>NC_138809.1:3415554-3485404 GCF_965178545.1 Coloeus monedula | reverse complement strand
CACCTGCTCCAACATCCAGGGATTCCTCGGACACCTCCAGGGATGGCCACTCCAAGCCTCCCTGGGCAGCCCCTCCCAAGGCCTGGCCGCCCTTTCCAGGAGGGATTTTCCCAAATATCCACCCTGAGCCTCCCCTGGCACAGCTCGAGGCCGTTCCCTCTTGTCCTGGCCCTGTTCCCTGCGATCAGATCCCAAATCCCCCCTGGAAGAGCCCCAAATTCCCCCTGGATCCCCCTTTTCTCTGGGATGAGCCCCCCCAGCTCCCTCAGGACTCTCCATTCCCTTCTCCTGCTGCTCCAGCCCCGTCCCCATTTCCCTGGGAGAAGAACCCAACCCCACCTCGCTCCAACGATGGGACGATCCCAAATGGAAAAATCCCGCCCAAATCCTCCCGTTTGGACAACCCCGCCCACCTTGGGGGTCATGTCGTGGGTGATGCAGAACTCCAGGTGCTGCAGGATGCTCTCCATGGTGTGGTAGGGCTGCTGCTTGGTGGTCCTCAGGTACTTCTGCATGGCCCGGGCCATGGAGGCGAAGATGGCCTGGGCCGCCTCGCGCGGGTCCATGATCTCCCGCGGGTTCTTCTGGTCCTCCTCCTGCAGCCGCTTGATGTGGGTGAAGGCCTCTTCCACCGCCACCACCAGCCTGCCAGGAGAGCCATGGATTTGGGATGGAAAAGCCCTTGGATTTGGGATGGAAAAGCCCTTGGATTTGGGATGGAAAAGCCCTTGGATTTGGGATGGAAAACCCCTTGGATTTGGCATGGGTTTGGGATGGAAAACCCCCTGGATTTGGGATTGAAAACCCCCTGGATTTGGCATGGGAAACCCCTTGGATCTGGGACAGAAAACCCCTTGGATTTGGGATGGAAAACCCCCTGGATTTGGGTTGAAAAACCCCCTGGATTTGGGATGGAAAACCCCCTGGATTTGGCACAGAAAACCCCTTGGATTGGGGATGAAAAACCCATTTGATCTGGGATGGAAAACCCCTTGGAATTGGGACAGAAAACCCCTTGGATTTGGCACAGAAAACCCCTTGGATTTGGCACAGAAAACCCCTTGGATTTGGGACAGAAAACCCCTTGGATTTGGGATGGAAAACCCCCTGGATTTGGGATGGAAAACCCCCTGGATTTGGGATGGAAAACCCCATGGATTTGGGACAGAAAACCCCTTGGATCTGGGATGGAAACCCCCTTGGATCTGGCGGGATCACTCAAATGGATGAGACAACCCCACCTTCCCCCCAAACCAACTTGGTGGAAGATCCATCCGAACAACCGCCCTTGGGACCAGCTGGAGCTGACCACGGGAGCTCCCCATCCTCATGGAAAACCTGCCATGAGCTCGCGGCGGCATTCCCAACGCGAGGAACCCCTGGATTTTCTGTACCTGGCGCGGCGTTTCCGCACCCGGCGCTCGTGCTCGGCCTCCTCGTAGTAGAACTCGTTGTGGCTGTTGTCGCGCCGCCGCGCCGCCGCCGCGATCACCGCCCGCGACTGCCCCGTGGAATTGTTCGTGGAATTCTCTATGGGGGGGGGATTTCGGAGCAGGGATGAGGTGGGAGAAAGCACCCGGAGCTCCCCCCAAAAAATTCCGGACGGGAACGCGAGGACGGGGATGGAAAAGCGGCAGGAGAACGAGAGGAGAAGCCAAGGGAAAAGGGGGAATCTCACCCTCGCCGAGGGAATAGACCTTAAAGCCGGACATTTTCTTGGACAGGACGGATTTTGGAAGGTTGAGGAGGGCGGGGTTGTAGACCGGGAAGTCGTGGTAGTAATTCTCCAGGATCCACACGGCCGCTCGCTGGATGCTGCGGGGAAAAGCCGGGAATGTGGGGCTTGGGGAGAGCCGGGAATGTGCGAGGGGGACACACACGGAGCGACAGGAGGGGCAGGGAGGGAGCGGCGGGAATGGAATTCCCAGAGCAGCTGTGGGTGCCCCATCCCTGGGAGTGTCCAAGGCCAGGTTGGAGGCACCTGGGGTGGTGGGACGTGTCCCTGCCCATGGATTAGGGATCTTTAAGGTCCTTCCAACCCAAACCATTCCGTGATTCCATCAATTCCCAGCTTGGAGATGATCTCCAGGATCATCGAGGCCAAGCTGTTCCTGATTCCCTCTGGTGACCCAGAGGAACCTCCAGGGATCCCTCAGACACCTCCAGGGATCCCTCAGACACCTCCAGGGATCCCTCAGACACCTCCAGGGATGGCCACTCCAAGCCTCCCTGGGCAGCCCCTCCCAAGGCCTGGTCGCCCCTTCCAGAAGGGATTTTCCCAAATATCCACCCTGAGCCTCCCCTGGCACAGCTCGAGGCCGTTCCCTCTTGTCCTGGCCCTGTTCCCTGCGATCAGATCCCAAATTCCCCCTGGAAGAGCCCCAAATTCCCTCTGGATCCCCCTTTTCTCTGGGATGAGCCCCCCCAGCTCCCTCAGGACTCTCCATTCCCTTCTCCTGCTGCTCCAGCCCCGTCCCCATTTCCCTGGGAGAAAACACCAACCCCACCTCACTCCAACCCCTCGTCCTCCTGACGGGACGATCCCAAATGGAAAAAAAAAAAACCCCAATCTCCTTCCAAGCTGACCCTCACCACCTTTTCCATGAAAAAATTCCCATTCCCACCACGGGAACGTCCACCCAGGCCACCAGAGCCGTCCCTACCTGAGGTGACCGACGTTGTAGAAGTGGCTGGCGCCGTCGGCCGAGCGCACGGCCTTGAGCGTGAACTGGGGCTGGAGCTGCCGCAGCTCCAGCAGCACCACGGCCAAGTAGTGGACGAAGAGCAGAGCGTCCACCAAGGACACGGCGAACTGCACCACGCCCCGGTAGTTGCGATCCCGCGAATCCAAGATCCGCACTCCGTAAAAAAGCCAGTAGGACACGACCAGCAGGAAAACCAGGACCATGAGCAAGGCCCGGAAGACGAAGACGCGCGGGAAGAAGGCTTTGGGGCGGCGGAAGAACAAGGCCCAGCTGCCCAGCAGGAGGATGAGGAGTTTGAAGGCCACCGAGATGAAGAGCCCCTCGCAGGGGGTCCCGCAGGGCTCCAGCTCCTCCCGCCACAGCAGCTGCGGGAGGAGGAGGAAGGCCAAGGGCGTGAGGAAGGCCAGGAGGGCCAGGGCCACGGCCAGGGCCACGCCCAGGTGGCGGGAGCAGTCCAGGTGGGCGCTGTCCTCCATGTCCTTGGTGATGCGCGTGAGGTCATCGTGGGAGATGCTGTGCTCCGACGTCCCCGTCACCACCGTGGTGGTCTCGCCCCAGTTGTCGTCCTGGGGAGGGGGCAGGCGACATTCCCAGGGCTGGTTCCGGGTCCCAGGTGGTTCCTCCCCCCCCACCACTGCCCAGGAGTCATTCCAAGGGGAGCAGGGGACATCCCGAGGGGTGGCTCCGTGTCCCACCTCACCTCCAGGACCTCCCAGCCCTGCCACCTCCAAGGCTGGAGTGTCCCCATGGTCACCCTGAGGAGGGGACAGGGGACCTTCCAAGGGCTGCTTCCCGCACCCCTTCAATCCCAGAGGAGCATTCCCAGACCCCCATCCCACCTCCAGAACCTCCAACCCAGGAGTCGCCACCCTCGGGAGGTGACAGGGGACGTTCCAAGGCCTGGTCCCCCAATTCCTTCATTCCCTGCTCCACACCCCCATCCCACCTCCAAGCCGGGAGCGCTTCCCGGCGCCATCAGCCCCGCTCGGGATGGCGGAACCTCAGCCCGGAGCCGGGACGGGAAGCAGCGATTCCGCCGGGATTTTTCCTTCTGGGAAAGCTCCGGCTCCGGCAGGAGCAGCTTTGGGATCGGGAAGCTCTCAGGTTTCCCAGCAAACCCCCCTGGCTGGCGGGGCCAGAAGGAACATGCCCGGCACACCCCCGCGCTGCCCGCGCCGGGAAGGCTGGGAATGGCTGGGAATTGTCGGGAATTGTCGGGAATTGTCGGGAATTGTCAGGAATTGCTCCGGACAGGCCCTTCCCTGCTCCAGAACCCCCTCTCCCAGCCAGAGGGGTGCTGAAAAACCCCATTCCCGGCTGGATTCCTTCCCACACCCCTGTCCTTGTGTCTTTCCCTCATCCTGGCTCTCGGCACTTGGACATTCCTGGATTTTGGGTTGGGTTTTTTTTTCTCGTGTCTGAATTTTCCCCACAAATTACCGCAGGAAAACCAGGGAATTCTCCCCTGTGAGGTCATTCCATGGATTCCCCATCCTTGGAAGTGCCCAGTTCCGGGCTGGACGGAGCTTGGAGCAGCCTGGGACAGTGGGAGGTGTCCCAGCCCATGGGATGATCCTTCCAAGCAACTCCACGATTCCATGAATTTCATCCCAAAGGGCAAACCGGAGCCTGGGGCTTTCCAGAGGGACGGGAAGGGCGGGTTTGGGAGCCCCATTCCCAGGAGAAGCTGGAGAGGGAACATGAAAAGCGCCGGAGCCGCCGCCGGCGTGGGCGGATTGGGAGAGGATGAAAGGCCGGGATCAGGCTCCGCGGAGTCCGGAGGAATTCCAGAACCCGGGAACGGGGGGCACCGTGGACCCCCGGGGCGGGGCAGCCTCCTCTGCTCCATCCCATGGGAATTGGGGCGAATCCTCGGCGATTGGATCCATCGGGATCGGATCCAGGGGCGTTTTCCAGCCCCGGCTCTTCCCGAGGCGCCGCCAGAGCCGCGTCCCCTTTCATTTTCTCATTTTCCTGGGACCGGCCCGACCGGCTCGACCGCTCCGCCGGGAAATTCCGCCGGGAAGCTCCCGGAGCCGCCGGGATCCCACCCTCGGGATTCCAACCCCGCTCCTTCCCCCCTTTTCCCACTCACCCTCTCGTCCCCCCGCGTGGATTCGTTGTCCAGCAAAGGCTCTCCCGGCGCTTGGATGGTCACGGATTTGTCCCCGCGCGTCCCATCCCGGCTTTTGGAGCGGTGCCGCTCCCGCCGATCCCTGGAAAAACGGGGGAAAAAAGGGGAAGCGGGATGGGAACCCCCACCGGGATGGGGACACCCTCGGAGCGGGGACAGGGGACACCCGGATCCCTCACCTGTGCTTGCGGGAGCTGCGGGAATGGCCGGATTTGTAGGAATATCCCGAATATTGCGACTCATTATCCATGGCGTCGGAACGCCGGGATTTGTGCCGCTCCAGGATGTGGGATTTGGGTTTTCCCGGGAGAGCGGCCAGGGCCTCCTTCAGGGGGGGCTTCTTCAGGCCCAGGGGCACCTTCAGGAAGTCGACCGTGACCTTGAGGGGCTCAATTTTGTCACCTTGGGGTGGCCTCGCTCAGGAGAAAAGGACGCGCCCACCTGCGGGGACACCGGGGAAGGTCACTGGTGCCGGCCCAGTATGGACCAGTATGGCCCAGTAAGGGGGGGAGGGGGGTCATCTCCTTGCCCAGTGCTGCTCCCGTCCCTGCATCCCGTTCCTTGGTGGGAAATGGGGCCGGGAAAGGGAATTTGGGGTCAGGAGGGAGAGGGAATTTGGGATAAGCAGGGAAAAGGAATTTGGGATCAGGAGGGAGAGGGAATTTGGGATAAACAGGGAGAGGGAATTTGGGGTCAGGAGGGAGAGGGAATTTGGGATAAGCAGGGAGAAGGAATTTGGGATAAGCAGGGACAGGGAATTTGGGATAAGCAGGGAGAGGGAATTTGGGATAAGCAGGGAGAGGGAATTTGGGGTCAGGAGGGAGAGGGAATTTGGGATAAGCAGGGAGAGGGAATTTGGGGTCAGGAGGGAGAGGGAATTTGGGATAAGCAGGGAGAGGGAATTTGGGGTCAGGAGGAAACGGGAATTTGGGATAAGCAGGGAGAGAGAATTTGGGGTCAGGAGGGAGAGGGAATTTGGGATAAGCAGGGAGAGGGAATTTGGGGTCAGGAGGGAGAGGGAATTTGGGATAAGCAGGGAGAAGGAATTTGGGGTCAGGAGGGAGAGGGAATTTGGGATAAGCAGGGAGAGGGAATTTGGGATAAGCAGGGAGAGGGAATTTGGGGTCAGGTCCCTCCCCCTCCTGGGCACATCCCAGGAGTCTCCTGGGGTCCCCTCCCAGCTTCCCCCGCTGATTTTGGGGACCCCGAAACTCCCTGAAGGGGATTTGGGGCTGTGTCCCCCTCCTTGGGAATCTGGGAATGCTGGATCCCGTTGGATGATCCGGCCAAATCCTGCTGCCTTTTCCCGAGGTTTTTTGGGGGAATCTGGACACCCCAAATCCCCCAATTTGGGAGGCCCTGGCTGCCTTTGGGAGCCATCTCAGCTTCCCAGGTTTCCATGGAAATCCCATTCCCACCAAATCAACCCCAAAAAAATCCTTCGGCCTCTTTTCCAAGGCCTCGGGAAAGAGGGAGAAGGGGTCAAGGAGGCGAAAAGGGGGAAGGGGGGTGGAATTCCTTTGTCTGGAATTCTGGATGTTCCCACACGGATCTCCATGGAAACCGAGGCCTTTCCCCCCTCCTGGCGTTGTCTGGGAGATGGGAATGGGGCCGGGATGTGGGAATGGGGCTGGGATGTGGGAATGGGGCTGGAGATGGGAATGGGGCTGGGAGATGGGAATGGGGCTGGGATGTGGGAATGGGGCTGGAGATGGGAATGGGGCTGGAGATGGGAATGGGGCTGGGATGTGGGAATGGGGCTGGAGATGGGAATAGGGCTGGGATGTGGGAATGGGGCTGGAAACGGGAATGGGACCAGGAGATGGGAATGGGGCTGGAAATGGGAATGGGGCTGGAGATGGGAATGGGGCCGGGAGATGGGAATGGGGCTGGGATGTGGGAATGGGGCCGGGAGATGGGAATGGGGCTGGGATGTGGGAATGGGGCTGGGATGTGGGAATGGGGCTGGAGATGGGAATGGGGCTGGGATGTGGGAATGGGGCTGGAAAAGGGAATGGGGCTGGGAGATGGGAATGGGGCTGGGAGATGGGAATGGGGCTGGGATGTGGGAATGGGGCTGGAAATGGGAATAGGGCTGGAGATGGGAATGGGGCTGGAAACGGGAATGGGGCTGGGATGTGGGAATGGGCCCAGTGTGTCCCAGTACCCCCAGTAAGGGGCAGTTACTGGGGGTCCCAGTATAGCCCACTAAGGGGCAGTCACTGGGGGTCCCAGTGTGTCCCAGTAACCCCAGTAAGGGGCAGTCACTGGGGGTCCCAGTGTATCCCAGTACCCCCAGTAAGGGGCAGTCACTGGGGGTCCCAGTATAGCCCAGTAAGGGGCAGTTACTGGGTCCCAGTAACCCCACTAAGGGGCAGTCACTGGGGGTCCCAGTGTGTCCCAGTACCCCCAGTAAGGGGCAGTCCCAGTGTGTCCCAGTACCCCCAGTAAGGAGCAGTCACTGGGGGTCCCAGTATATCCCAGTAACCCCAGTAAGGGGCAGTCACTGGGGGTCCCAGTGTGTCCCAGTACCCCCAGTAAGGGGCAGTCCCAGTGTGTCCCAGTACCCCCAGTAAGGAGCAGTCACTGGGGGTCCCAGTATATCCCAGTAACCCCAGTAAGGGGCAGTCACTGGGGGTCCCAGTGTGTCCCAGTACCCCCAGTAAGGGGCAGTCCCAGTGTGTCCCAGTACCCCCAGTAAGGAGCAGTCACTGGGGGTCCCAGTATATCCCAGTAACCCCAGTAAGGGGCAGTCACTGGGGGTCCCAGTATATCCCAGTACCCCCAGTAAGGGGCAGTTACTGGGGGTCCCAGTGTGTCCCAGTAACCCCACTAAGGGGCAGTCACTGGGGGTCCCAGTGTATCCCAGTACCCCCAGTAAGGGGCAGTCACTGGGGGTCCCAGTATATCCCAGTAACCCCAGTAAGGGGCAGTCCCAGTGTGTCCCAGTACCCCCAGTAAGGAGCAGTCACTGGGGGTCCCAGTATATCCCAGTAACCCCAGTAAGGGGCAGTCCCAGTGTGTCCCAGTACCCCCAGTAAGGAGCAGTCACTGGGGGTCCCAGTATATCCCAGTACCCCCAGTAAGGGGCAGTTACTGGGGGTCCCAGTGTGTCCCAGTAACCCCACTAAGGGGCAGTCACTGGGGGTCCCAGTGTATCCCAGTACCCCCAGTAAGGGGCAGTCACTGGGGGTCCCAGTATAGCCCAGTAAGGGGCAGTTACTGGGTCCCAGTACCCCCAATAAGGGGCAGTCACTGGGGGTCCCAGTGTGTCCCAGTAACCCCAGTAAGGGGCAGTCACTGGGGGTCCCAGTGTGTCCCAGTACCCCCAGTAAGGGGCAGTCACTGGGGGTCCCAGTGTGTTCCAGTACCCCCAGTAAGGGGCAGTCACTGGGGGTCCCAGTGTGTCCCAGTAACCCCAGTAAGGGGCAGTCACTGGGGGTCCCAGTACCCCCAGTAAGGAGCAGTTACTGGGGGTCCCAGTGTGTCCCAGTACCCCCAGTAAGGGGCAGTTACTGGGGGTCCCAGTGTGTCCCAGTAACCCCAGTAAGGGGCAGTCCCAGTGTGTCCCAGTATAGCCCAGTAAGGGGCAGTTACTGGGTCCCAGTACCCCCAGTAAGGGGCAGTCACTGGGGGTCCCAGTATATCCCAGTACCCCCAGTAAGGAGCAGTCACTGGGGGTCCCAGTATAGCCCAGTAAGGGGCAGTTACTGGGTCCCAGTACCCCCAATAAGGGGCAGTCACTGGGGGTCCCAGTGTGTCCCAGTACCCCCAGTAAGGGGCAGTCACTGGGGGTCCCAGTATATCCCAGTACCCCCACTAAGGGGCAGTTACTGGGGGTCCCAGTGTGTCCCAGTAAGAGCCGTGTACTGGGGCTCACTCACCGGGCGGCTCCGGCGGCGGCGGCGGCTCCGTCCCGGCTCTCACCGAGGCCTTTGGAGCATCCGGAGCCTCCGGAGGGGCCGGCATCGGAAAAGGGCCGGGCATGGGGGGCTCCTCACGGCACGGGGGGGCCGCCCTGGAGCTGGGAGAGCCAAAAAAGAGGGAATTCAGGAGCCCTTTCCGGGCTGGAATTCCCAAATCCCACCAATTCCCGAATCCCGCCAATTCCCAGATCCCGCCAATTCCCAAATCCCGCCAATTCCCAGATCCCGGCGCTTGGGGATTCCTTGGGAGCACCCGGGAAAAGCGCTGATGGATGTGGCTTGGACACCCCCACCGGGCATCCCAGAATTTTTTGGGAATCATTGTCCCGGATGAGCGGCTGGAATAAATTTGGGATTTTCCAGGAATGCTGGAGTTTTCTGGAAATCCTGGTGTCTCCAGTAAATTTGGGATTGTCCAGAAATCCTGGCGTTTTCCAGAAATCCTGGCGTTTTCCAGGAATCCCAGAGTCTCCAGATGAAGCAAATTTGGGGTTTTCCAGGAATCCCTGGGTTTTCCAGGAATCCCAGGGTCTCCCAACACCAACTCCTGGATTCAGCCGAGATAAATTTGGGATTTTCCAGAAATCCCTGCGTTTTCCAGATATCCCAGGGTCCCACAGCCCCGGAAAAGCCGGGAATGAATTCCTGATCTCCAGTGGGGAATTACCCCCATCCCAGCAGTTTTCCAAAGGGAATTTGGGAATTCCAGCGGGATCCAGGGGCTCCTCATCCTCTCGTTCCAGCAGGGAAAGAAGGGATTTTTCTTGGATGCAGAGTGGGCAGAGCCGGTTCCACAGCCCTGGAAAAGCCGGGAATGGATTCCCGGTCTCCGGGAGATGCCGGGAGCCAGAGCCGGATGCAAAAGAGGAGCAGGAAAATTCCCATTTTTTAATCCCGGAGTGATCAAAGCTCCCGAAAAATCCCCCCGGGGAAGGGGAGGCTTCGCTGTTCCCGACGTCTTCAAGTCCAGACTGGAATTTTTCCTGGGATGGGGCTGGAGCAGAGCTCGGGATCAAAGTCCTGGACCTCCAACAGGATCCAAGGTTTGGATTCGAATATTCCCCAAAACCCGAAAATAATTAAAAAGAAAATAAATCCAAGCGTTCCCAGATGGAAAAGCTTCTTCCCAATGGTTCCAGAGGGAGAATTCCAAGAGGAAAATCCACTCCTCATCCCTGCCCAGGTGGATCCGGGGTTGTGTCCCCACTTCCCGCGGCTTTCGGAGATTTGGGAATGAGTTTTCCTGGAAAAAAACCCCTCCTGGAGCAAAGGGAAGAGGGAAAATCCGGCGGATGAAGGACTCGGGATTCCCATCCCGGAGGAATTGGGAATCTGGGAGGGTTGGGAATGGGGTGGAAGCATCCCGAGGCTCCTTTTCCAGGGGAATCAAACTCCGGGATTCAGTCGGGAATCCGGGATGTGGTTCCAGACAGGGGTGAGAATCCCAGGATTATCCAGG
Source organism: Coloeus monedula (assembly GCF_965178545.1). Classification (NCBI taxonomy): domain Eukaryota; kingdom Metazoa; phylum Chordata; class Aves; order Passeriformes; family Corvidae; genus Coloeus; species Coloeus monedula. Next base: position 3,475,180 of record NC_138809.1, on the reverse strand, counting down.
GTGGAGAAGATCTCCGAGGTCACCGAGTCCAAGCTGGGATGGATCAACGTCGTTCCAGCCGGACCGAATTCCAAGAATTCCTTGGACACCTCCAGGGATGGGGATCCAGCCCTCCCTGAGTCCCTTCCACGTCCTGGATCCCGGAAAAGCGGTGCAGGGACGGGATCCATTTGGGATCGAGCAACGCTGGGATGTTTTCATCCACATCCAGGGATCCTGGAGGGCAGCAGGGCTGAAATTCCTTGGATTTGGGGTGGTGCTGACCGGGATTCGGAGCCGGGAACGGCCCCAGGTCCCTTCCCAGGCCTCTTCCCGAGCATCTCGGACAATAAATCCATAAAACCTCCTCCCGCCGCCGCAGCGCTTGGAAAACCCATCCCAAATCCCAAATTCAGCCGGATCCAGGACCTGGGGCTGCTCCCGACGCCCCCTCCGGCCCCATTGTCTGCCAGGAGCCGGGGAAAACAAGGAATCCCACTGGATCATTCCAGAGGCTGGAGACACCCCCAGCGCCTCTGGAATACGGAGGGGACACGGCGACCTCGACCCCAAACCTGCCACCCCCAGCTCCCCTCCGGCCGCCGCCTGTTAATTAATTGTTAATTGTTAATTAAATCCTCCGCGCTCATCCCGAGCTTCACAAAGCCCCTGGAAAATCCTCGGGAGAAGCTCCGGGATCCCATCAGAGCCCGGCTCGCTCCCAGCCCCATCCCAGAATCTTTGGGATGGAGCCAGAGGAGGAGATTTCGTTATTCCCAAATCCCCCTTTTTTCGTTGTTGTTGTTTTGTTGGGTTTTCATCGCAGCCAGGCCTGGAGGGGGGAAAAGGCTCCCGACGCCTCTTCCCAAAGGAAAAATAATCCCGGGAACTCCCTGGCGGCTCAGGGCGCTGCGCCAGGATGGCTCCGAGAGGAACCGGCTCGGGATCCGGCCGGGTCTGTCCCGGCAGCCGGGGGGCAGCGGGCACACCCCGGGATGGGGATGGGGGCACTGGGAACACCCCGGGATGGGGATGGGGGCAGCGGGAACACCCCGGGATGGGGATGGGGGCACTGGGAACACCCCGGGATGGGGATGGGGGCAGCGGGAACACCCCGGGATGGGGATGGGGGCACTGGGAACACCCCGGGATGGGGATGGGGGCACTGGGAACACCCCGGGATGGGGATGGGGACACTGGGAACACCCCGGGATGGGGATGGGGGCACACCGGGAACACCCCGGGATGGGGATGGGGGCAGCGGGAACACCCCGGGAAGGGGATGGGGACACCGGGAACACCCCGGGATGGGGATGGGGACACCGGGAACACCCCGGGAAGGGGATGGGGACACTGGGAACACCCCGGGATGGGGACACCGGGAACACCCCGGGATGGGGATGGGGACACACCGGGAACACCCCGGGATGGGGATGGGGGCACCGGGAACACCCCGGGAAGGGGATGGGGACACACCGGGAACACCCCGGGATGGGGATGGGGGCACCGGGAACACCCCGGGATGGGGACGGGGACACCGGAGAACAGCGGGGGACACCCCGGGGACACCCCGGGATAGTGATGGGGACACCGGGGACACCCCGGGGACACCCCGCAGGTGCCCTCGGGATGGCCACAAAGGGCTCCGAGGCCGCCGTGGCATCGCCGCCGCACCCGGGGGGGGGGGGGGGATTCAGGAGGTCCCGGGGGGGTCCCCGGGGGTCGCATCGCTCCCCGAGGAGGCTCCACCGGAGCCCCGCAACCCCGGGGACGAACCCCGGGGGTCCCCTCGCCCCCTCCCCACCCCCGGCCCCCCCCGCCCGACCCCCGGCTCCGGGCCCGGGCTCGGGGCTCTCGGAGCAGCCGCCGCCAGCCCAGGAAAATCCGCGGCTCCCGGGGCCCTTCCCGCAGGGAACGCGCCCAGCGCGGCCCCGGCTCGGCCCCGCTCCCCTTTCCCAGCTCCGGGGCGGCTCCGCATCCCGGGATCCCCTCGGGATCCCCCCGAAATCGCCCCGAATCCCCCCGCACTCACCATCGCCGCCGCACCTTTGTGCGCGTCCCCCCCGCACCGAAATCCCGGCGGCGGCGGCGGCGGCGGCGGAGGAGGAGGAGGAGAAGAGGAGGAGGAGGAGGAGGAGGAGGAGAGGAGGAGGAGGAGGAAGAGGAGGAGGAGGCGGAGGAAACCCCGATTCCCAGCGGGACCCCCCCTCCCCCGGCCCGGAGCCCCCCCGTTCCCGGCCGCTCCCGCCCATTGTCTGCGCTCCGCGCTGCCGGCGCCGCTCCGGGGCCATTGTCTGGGGCGGGGGGACCCCCGGCGACCCCCCCGGCACCCCGGGACCCCCCTCCCGACACCCCGGGACCCCCCCGGGCACCCCCGGGGGTCCCACCCTCCGCACCCACCCGGGGGTCCCACCCGCTTCCCGGGCCGGGGGGATTTGGGGTGAGGATGTGCTTGAAGGGGGGGGGGGGGGGGAGGGGGGCGGGTTTTGGGGCGGGGTCCCCGATTTTTGGGGAAGAATCCCCGTTTTTTGGGGAGGGGGCCGCGTTTTTTAGGGGAAGAATCCCCGTTTTTTGGGGAGGGGGCCGCCTTTTTAGGGGAAGAATCCCCGTTTTTTGGCGAAGAATCCCTGGTTTTTGGGGAGGGGGCCGCGTTTTTGGGGAAGAATCCCTGTGTTGTGGGGAGGGGGCCGCGTTTTTTAGGGGAAGAATCCCCGTTTTTTGGCGAAGAATCCCCGTTTTTGGGGAGAGGGCCGCGTTTTTTAGGGGAAGAATCCCCGTTTTTTGGCGAAGAATCCCCGTTTTTTGGCGAAGAATCCCCGTTTTTGGGGAGGGGGCCGCGTTTTCCGCAGGGGAGTGAGGGTTACGCCCCCCCCTCGTGTCCCCCCCGTTCGGAGCTTTGCTGTCCCCACGTCCCCCGCTGCACCTGAGGGTGGGGAGGGGCCCCCAAAAGTGTCCCCCAAGGGGTCTCAACCCCCAAAAGTGCCCCCCAAGGGGGTCTCAGCTCAAGGAGGGGGGCACAGCCCAGCTGCTCCCCCCTTTGTTTTGGGGTGGGGGGAAGGATTCTGAACCCCCTAAATCCCCCCCATCCCCTGCCCATAAAAACGGGGTGCGGGTCCCGGCTCTGGCCCCCCCGGCTGTGTTTGGGGTGTCCTGGGGAGGGTCCGGCCAAGCCCCCTTGGGGGTCGGGGCGTTGTGGGGTGGCCCAGGCCAGGTCCCCGTTATTGGGGGGGGGGGGGGGGGGGTGAAGAGAGGGGTCACCCCCGACCCTCTGCCCCAGCAGCTCCGGGGTGGGTGGGAGCGGTTGGAAGACCCCAGACCCCATCCCTGCGGATGTGGGGGGACACGGGACACTCCTGGGGACTCCCAGAGGGAGCCGGGGGGGGGGGGGGGGGTTGGGAGCGATTTTTGGGGGGGCTCAGGAGCAGCGGCACCCCCTGAGCCAGCAGGGCCCGTGGGACGCGGCTGTGCCGGGCCGCTCGCGGCGGTGCTGGGGGCACACAGGGGGGTCCAGCACCCTCAGCAGCTCCAGCGGGAGGGACCCCCAATCCCCCCGGAGCCCCCCGAGCACATCCAGCCCTTCCCCAGGGGTTTGGGGGGGGGGGTGTCCCCGGGCACGGCGAGCGCGGCGGGAGCGCGGCCGCTGCCCGGAACAGCCGCGTTCTCTCAATGGGCGAGGGTGGGAACGCGCAGGCCACGCCCCCGGCGGCGCTGGCCAATGGGAGGAGGCGAGGGGAGAGCGGCGCGCTCCCATTGGTGGGATTGAAATGCGTCGTTTGGGCCCAATGGGAGGAGGGGCGGGGTGGGGGGGGGGATGGGGGGGATTTGGGGCGGGGGGCGAGGGGGGAACTGGGGAGGACTGGGGGGAACTGGGGGGGTAATGGGGGGCTTGTGGGGCTGGGGGCGAGGGGGGAACTGGGGGGAACTGGGGGGGCAATGGGGGGCTTGTGGGGCGGGGGGCGAGGGGGAACTGGGGGGAACTGGGGGGAACTGGGGGGGGTAATGGGGGACTTGTGGGGCTGGGGGCGAGGGGGGAACTGGGGGGAACTGGGGAGGACTGGGGGGAACTGGGGGGGGTAATGGGGGGCTTGTGGGGCGGGGGGCGAGGGGAGAATTGGGGGGAACTGGGGGGGCAATGGGGGAACTGGGGGGGAACTGGGGGGGTAATGGGGGGGTAATGGGGGACTTGTGGGGCGGGGGGCGAGGGGGGAACTGGGGGGAACTGGGGGGGTAATGGGGGGGTAATGGGGGGCTTGTGGGGCTGGGGGCGAGGGGGGAACTGGGGGGAATTGGGGGGGTAATGGGGGGGTAATGGGGGACTTGTGGGGCTGGGGGCGAGGGGGGAACTGGGGGGAACTGGGGGGCAATGGGGGGCTTGTGGGGCGGGGGGCGAGGGGGAACTGGGGGGAACTGGGGGGAACTGGGGGGGGTAATGGGGGACTTGTGGGGCGGGGGGCGAGGGGGGAACTGGGGGGAACTGGGGGGGCAATGGGGGAACTGGGGGGGAACTGGGGGGGTAATGGGGGGGTAATGGGGGGCTTGTGGGGCTGGGGGCGACGGGGGGAACTGGGGGGAATTGGGGGGGCAATGGGGGGGTAATGGGGGACTTGTGGGGCTGGGGGCGACGGGGGGAACTGGGGGAGTAATGGGGGGGATTGTGGGGCGAGGGGCGATGTGGGGCGAGGGGAGATGGGGGGATTATGGGATGCCCGGGGGGCGATGGGGCAGGGGGGTTTATGGGGCGGGGGGGGCTGTGGGGCGGGATCGGTGCCCCCCACCCTTTTCACACCCTCCTGAGCGCAATCCCCGCGCCCACCCCGAGCTCTGACCCCGGGGGCTCCTGGCGACCCCATTGTTGTGGGGTCCCTGTGTCCCCCCCCCCCGCTCCCGCAGCTGCCCCGGGGCTCCCGTCCCGCTCCGGGGATGATTTATGGGGTCGGCAGCTCCTTCCCGGCCAGATGGGGCTGCGGCAGCTGGGAAGGGGCGCTCGGTCCCACCTGGGCCTTTATGGGGCCGCCCCCTCCCCCTCCGAGCCCCGCGGGGGCTGCCAGGAGGGGGACGTGGCCCTAAAGGGGTTTGGGGGCCCTAAAGGGGTTTGGGGGCTGCCAGGACAGGGACGATGAACCCTAAAGGGGTTTGGGGGCTGCCAAGAGGGGGATGACGAACCCTAAAGGGGTTTGGGGGCCCTAAAGGGGTTTGGGGGCTGCCAAGAGAGGGATGATGAACCCTAAAGGGGTTTGGGGGCCCTAAAGGGGTTTGGGGGCTGCCAGGACAGGGATGATGAACCCTAAAGGGGTTTGGGGGCCCTAAAGGGGTTTGGGGGCCCTAAAGGGGTTTGGGGGCTGCCAAGAGAGGGATGATGAACCCTAAAGGGGTTTGGGGGCTCTAAAGGGGTTTGGGGGCCCTAAAGGGGTTTGGGGGCTGCCAGGATGGGCACAGAGAACCCTAAAGACAGCGAGGGATTGGGGTCCCCAAATTTGGGGTGGGGAGGGTGACAGGAGGGGGCAGGGCTGGCGGGGTGCGGGGTTGGGGACAGGGAGGGGACACGGGGACACCCCCGGGGACAGGGCTCAGTTTGGGGTCCCAAACTGCTCCTTTTGGGATCGGGGATGGGGTCAGCATCCCAAAAATGGGGGGGTTCTGCCCCTCACTCCCAGTTTGGGGTCCCAAACTGCTCCTTTTGGGACACGGAAAAGGGACCAAGATCTGTTCCCCCACAAATCATCCCCTGGAGAGGGACGCGGGAATTCCTCTGGGAAGAGGCGGCCGAGCAGTTCCATGATTTCTATCCCAAACCCAGGAGCGATCCCATGGGTTTATCCCAAACCCAGGAGGATCCCGTGGGGTTTTATCCCAAATCCAGGAGCGATCCCATGGGTTTATCCCAAACCCAGGAGGATCCCGTGGGGTTTATCCCAAACCCAGGAGCGATCCCGTGGGGTTTATCCCAAATCCAGGAGGATCCCGTGGGGTTTATCCCAAACCCAGGAGGATCCCGTGGGGTTTTATCCCAAACCCAGGAGGATCCTGTGGGGTTTTATCCCAAATCCAGGTGGATCCTGTGGGGTTTATCCCAAACCCAGGAGGATCCTGTGGGGTTTATCCCAAACCCAGGAGGATCCTGTGGGTTTTATCCCAAATCCAGGAGTGATCCCGTGGGGTTTTATCCCAAACCCAGGAGGATCCCGTGGAGTTTATCCCAAACCCAGGAGGATCCTGTGGGGTTTATCCCAAATCCAGGAGGATCCCGTGGGGTTTTATCCCAAATCCAGGAGTGATCCCGTGGGGTTTATCCCAAACCCAGGAGGATCCCGTGGGGTTTATCCCAAACCCAAGCGGATCCCGTGGGGTTTTATCCCAAACCCAGGTGGATCCTGTGGAGTTTATCCCAAACCCAGGAGGATCCCGTGGGGTTTATCCCAAACCCAGGAGGATCCCGTGGGGTTTATCCCAAACCCAGGAGGATCCTGTGGGGTTTATCCCAAACCCAGGAGTGATCCCGTGGGGTTTATCCCAAACCCAGGAGGATCCCGTGGGGTTTATCCCAAACCCAGGAGGATCCTGTGGGGTTTATCCCAAATCCAGGAGTGATCCCGTGGGGTTTATCCCAAATCCAGGAGGATCCCGTGGGGTTTATCCCAAATCCAGGAGGATCCTGTGGGGTTTATCCCAAATCCAGGTGGATCCTGTGGGGTTTATCCCAAATCCAGGAGGATCCCGTGGGGTTTATCCCAAATCCAGGAGGATCCCGTGGGGTTTATCCCAAATCCAGGAGGATCCTGTGGGTTTATCCCAAATCCAGGTGGATCCTGTGGGGTTTATCCCAAACCCAGGAGGATCCCGTGGGGTTTTATCCCAAACCCAGGAGGATCCTGTGGGGTTTTATCCCAAACCCAGGAGGATCCTGTGGGGTTTATCCCAAACCCAGGAGGATCCTGTGGGGTTTATCCCAAACCCAGGAGGATCCTGTGGGGTTTTATCCCAAATCCAGGCGGATCCCATGGGGTTTATCCCAAACCCAGGAGGATCCTGTGGGTTTTATCCCAAATCCAGGAGTGATCCCGTGGGTTTATCCCAAACCCAGGCGGATCCCGTGGGGTTTATCCCAAACCCAGGAGGATCCTGTGGGTTTTATCCCAAATCCAGGAGGATCCTGTGGGTTTTATCCCAAACCCAGGCGGATCCCGTGGGTTTTATCCCAAATCCAGGAGGATCCCGTGGGGTTTATCCCAAACCCAGGCGGATCCCGTGGAGTTTATCCCAAACCCAGGAGGATCCCGTGGGGTTTTATCCCAAACCCAGGAGGATCCTGTGGGGTTTATCCCAAATCCAGGAGGATCCTGTGGGGTTTTATCCCAAATCCAGGAGGATCCTGTGGGGTTTATCCCAAATCCAGGAGGATCCTGTGGGTTTTATCCCAAATCCAGGAGTGATCCCGTGGGTTTTATCCCAAACCCAGGACCCTTTTCCCAGCGGATTTTCCCCAAGAAAAACCCCAGTGGGACATCCCCGATCCTACACAGCGGGAATGGGGTTTTCCGTAGGGACGGAGAGGCGGGAAAGGAAGGGGAAAAAATCGGGAATAGGGGAAAAAAAATGGGAATTGTGCCGGAAAAACCTTGGAGAAGCCGAGCACAAAGGCCGGGAATTCCCAATCTGCCGGAGCCGGAATCTCAATGAGGCCGGAGAGTTCCCATTGTCAGGGGGACAATGGGGAGCAGATGTCGGGGACGGGGCTGGGGATGGGGCTGGGCCCTAAAGGGGTTTGGGGTCAGCCGGGATGGGCCCTAAAGGGGTTTGGGAATAGGGAAAAGCGACCCTAAAGGGGTTTGGGATCTGCCAGGATGGGGACAATCGATCCCAAAAAGGTTTGGGGATAGGGATGGGGCCCTAAAGGGGTTTGGGAATGGGGAAAACAGCCCCAAAGGGGTTTGGGAATGGGGAAAAGTGATCCTAAAGGGGTTTGGGATCTACAGGGATGGGGACAATCGATCCCAAGGAGATTTGGGAATGGGGAAAGCAACCCTAAAGGGATTTGGGAAGGGGGAAAACAGCCCCAAAGTTGTTTAGGAAGGGGGAAAAGTGACCCTAAAGGGGTTTGGGAATGGGGATGGGGCCCTAAAGGGGTTTGGGAATGGGGAAAAGTGACCCTAAAGGGGTTTGGGGATGGGGATGGGGCCCTAAAGGGGTTTGGGAATGGGGGAAAGTGACCCTAAAGGGGTTTGGGGATGGGGCCCCAAAGGAGTTTAGGAAGGGGGAAAAGTGACCCTAAAGGGGTTTGGGAATCCTGGAACGCTGGGAGGGCACATCCCGGTCCCCGAGCCATTCCCATCTCCCGAAAAGGCTGGAAATAAAACAAAACCCCCCAAAAAATCCAGGAATTCGAGGGCTGGAAGTTTAATTCATTCCCTCTTTCCCAGTTTTCCTGGGATTTATAAATCGGGAATTCTCAGGGGGAATCCAGGGGTTTTTTTTTTCCCCGTTGGGTTTTTTTTCCGTTTTCAGGTTGGGTTTTCCTCCTTTTCCTTTTCCCCCCAAAAGTGCACAACGACACGGCCGATAAATTAATAATAATTAATAATTAATAAATAACAATAAATAATAATAATAGCAATAATAATCCCATTTCTCAATAAATTAATTAATTCCATAAATATCCTCGCGGCTGGGGAGGGAGGGGAAGGGTCTGGGGGGGAAAACGGGGGAGGCGGCTCCAGGAATCGGGAATTCCTGCTCCAGTTCCTCTGGGAATTCCTGCTCCAGTTCCTCTGGAATTCGCTGCTCCATCCCTCTGGGAATTTGGGCTCCATCCCTCCGGGAACTGCTGTCCCAGCCCGCCAGGATTTGCTGCTCCATCCCTCTGGAATTCTCCGCTCCGTCCCTCCGGGAACTGCGGCTCCATCCCTCCGGGAATTGCTGCTCCATCACTCTGGAATTTGCCGCTCCAGTTCCTCTGGAATTTTCTGCTCCAACCTTTTGGGATTTGCTCTTGTCACCCTCTGGGAATTGCGGCTCCATCCCTCTGGAATTGCGGCTCCATCCCCCTGGGAATTGCGGCTCCATCCCCCTGGGAATTGCGGCTCCATCCCTCTGGAATTGCGGCTCCATCCCCCTGGGAATTGCGGAGGTGCAGCTTGGGCGTGGCTCAGGTTGGGAATGGACAGACGGACACGAGCCGGGGTGGCTCCGACAGCCGGGGCGTGGTCCAGATGGACAGACGGACAGACGGACACATGGACGGACAGACGGACACAGGGATGGACACAGGGATGGACAGACGGACAGCTCAGACGTCCAGCACGTGGTTCAGGTAGGAGATGTAGCAGATGGCCATGGACAGATGGACACGGGGATGGACAGACGGACACCTCAGACATCCAGCACATGGTTCAGGTAGGAGATACAGCAGATGGCCATGGACAGATGGACACAGGGATGGACACAGGGATGGACAGACGGACACAGGGATGGACACAGGGATGGACAGACGGACAGCTCAGACGTCCAGCACGTGGTTCAGGTAGGAGATGTAGCAGATGGCCATGGACAGACGGACACAGGGATGGACAGACGCACACAGGGATGGACAGATGGACACAGGGATGGACACAGGGACAGCTCAGACATCCAGCACGTGGTTCAGGTAGGAGATGTAGCAGATGGCCATGGACAGATGGACACGGGGATGGACACGGGGATGGACAGACGGACAGCTCAGACGTCCAGCACGTGGTTCAGGTAGGAGATGTAGCAGATGGCCATGGACAGATGGACACAGGGATGGACAGACGCACACAGGGATGGACAGACGGACACCTCAGACATCCAGCACGTGGTTCAGGTAGGAGATGTAGCAGATGGCCATGGACAGATGGACACAGGGATGGACAGACGGACAGCTCAGACGTCCAGCACGTGGTTCAGGTAGGAGATGTAGCAGATGGCCATGGACAGATGGACACAGGGATGGACAGACGCACACAGGGATGGACAGATGGACACAGGGATGGACAGACGGACAACTCACACATCCAGCACGTGGTTCAGGTAGGAGATACAGCAGATGGCCATGGACAGATGGACACGGGGATGGACACAGGGACAGCTCAGACGTCCAGCACGTGGTTCAGGTAGGAGATGTAGCAGATGGCCATGGACAGATGGACACGGGGATGGACACAGGGATGGACACAGGGACAGCTCAGACGTCCAGCACGTGGTTCAGGTAGGAGATGTAGCAGATGGCCATGGACAGATGGACACGGGGATGGACACAGGGACAGCTCAGACATCCAGCACGTGGTTCAGGTAGGAGATGTAGCAGATGGCCATGGACAGATGGACACGGGGATGGACACAGGGATGGACACAGGGACAGCTCAGACGTCCAGCACGTGGTTCAGGTAGGAGATGTAGCAGATGGCCATGGACAGATGGACACGGGGATGGACACAGGGATGGACAGACGGACAGCTCAGACGTCCAGCACGTGGTTCAGGTAGGAGATGTAGCAGATGGCCATGGACAGATGGACACGGGGATGGACACAGGGATGGACAGACGGACAGCTCACACATCCAGCACGTGGTTCAGGTAGGAGATGTAGCAGATGGCCATGGACAGATGGACACGGGGATGGACACAGGGATGGACAGACGGACAGCTCAGACGTCCAGCACGTGGTTCAGGTAGGAGATGTAGCAGATGGCCATGGACAGATGGACACGGGGATGGACACAGGGATGGACAGACGGACAGCTCACACATCCAGCACGTGGTTCAGGTAGGAGATGTAGCAGATGGCCAGGCGCAGGATCTCGATCTTGGACAGTTTCTTGTCCGGGGGCAGCGTGGGCAGCAGCCGCCGCAGCTCGGCGAAGGCCACGTTGAAGGCCTCGACGCGGATGCGCTCCCGCGTGGCGTGCGCCGTCCGGTACTTGGCCGTGGCGCGACGCCGGCGCCGACGCTCCTCGCGGCTCAGCGGCTCCTTCCTCGCCGGCTCCTCGGCAGCGCGGGGCAACCCCGGGGCCCCGGAGCTGGCCCCGAACGCGGGCTCGGGCTCGGGGCGCGCCAAGGGCACGGAGAGCTCGGCCTGGTCCGAGTTCAGCATCATCGTCAGGCGGAAAGGGGATCCTGGGGGGCTGGGGAGAGCTCGGAACTGATCCTGGGGATCTGGGGAGAGCTCGGAACTGATCCTGGGAATCTGGGGAGAGCTCGGAACTGATCCCGGGGATCTGGGGAGAGCTCGGAACTGATCCTGGGGATCTGGGCAGAGCTCGGAACTGATCCTGGGGGGCTGGGGAGAGCTCGGAACTGATCCTGGGGATCTGGGGAGAGCTCGGAACCGATCCTGGGGATCTGGGGAGAGCTTGGAACCGATCCTGGGGATCTGGGGAGAGCTCAGAACTGATCGCGGGGATCTGGGGAGAGCTTGGAACCGATCCCGGGGGGCTGGGGAGAGCTTGGAACCGATCCTGGGGATCTGGGGAGAGCTTGGAACCGATCCTGGGGATCTGGGGAGAGCTTGGAACTGATCCCGGGGATCTGGGGAGAGCTCGGAACCGATCCTGGGGGATCTGGGGAGAGCTTGGAACTGATCCTGGGGATCTGGGGAGAGCTTGGAACCGATCCTGGGGGATCTGGGGAGAGCTCGGAACCGATCCTGGGGGGCTGGGAGAGCTCGGAACTGATCCCGGGAATCTGGGGAGAGCTCGGAACTGATCCCGGGGATCTGGGGAGAGCTCGGAACTGATCCTGGGGGGCTGGGGAGAGCTCGGAACTGATCCTGGGGATCTGGGGAGAGCTCGGAACCGATCCTGGGGATCTGGGGAGAGCTCGGAACTGATCCCGGGGATCTGGGGAGAGCTCCGAGTGGTTTGGGGACACCTCCGAGCTGATCCCAGCGATCTGGGGACACCTCTGGAAAAGGTGATCCCGGGGATTTGGAGACACCACTGGAAAAGCCGATCCCGGGACACCTCCGAGCTGATCCCGAGGATTCGGGGACACCTCTGGAAAAACCGATCCCGGGAATTTGGGGACACCTCCAAGGTGATCCCAGTGATCTGGGGACACTTCTGGAAAAGGTGATCCCAAGGATTCGGGGACACCTCCGAGCTGATCCCAGCAATTCGGGGACACCTCTGGAAAAGCCAATCCCGGGAATTTGGGGACGCCTCCAAGGTGATCCCGGGGATTCGGGGACACCTCTGGAAAAGCCGATCCCGGGGATTCGGGGACACCTCAGCGTCCTCGGGGTCGGGGTGACCGTCCCTGGCTCCCAGCAAGGCCCGTGGGGATTCTCCTCCTCCTCCTCCTCCTCCTCCTCCTCATCACATTCCAGGCGGGAATTGCGGCATTTTCCTGGGAGATTGATTCCCAGGGGATGGATTTAGGATGGCGGCGAGAGGCATAAAAGTGAAACCAAGGAGGTTTTTTCCGTGGTTTTGGGGTTTTTCCAAGGTCAGGACGTGGCTCTGGAGCCCTCAGAGGTTGGATCCCGCCGGGTCTGGAAAAGAAGGATCGGGAATTTCAGCTCTGGATGGAAAAGGAGACGTCAGGGCACAGAAAAATTAAATAAAGCAAGGAGTTTTTAGTAAACAAAGAAGTTTTTTCTGTGGTTTTGGGGCTTTTCTGGGGTCAGGAGGCCTCGGGGGTCGGATCCTGATGGGTCTAGAAAAGAAGGATCGGGAATTTCGGCTCCGGGTGGGAAAGGAGCCGGCAGGAGGCGTGAAATGAAAATAAAAATAAAAACAAAAATAAAAATAATAAAAAGTATGAAAGAATAGAGAAAGGAAAGGAAAGAGGAAAGGAAAGAGGAAAGGAAAGAGGAAAGGAAAGAGGAAAGGAAAGGAAAGGAAAGGAAAGGAAAGGAAAGGAAAGGAAAGGAAAGGAAAGGAAAGGAAAGAGGAAAGGAAAGGAGAAAGGAAAGGAAAGGAAAGGAGAAAGGAAAGGAAAGGAAAGGAGAAAGGAAAGGAGAAAGGAAAGGAAAGGAAAGGAAAAAGGAAAGGAGAAAGGAAAGGAAAGGAAAGGAAAGGAAAGGAAAGGAAAGGAAAGGAAAGGAAAGGAAAGGAAAGGAAAGGAAAGGAAAGGAAAGGAAAGGAAAGGAAAGGAAAGGAAAGGAAAGGAAAGGAAAGGAAAGGAAAGGAAAGGAAAGGAAAGGAAAGGAAAGGAAAGGAAAGGAAAGGAAAGGAAAGGAAAGGAAAGGAAAGGAAAGGAAAGGAAAGGAAAGGAAAGGAAAGGAAAGGAAAGGAAAGGAAAGGAAAGGAAAGGATGAAATAAAAAAAATAAAACAAAGCAAAACAATAAAATAAAATAAACAAAGTAAAACAAAGTAAAATAAAGTAAAATAAAGTGGGATAAAAAATAAAATAAAGCAAAACCAAAGAATATAAATATAAATATAAATATAAAGAAAAGAAAGTAAAAAATAAACTAAAATAAATTTAAATTAAATTTTTAAAAAATCCCCAAACAAGCCCAAGGGTTTCCCACGGCTTTTCCCTGCCGGATCCCGGCTCCTCCGGGCTCGGGGCGCGGGGGCTCCCGCGGAGGGCGGCGGAGGGGCCGCGGAGGAGCCGCGGAGGAGCCGCGGAGGAGCCGCGGAGGAGCCGCGGAGGGCGGCGGAGGAGCCGCGGAGGAGCCGCGGAGGGGCCGCGGAGGAGCCGCGGAGGGGCCGCGGAGGAGCCGCGGAGGAGCCGCGGAGGAGCCGCGGAGGGCGGCGGAGGAGCCGCGGAGGAGCCGCGGAGGGCGGCGGAGGAGCCGCGGAGGAGCCGCGGAGGGCGGCCCGGGAGGAGCCGCGGAGGGGCCGCGGAGGAGCGGCGGAGGGGCCGCGGAGGAGCCGCGGAGGAGCCGCGGAGGGGCCGCGGAGGGCGGCGGGGGCGGCCCGGGGGGCGGCCCGGGGGGCGGCAGGTGGCGGCCGGGCCGGGGGTCGCGGGGCGCCGCGCGGGCCCCGTCTGGCGGCGCTGGCGGCGCTCCCGGCAGATGGAGCGGCCGCAGCTGCGCCCGCGGGGAGCCCCGAGCGCCGCCCCGCCTCCTCCTCATCCTCAGCTTTATCCTCGTCCTCATCCTCATCCTCCTCATCTTCATCTTTATCCTCGTCTTCATCCTCCTCATCTTCATCGTTATCTTCGTCCTCATCCTCCTCATCTTCATCGTTATCTTCGTCCTCATCCTCCTCATCTTCATCCTCATCTTTATCCTCATCTTTATCCTCGTCCTCATCCTGCTCATCTTCATCTTTATCCTCGTCTTCATCCTCCTCTTCATCCTCATCTTTATCCTCATCTTCATCCTGATCTTTATCATCATCTTCATCTTTATCCTCATCTTTATCATCCTCCTCCTCATCCTCATCTTTATCCTCATCTTCATCTTTATCCTCCTCATCTTTATCCTCGTCATCCTCCTCATCTTCATCCTCATCCTCATCTTCATCCTCTTCCTCATCCTCATCTTTATCCTCGTCCTCATCCTCCTCATCTTCATCTTTATCCTCGTCTTCATCCTCATCTTCATCGCCATCTTCATCTTCTTTCTCATCATCCTCATCCTCACCCTCCTCTTCATCTTTATCCTCCTCCTCCTCCTCCTCCTCCTCCTCCTCCTCCCCCGCTGCCTTTCCCTGGAAATCTGGGAATGCGCGGTCCAGCCCCGGCCGCACCCAGGGAAAAACGGGGGAAAACTTGGGAATGGGAGACGCGGCCGGGAACGATCTGGGAAGGAAACGGATCCCAAAGGCCCCAGAGGGGCGGGGGAGGAACGATCCCGATCCCGCTCCAAGGGCCGGGAATGACGGCAATTCGCAGCCCCCCAAAAAATTCGGGAAGAGCCGCCTGGCAGCTCCCAAAATTCCTGCGAGCGGGGAGGATTTTTCCCGCTGGCTCTCCCAGGGAAAATTCCCGGGACTTCGGGTTCTCTCCGAGGGACGGGAATTGGGGAATTTGGCCCCTTGAGAGGGAATTTCGGCGGGATCCCACGCCTGGATGGGCAGCAGGAGGCTCATCCAGAGGCTCGGGGTGGTGGGAAAGTGAAGTTTCCTTCCCGGCTCCGCACAAACTCCCGGGCCGGGTTATTCCAGCGCTCCCAGAGCTTTTCCTTGGCCTGGAATTCCTGCTCCCAGCCGCTCTTGTCCCGTTCCACCCCCCCCCATTCCCGTATCCAGCCGCTCCAAGGATTCCTGCTCAGCCTCCGCTCGTCCCAGCAAAACCCCGGGAATTCTTCCCACCTCCTCCCTCAGCCTTTTCCTCCCATTCCCGACTCGTGGAGAGACGAAATTCCCGATAATTTTCCCGCTAGTTTTCCTTGGAAACTCAAAAGGGCTCCAAGACCCCAATTCCAGGCGGGTTCCTCTCCTTTTCCCTGCTCCCAAATCTCCCGGCGCCGCTTCCGAAGGGATTTGGGAGCCGAGCCGGGCAGTGGGATCGAGCCTTTTCCCGGGAATCTGGGGCCGAATTCCAGTCCCGGATCCCGGTTTTTGACCCCTCTCCCATTCCCGAGCCCCTGGAAAATCCTTACCCCAAATCCCGCGACCATTCCCAGGCTCCAGGGTTTCTCCTGCAGCGGGACGGGGCTCAGGAAATCCCAGGATCTGGAATCCACTCGGCTCATCCATCCATGGAGGAAGGACGGAAAAAACTTTCCCTGGAAGCTCCGGAGGTCCCGCTCTGGATTCGGGATGGGAATCCGGGAACAATCCCGGAATTCCCGGGGCAGCAGCGCCGCTCCGGAGCCTCCGAGGAGGAATCCGCCGCCCCCAAAATTCCCAATTTATCCACCCCGGGCCCGACCCCGGGAGCCTCATTGGCCTCTCTTTTCCTCATAAATATGGAAAACCGGGAATTCGGGATTCCATTGGCTGCGCGGGAGCCCCCGGGAGGGGCGCGCTGGATGCGGGCCGGGAAAAGGCGACAGCTGCTCCCGGTGCTCCCTTCCAGCGGGAATTCGGGCCGGGAAAAGGGGAAAGGGAGCCTGGGGCGGCATTCCCGGCTCTGGGAGATGGGAAAAGGGAGCTGGAGCGGAATTCCCGGTGGATCCCGAGGGTCCGGTTGGGGTGGCTGAGCCCAGAGTGGGTTCCCGGGAATAAAAACTTGGGAAAACGGGAAAAGGGAGCGTGGAGCTCCATTCCCCCGTCCCCGTCGCCGTCGCCAGCCCCGGGCTCCAGCGCGGTCGCAGCTGCTCCCGGAGCGGTCCCGGAGCCGCGGGCGGCGACATTCGGGGCTCAGGTGGCGACAGGAGCGGGCTCGGCATCGCCAGCGCCGTCATCGCCATGGCAGCGAGCGGGGCCAGCGGGGCCAGAGCGGGGCCAGAGGGACAGACGGACAGGGGGGACAGACGGACAGAGAGGGGATAGAGGGGACAGAGGGACAGGGGGGACAGAGGGACAGACGGACAGGGGGGACAGAGAGGGGACAGAGGGGACAGAGGGACGGAGGGACAGAGGGACAGAGGGACAGAGGGACAGAGGGACGGAGGGACAGAGGGACAGAGGACAGAGGGACAGAGAGGGGATAGAGGGGACAGAGGGACAGAGAGGGGACAGAGGGACAGGGGGGACAGAGGGACAGGGGGGACAGAGGGACAGAGGGACAGAGGGACAGAGGGACAGAGGGACAGAGAGGGGACAGAGGGACAGAGGGACAGACGGACAGACGGACAGAGGGACAGCGGGGACACAGCGGGCCCCGAGCCGCCCTTAAGGAGCTCGCGGCGGTGCCTGGAGCGGCTCCCGGCGCATTCCCGGCTCGGCCGCATCCCAAATCCCGAATTCCACCTCCTCACCCCCTTCCCGAGCCTCATCCCGCATCCGTCAGCCCAGATCCCAACCCCCCCTCGCGATTCCCATCCCAAATCCCCCTCCCTGCTCCCCCCAGGCGCTGCTTTGGGATCATTCCCGGCTCGGGATGAGCGTCCCGCATCCATCATCCCAAATCCCAAATCCTCATCCCGTATCCCCATCCCCACATCCCAAATCCGCATCCATCATCCCAAATCCCACTTTCCCAAACCCCCATCCCGATTCCCATCCCAAATCCCCCGCCCCGCGGCCCCGAGAGGATTTTTTGGGCTCGTTCCCGGCGCGGCCGCCCCCGCCTCTCCCGCAGCTGAGGCCGCGGGCTCCGGGCGCAATTCCAGCCGGGAATGAGCCGGGAATGAGCGGAGCCTTCGCCGCCTGCCAGCGCTTCCCGCCGGGAATCGCGGGCGCTTTCCCCATCCCGGATCCGCCTGGAATGGGATTTGGGGCCGCCGGGCTGATCCCAAAAAGGCGCCGGGGATTGGGGACGCGGCTGGAATTGGGGCACGGGAAGGTCCGGCCGAGGGGGAAATCCCGGCCGCAATTCCCAAACTCCGGAAAAATCCGATCCGCGGGGTCACTTCCCATCCCAGCGGGAATTTGGGGATCTTCCAGGGGGGATTTGGGATCTGATCGCAGGGAACGGGGCCAGCACAAGAGGGAACGGCCTCGAGCTGTGCCAGGGGAGGCTCAGGGTGGATATTTGGGAAAATCCCTCCTGGAAAGGGCGGCCAGGCCTTGGGAGTCCCAGCAGAATTCCAGGATCCGGGAAGGATTTGGGGCCGGCCGTCGCTCCCGGGTGGGCGAGGAAAGGCATTTTGCTCATTCCCCACATTCCCAATCCCGGGAATTTTCGGGATTTGGCCCTTCCGGGAGGTTCTGCGACACTTCCCGGGATTTCGCTCATCCCCAATCCCGGCGATTCCCGGGATTTCTCCCCCCCTGGCGCTTCCCGGCGCCGCATTCCCGGTGCTCATCCCTCTTTTTTTTTTATTTTTTTATTTTTTTTTATTTTTTCCCCCTGGCTTTGTTCCCTTTTCCCAAAAAACCCCCAAGCGCCAGAAGCTCGCGGTCCCAACACCGCGGCGCCCGCGGCTCATTCCCGGCTCCAGGCTCATTATCCCGAATTCCCGATTCTCTCCCGCCCATCTGGCCCCGCTCCCCTTCCCGGGCTTTGTGTCCTTCCCATCTGTTATCCCAAAGCTTTTCCCCCTTTCCCGGTCCCTCCATCAATCCAGGGAAAAGCGGCTCCCGCCCTCCTCCTCCTCCTCCTCCTCCTCCTCCTCCTCCTGCCCATCTGCTTCCCGTTTTTCCCTGGCTTTTCCCGTTTTTCCCTGCCTTTTCCCGTTTTTCCCTGGCTTTTTCCCGCTTTTTCCCTGGCGCCGGGATGCGGGGAACTTTTCCCCCCATTTTTTCTCCGCTTTTCCCCCCCTTTTTTTCCCACCTTTCCCCCCCTTTTCTCCCCCCAGGAATTCACAGAGATCCTAAAGAGCCTCTTCCAGCCTTTCCAGGCTCCTTTTCCAGCCGGGAATTGCAGCTGGAAAGGCCGGGATGAGCCCCGGGAATGGGGAAGAAGCAGCCCCGTTTCATTCCGCTTTTTTCCTCTTTTTTCCCCCCGTTTTTCCCCCTTTCCCCCCCCTTTTTTCCCTCTTTCCCCCCTTTTTTCCCCACCTTTTTCCTCTTTTTTCCTCCCGTTTTTCCCTTTTTCCTCCCCTCTTTTTTCCCTCTTTTTTTCCCCCGTTTTTTTCCCTCTTCCCCCCCCTTTTTTCCCCCCACCTTTTTCCTCTTTTTTCCCTCTTTTTTCCCCCTCTTTTTTCCCTCTTTCCTCCCCTCTTTTTTCTCTCTTTTTCCCCCGTTTTTTTCCCTCTTCCCCCCCCTTTTTTCCCCACCTTTTTCCTCTTTTTTCCCTCTTTTTTCCCCCTTTTTTTCCCTCTTTTTTCCCCCGTTTTTTCCCTCTTCCCCTTTTTTCCCCCCACCTTTTTCCTCTTTTTTTTCCCCCCGTTTTTTTCCCCCGTTTTTTCCCTTTTTCCCCCCTTCCCCCCCACCTTTTTCCTCTTTTTTCTCTTTTCCCCCCGTTTTTTCCCTTTTTCCCCCCTTCCCCCCCACCTTTTTCCTCTTTTTTCCCTCTTTTTTCCCCCCGTTTTTTTCCCTCTTTTCCCCCTTCCCCCCCCACCTTTTTCCTCTTTTTTCTCTTTTCCCCCCGTTTTTTCCCTCTTTTCCCCGTTTTCCCCCCGCCTTTTTCCTTTTTTCCTCCCGTTTTTCCCTTTTTCCTCCCCTCTTTCCCTTTTTCCTCCCTCTTTCCCCCCCCTTTCCCCCCCCACCTTTTTCCGCTTTTTTCCTCCCTTTCCCCCTTTTTCCTCCCCTCTTTTTTCCCCTCTTTTTTCTCCCGTTTTTCCTCCCTTTTCCCTCAATTTTCTCCCACTTATCCACAAAGATCCTAAAGAGCCGCTCCCAGAATTCCCGGCCGCCTTTTCCAGCCGGGAATTGCAGCTGGAAGGGCCGGGATGAGCCCCAGGAGGTGCCCGGGGCGGCAAAGGACAAATCCAGGGATTTTCCCCCCTTTTTTATCTCCATTTTTTCCCATTTCCCCCCATTTTTCCTCCAGTTTTTCCCTATTTTCCCCCATTTCCCCCATTTTCTCCAGTTTTTCCCCATTTTTCCCTCTTTTTCCCCATTTTCTCTCCAGTTTTTCCCCATTTTTCCCTTTTTCCCCCCATTTCCCCCCTTTTTTCCCATTTCCCCCCCACTTTCCCTCCAGTTTTTCCCCATTTTCCCCATTTTTTCCTCCAGCTTTTTTCCATTTTCCCTCTTTTTCCCCATTTTTCCCCATTTCCCCCTTTTTTCCCCACTTTCTCTCCAGTTTTTTTCCAATTTGCCCCCATTTTCCCCCTTTTTTCCCATTTTCTCTCCACTTTTTCCATTTTCCCCTATTTTCCCCCATTTTTCTCTTTTCCCCCCATTTTCTCTCCACTTTCTCTCCAGTTTTCCCCCCATTTTTCCCCATTTCCCCCCATTTCCCCCCCTTTTTTTCTCCAGTTTTTCCCTCTTTCCCCCCCACTTTCTCTCCAGTTTCTTTTCCATTTTTCCCCATTTCCCCCATTTTTTCCCCTCATTTTTTTCTCCAGTTTTTTCCCATTTCCCCCCATTTTCTCTTTTCCCCCCATTTTCTCTCCAGTTTTTTTCCCATTTTTTCTCCAGTTTTTGTCCCATTCTCCCCATTTTCCCCCATTTTCCCTCTTTCCCCTCTCTTCCCCCCCATTTTCTCTCCAGTTTTTGTCCCATTTTTCCCTCTTTTCCCCCATTTTCCCCCATTTCCCCCATTTTTTCTCCAGTTTTTTCCATTTTTCCCTCTTTCCCCCCATTTTTCTCTTTTTCCCCCCATTTTCTCTCCACTTTCTCTCCAGTTTTCCCCCCATTTTTTCTCCAGGTTTTGTCCCATTCTCCCCATTTTTTCCCATTTTCCCTCTTTCCCCCCCATCTTCTCTCCAGTTTTTCCCCATTTTCCCCCATTTTTCCCCATTTTCTCTCGTTTTTTCCCCAGTTTTCCCTCCTCCCCCTCCCCCCCCCGGCATCCCTGGGATGCGAATTTGGGATTCGGGATCGTCCCGGGGGTTCCTCGGGATGCGGATTTGGGGCTCCGGGGGAAGTTCGGAGGCTCCATCCCTGGAGATTCCCAAGGAATCCTTGGAAGCCGCTCCCGAGGTTCCCGAGGCCGGGATCAATCCCAGGCTCCCATCGGAGCTTTTCCCACCTGGAAAATCCCGGGATCAGCTCCCATTTCCCTTTTTTTTTTTTCCAGGTGCCTTTTCCACGCTCCAATTCCCGCCAGGATCCCTCGGGAATTCGGGATGGGAACAGCTGGGGACGGCTCCGGGATCCAGGGAAAAGAAAAAAACCGGGATTGGCTTCCCGGGGGAGGCTCCGAGGACATTCCAAGGGATTGCAGGAAGGAGGAAATTCCCGGATTTTTTTCTGGGATGAGCCCCCGTCAGCTCCCCTTGGAATTCCCAGCCCTTTCCCAGCTCCTCCTTTTCCATGGATTATCCGGGATCCAAATCCCGCCTCTTTCATCCATCCCAATCCCAACCCCAAATCCCGGCTTTTCCCCAGCCCAAACCTCCCAAATCCCCAAATTCCCAAATTCCCAGCATTTTCCCCCCCTTTTTATTTTTTTTTTTGGCTCCAGCGAAGAAAAACCAGGAAAAAAACCCCAATCCCAAAGAAAGGCGGAAAGTTGGGAATTCCATGGATTTATTGATAATATTTACAAATGCCAGGGAAAAAGGGGATCTGGGCATTCCCAGGGATCCTCCGGAACATTCCCAGGCTGCCCTGGGATTCCTCACAATTCCCAAAAAATCCTCCCCCTTTATCCTTCCTTGATCCGGATTTTGGGAACAGCTTCGGCCCCGGAGCCTCCCAGGCTCGGGAGAAGGGATGGATCCAACCCGGAATTCCGGGAAAACTTTGGGAATTTCCCACTCAGGGTGCTGGATCCAACCCAGAATTCCAGGAATTTCCCACTCAGGGAACCAGGAATTCTGGGAATTTCCCACTCAGGGCAGCGGAACCAACCTGGAATTCCGGGAGTTTCCCACTTAGGGCATCGACTCCAAGAGGGAATTTTGGGAATTTGCCACTCAGAGAAACAGAAATTCTGGGAATTTCTCACTCGAGGCATCGAATCCAGGCAGGAATTCTGGGAATTTCCCCTCAGGGCGCCAGATCCAACTGGGAATTCCGGGAATTTCCCACTCAGGGCGCCGGATCCATCCGGAATTCCGGGAATTTCCCCCTTAGGGAACCAGGAATTCTGGGAATTTCCCACTCAGGGAACCAGGGATTCCAGGAATTTCCCCCTCAGGGCACTGGATCCAACTGGGAATTCCAGGAATTTCCCCCTCAGGGAACCAGGGATTCCAGGAATTTCCCCCTCAGGGCACTGGATCCAACTGGGAATTCCAGGAATTTCCCCCTCAGGGAACCAGGGATTCCGGGAATTTCCCCCTCAGGGCACTGGATCCAACTGGGAATTCCGGGAATTTCCCCCTGAGGGCTCCGGATCCATCCGGAATTCCGGGCATTTCCCCCCCCCAGGACGCCATTTCCCGGGAACGCCTCCGGCATTCCCAGGGCTCGGGAGCTCCGGGCGGAATTCCCGGCGGGAGCCGGGGGGATCCCGGCTTTTCCAGGCGCTCCCCACGAGCGTCTCACGGATCCTCAGTAGCCGGCGGAGCCGGGATCGGCCGGAATTCCGAAGAGCAGCGCGGCCTTGGCGTTGATGAGGAAGGTGCAGAGCAGGGACAGGAGCAGCACGGCCACGCCCAGGGCCAGCGTCAGCAGCTGGGAACGGGAACGGGATCGGGATCGGGATCGGGAATGGTCAGGAGAGGGATCGGGAACGGGATCGGGAACGGGAACGGGATCGGGAATGGTCAGGAGAGGGAGAGGGAACGGGAACGGGATCAGGAACGGTCAGGAGAGGGATCGGGAATGGGATCAGGAACGGTCAGGAGAGGGATCGGGAATGGGAACGGGATCGGGAACAGGATCGGGAACGGGATCGGGATCGGGAATGGGATTGGGAATGGTCAGGAGAGGGAGAGGGAACGGGAGGAGGAGTGGGATCGGGATCGGCCAGGAGAGGGATTGGGAACGGGAACCGGATTGGTCAGGAGAGGGAGAGGGAACGGGATCGGGATCGGGATTGGGATCGGGAACGGGATCGGGAACGGGATCGGAAATGTGATCGGTCAGGAGAGGGAGAGGGAACAGGAATGGGATCGGGATTGGGAACAGGAACGGGAACGGGATCGGGAGTGGTCAGGAGAGGGATCGGGAACGGGATCAGGAACGAGATCGGTCAGGAGAGGGATTGGGAACGGGATCGGGATCGGGAACGGGAATGGGATCGGGAACGGGAATGGTCAGGAGAGGGATCGGGAACGGGAATGGGATCGGGATCGGGAACGGGAACAGTCAGGAGAGGGATCGGGAACGGGATCGGGATTGGGAATGGGATCGGGATCAGGATCGGGAATGGGAATGGGAATGGTCAGGAGAGGGGTCGGCAACAGGAACAGGAACGGTCAGGAGAGGGAGAGGGATCGGGATCGGGAACGGGATCGGCCAGGAGAGAGAGAGGGAATGGGAATGGGATCGGGAACGGGATCGGGATCGGGAATGGGAACAGGAATGGGATCGGGATCGGGAATGGGAACAGTCAGGAGAGGGAGAGGGAATGGGAATGGGATCAGTCAGGAGAGGGATTGGGATCGGGATCGAGGATTGGGCGGTTTGGGATTTGGGGATTGGGATCGGTCAGGATTGGGATCAGGGATTGGGATCAGGGATTGGGATCAGGGGGTTTGGGATTTGGGAATTTGGGGATTGGGATCGGTCAGGATTGGGGGATTTGGGGATTTGGGATCGGGATCGCTCCAGGCTCCCTCCCTGTCCCATTCCCAGTCCCATTCCCGCTGTCCTATTCCCAGTGTTCCCAGTCCCATTCCTGCTATTCCCAGTGCCCCATTCCCGCTGTTCCCAGTGTTCCCATTCCTGTGCCCCATTCCCAGTGCCCCATTCCCGCTGTTCCCAGTCTCCCATTCCCAGTGCCCCATTCCCAGTGCCCCATTCCCAGTGTTCCCAGTTCCCCATTCCTGCTGTTCCCAGTGTTCCCATTCCCACTCTCCCATTCCCAGTGTTCCCATTGCCGTGCCCCATTCCCAGTGCCCATTCCCGCTGTTCCCAGTCTCCCATTCCCAGTGCCCCATTCCCAGTGCCCCATTCCCGCTGTTCCCAGTGCCCCATTCCCAGTGTTCCCATTCCCGCTGTTCCCAGTGTTCCCATTCCCGGGCTCACCTCGAGCTCCCTGCTGGCCACCAGGAAGATGCGAGCCCGGATGTCCTTCCAGCGGCTCTCGGTCCACGTGGAATATTCCCGGGAATCCCAGCGGCGCAGCTCGAAGGCCGGCGAGAGCGCGGGCGCCAGGCGGGAGCCGGAGCGGACGCAGCCGGGAAGGCGCGAGGAGGAATTCCCGGCGGGATCCAGCGGGCCCTGCACCCACCAGTACTCGTAGAGCTGGGAAAAACGGGAATGAGAGCCGGAAAAATGGGAATGAGAGCCGGAAAAACGGGAATGAGAGCGGGAAAAATGGGAATTAGAGCTGGGAAAATGGGAATGAGAGCTGGGAAAATGGGATCCAGCGGGCCCTGCACCCACCAGTACTCGTAGAGCTGGGAAAATGGGAGTGAGAGAGGGAAAAACGGGAATGAGAGCTGGGAAAATGGGATCCAGGGAACCCTGCACCCACCAGAACTCGTAGAGCTGGGAAAAACGGGAATGAGAGCGGGAAAAATGGGAATTAGAGCTGGGAAAATGGGATCCAGGAAGCCCTGCACCCACCAGTACTCGTAGAGCTGGGAAAATGGGAGTTAGAGCTGGAAAAACGGGAATTAGAGTGGGAAAATGGGAATTAGAGCGGGAAAAATGGGAATTAGAGCTGGGAAAATGGGATCCAGGGAGCCCTGCACCCACCAGTACTCGTAGAGCTGGGAAAATGGGAGTGAGAGCCGGAAAAATGGGAATTGGAGCTGGGAAAATGGGATCCAGGAAGCCCTGCACCCACCAGTACTCGTAGAGCTGGGAAAATGGGAGTGAGAGCCGGAAAAACGGGAATTAGAGTGGGAAAATGGGAATGAGAGTGGGAAAATGGGAATGAGAGCTGGAAAAACGGGAATGAGAGCGGGAAAAACGGGAATTAGAGCTGGGAAAATGGGATCCAGGGAGCCCTGCACCCACCAGTACTCGTAGAGCTGGGAAAAACGGGAATGAGAGCCGGAAAAATGGGAATGAGAGCTGGGAAAATGGGATCCAGGGAGCCCTGCACCCACCAGTACTCGTAGAGCTGGGAAAAACGGGAATGAGAGTGGGAAAAATGGGAGTGAGAGCCGGAAAAACGGGAATTAGAGTGGGAAAAATGGGAATTAGAGTGGGAAAAATGGGAATGAGAGCCGGAAAAATGGGAATTAGAATGGGAAAATGGGAATGAGAGCGGGAAAAACGGGAATTAGAGTGGGAAAATGGGATCCAGGGAGCCCTGAACCCACCAGTACTCGTAGAGCTGGGAAAAACGGGAATGAGAGCCGGAAAAATGGGAATTAGAGCTGGAAAAATGGGATCCAGGAAGCCCTGCACCCACCAGTACTCGTAGAGCTGGGAAAATGGGAGTGAGAGCCGGAAAAACGGGAATTAGAGCGGGAAAAATGGGAATTAGAGCTGGGAAAATGGGATCCAGGGAGCCCTGCACCCACCAGTACTCGTAGAGCTGGGAAAATGGGAGTGAGAGCGGGAAAAAGGGGAATTAGAGCGGGAAAAACGGGAATGAGAGCTGGGAAAATGGGAATTAGAGCGGGAAAATGGGAATGAGAGCGGGAAAAACGGGAATTAGAGTGGGAAAAATGGGAATTAGAGCTGGAAAAATGGGAGTGAGAGTGGGAAAAATGGGAATGAGAGCGGGAAAATGGGAATGAGAGCGGGAAAAATGGGAATGAGAGCGGGAAAATGGGAATTAGAGCCGGGAAAATGGGAATGAGAGCTGGGAAAATGGGAATGAGAGCTGGGAAAATGGGAATGAGAGCCGGAAAAATGGGAATTAGAGCTGGGAAAAATGGGAATTAGAGCTGGAAAACGGGAATTAGAGCCGGAAAAATGGGAGTGAGAGCGGGAAAAACGGGAATTGGAGTGGGAAAATGGGAATGAGAGCCGGAAAAATGGGAATGAGAGCGGGAAAAATGGGAGTGAGAGTGGGAAAATGGGAATTAGAGCTGGAAAAACGGGAGTGAGAGTGGGAAAATGGGAGTGAGAGCCGGAAAAATGGGAATTAGAGCTGGAAAATGGGAATTAGAGCTGGGAAAATGGGATCCAGCGGGCCCTGCACCCACCAGTACTCGTAGAGCTGGGAAAAACGGGAATGAGAGCCGGAAAAACGGGAATTGGAGCTGGGAAAATGGGATCCAGGAAGCCCTGAACCCACCAGTACTCGTAGAGCTGGGAAAATGGGAGTGAGAGCCGGAAAAACGGGAATTAGAGTGGGAAAAACGGGAGTGAGAGCCGGAAAAATGGGAATGAGAGTGGGAAAATGGGAATGAGAGCCGGAAAAATGGGAATTAGAGCCGGAAAAATGGGAGTGAGAGTGGGAAAAATGGGAATTAGAGCTGGAAAATGGGAATTAAGAGTGGGAAAATGGGAATGAGAGTGGGAAAATGGGAATTAGAGCCGGAAAAATGGGAGTGAGAGCTGGAAAAATGGGAATGAGAGCTGGAAAAATGGGAATGAGAGCCGGAAAAATGGGAATTAGAGCGGGAAAATGGGAATGAGAGCTGGAAAATGGGAATGAGAGTGGGAAAAGTGGGAATTACAGATGGGAAAAATGGGATCCAGGGAGCCCTGAAGCCAGGAGCAGTCATAGAGCGGGAAAAATGGGAATTAGAGCTGGGAAAAATGGGAATTAGAGCTGGAAAATGGGAATGAGAGTTGGAAAAATGGGAATTAGAATGGGAAAATGGGAATGAGAGCGGGAAAATGGGAATTAGAGCAGGAAAATGGGAATGAGAGCTGGAAAATGGGAATTAGAGCCGGAAAAATGGGAGTGAGAGCCGGAAAAACGGGAATTAGAGTGGGAAAATGGGAATTAGAGCGGGAAAAACGGGAATTAGAGTGGGAAAAATGGGAATTAGAGTGGGAAAAACGGGAGTGAGAGCCGGAAAAATGGGAATGAGAGTGGGAAAATGGGAATGAGAGCCGGAAAAATGGGAATTAGAGCCGGAAAAATGGGAGTGAGAGTGGGAAAAATGGGAATTAGAGCTGGAAAATGGGAATTAAGAGTGGGAAAATGGGAATGAGAGTGGGAAAATGGGAATTAGAGCCGGAAAAATGGGAGTGAGAGCTGGAAAAACGGGAATGAGAGCTGGAAAAATGGGAATGAGAGCCGGAAAAATGGGAATTAGAGCGGGAAAATGGGAATGAGAGCTGGAAAATGGGAATGAGAGTGGGAAAAGTGGGAATTACAGATGGGAAAAATGGGATCCAGGGAGCCCTGAAGCCAGGAGCAGTCATAGAGCGGGAAAAATGGGAATTAGAGCTGGGAAAAATGGGAATTAGAGCTGGGAAAAATGGGAATTCCAGGCAGGCATTACAGGCAGGAAACCCAGGAATCGCAGCAGGAAAATCGGGAATTCCAGCAGGAAAATCGGGAATCCCAGCAGGAAAATCGGGAATCCCAGCAGGAGAACTGGGAATTCCAGCAGGAAAATCGGGAATTCCAGCAGGAAAACCAGGAATCCCGGCCGCAATCCAGGCTCCATTCCCGGCACATCCCAGCTCCCGCTTCCCTCCCCGTTGTCCCTCTGAGGAGGCGATTCCCGCTTTTCCCACTTTTCCCACTTTTCCTGCTCTTCCCGCTCTTTGTGCTTTTCCCGCTCTTCCCGCTCTTCCGACTCTTCCCACTTTTTCCACTCTTTCCGCTATTCCCGCCTTTCCCGTTTTCCCCACTTTTCCCATTTTTCTCACTTTTCCCACTATTCCCACTTTTCCCTCTCTTCCCACTTTTCCCGCTTTTCCCACTCTTCCTGTTTTTCCCACTTTTCCTGCTCCTCCCACTCCTCCTGCTTTTCCCACTCTTCCCACTCCTCCCACTTTTCCTGCTCTTCCCACTCTTTGTGCTTTTCCCGCTCTTCCCACTTTTCCCACTCTTCCCGCTTTTCCCACTTCTCCTGTTCTTCCCACTTTTTCCACTCTTTCCGCTATTCCCACTTTTCCCATTTTCCCCACTTTTCCCACCTTTCCCGCCTTTCCCACTTTTCCCATTTTTCTCACTTTTCCCACCTTTCCCACTATTCCCACTTTCCCTGCTCTTCCCACTCCTCCTGCTTTTCCCGTTTTTCCCACTTTTCCCACTTTCCCCACCTTTCCCACTTTTCCTGTTCTTCCCACTCTTCCCACTTTTCCCGTATTTCCCATTTTCCCCACCTTTCCCACTTTTCCTGCCTTTCCCACTTTTCCCACCTTTCCCACTTTCCCCACTCTTCCCGTTTTTCCCTGCTCTTCCCGCTCCTCCTGCTTTTCCCGCTTTCCCCACTTTTCCTGTTCTTCCCACTTTTCCCACTTTTCCCACTTTCCCCACTTTCCCCACTCTTCCCGTTTTTCCCGCTCTTTCCACTCTTCCCACTCTTCCCGCTCTTCCCACTCCTCCTGCTTTTCCTGTTTTTCCCACTTTTCCCACTTTCCCCACTCTTCCCACCTTTCCCACTTTTCTTGTTCTTCCCACTTTTCCCACTTTTCCTGCCTTTCCCGTTTTTCCCGCTCTTTCCACTCTTCCCACTTTTCCCATTTTCCCCACTTTTCCCACCTTTCCCGTTTTTCCCACTTTTCCCATTTTTCTCACTTTTCCCACCTTTCCCACTATTCCCACTTTCCCTGCTCTTCCCGCTCCTCCCGCTTTTCCCGTTTTTCCCACTTTTCCCACTTTCCCCACTTTTCCTGCCTTTCCCACTCTTCCCACTTCTCCTGTTCTTCCCACTTTTTCCACTCTTTCCGCTATTCCCACTCTTCCTGTTTTTCCCACTTTTCCCGCTCCTCCTGCTCTTCCCGTTTTTCTCGCTCTTCCCACTTTTCCCGTTTTTCCCTCTCTTCCCACCTTTCCCACTTTTTCCCACCTCTCCCACCTTTCCCCACTTTTCCCGTTTTCCCCACTCTTCCCACTTTTCCTGCTCCTCCCACTCCTCCTGCTTTTCCCACTCTTCCCACTCTTCCCACTCCTCCCACTTTTCCTGCTCTTCCCGCTCTTTGTGCTTTTCCCGCTCTTCCCACTTTTCCCACTCTTCCCGCTTTTCCCACTTCTCCTGTTTTCCCCACTTTTCCCACCTTTCCCGTTTTTCCCACTTTTCCCATTTTTCTCACTTTTCCCACCTTTCCCGCTATTCCCACTTTCCCTGCTCTTCCCGCTCCTCCTGCTTTTCCCATTTTCCCCACCTTTCCCACTTTTCCTGTTCTTCCCACTCTTCCCACTTTTCCCACTCTTCCCACTTTTCCCACCTTTCCCACTTTTCCTGCCTTTCCCGTTTTTCCCACTTTTCCCACTTTTCCCACTCTTCCCGTTTTTCCCTGCTCTTCCCGCTCCTCCTGCTTTTCCCGCTTTTCCCGCTTTTCCTGTTCTTCCCACTTTTCCCACTTTTCCCATATTTCCCACTTTCCCCACTCTTCCTGTTTTTCCCGCTCTTTCCACTCTTCCCACTCTTCCCGCTCTTCCCACTCCTCCTGCTTTTCCTGTTTTTCCCACTTTTCCCACTTTCCCCACTCTTCCCACCTTTCCCACTTTTCTTGTTCTTCCCACTTTTCCTGCCTTTCCCGTTTTTCCCGCTCTTTCCACTCTTCCCACTTTTTCCACTCTTTCCGCTATTCCCACCTTTCCCGTTTTTCCCACTTTTCCCGTTTTTCCCACCTTTCCCACTTTCCCCACCTTTCCCACTTTTCCTACCTTTCCTGCCTTTCCCGTTTTTCCCACTTTTCCCATTTTTCTCACTTCTCCTGTTCTTCCCACTTTTTCCACTCTTTCTGCTATTCCCACCTTTCCCACTTTTCCCACCTTTCCCATTTTTCTCACTTTTCCCACTTTCCCCACTCTTCCCGTTTTTCCCGCTCTTTCCACTCTTCCCACTTTTCCCGCTCCTCCCACTCCTCCCGCTTTTCCCACTCTTCCCACTTTCCCCACCTTTCCCACTTCTCCTGTTCTTCCCACTTTTTCCACTCTTTCCGCTATTCCCACTTTTCCCACTTTCCCCACCTTTCCCACTTTTCCTGCTCTTCCCACTCTTCCCACTTTCCCCGTATTTCCCACTTTCCCCACCTTCCCCACTTTTTCCCACCTCTCCCGTTTTTCCCTCTCTTCCCACTTTTCCCGTTTTTCCCGTTTTTCCCGCCCTGGCGGCTGCCGGGGCCTCACCTGGGGCTGGGCTCCGGGCGCTTTCCCGGGATTCTGGCATTCCTCGCGGGACAGGCTCACCCTGGTGCCCGTCAGGTTGCCCAGCACCAGCTGCACCAGCTGGGTGGTGTTGGCAGGGCTGGGCACGGCCACGTAGTGCTGCGGGAACGGGCCTGGAAAAGCGGGAAAAGCGGGATTGGGAACGGGAATTCCGTGGGAAAGGAGTTAGGGATGGGAAATGGGGGAGTTTAGGTGGGAAAAATGGGATTGGGAATGGGAATTCTGTGGGAAAGGGGTTAGGGAATCACAGCCAGGATGGACACGGCCACGGAAGGCTGAGGGAAAGGGCCTGGAAAAGCGGGAAAAGTGGGATTGGGAACAGGAATTCCGTGGGAAAGGAGTTAGAGATGGGAAATGGGGGAGTTTAGGTGGGAAAAATGGGATTGGGAATGGGAATTCTGTGGGAAAGGGGTTAGGGAATCACAGCCAGGATGGACAAGTGCCTGGAAAAGCGGGAAAAGCGGGATTGGGAACGGGAATTCCGTGGGAAAGGGGATAAAACGGAAATGGGGGAGTTTAGGTGGGAAAAATGGGAATGAGAGCTGGAAAAATGGGAATTCTAGGTGGAAAACCAGGGATTAGAGATGGGAAAAGCGGGATTGGGAACGGGAATTCCATGGGAAAGGGGTTAGGGATGGGAAATGGAGGAGTTTAGGTGGGAAAAATGGGATTGGGAATGGGAATTTTGTGGGATTTGGGGTTAGGGATGGGAAATGGGAGAGTTTAGGTGGGAAAAATGGGATTGGGAATGGGAATTTTGTGGGATTGGGGTTAGAGATGGGAAATGGGGGAGTTTAGGTGGGAAAAATGGGATTGGGAACGGGAATTTTGTGGGATTTGGGGTTAGAGATGGGAAATGGAGGAGTTTAGGTGGGAAAAATGGGATTGGGAATGGGAATTTTGTGGGATTTGGGGTTAGGGATGGGAAATGGAGGAGTTTAGGTGGGAAAAATGGGATTGGGAATGGGAATTTTGTGGGATTGGGGTTAGGGATGGGAAATGGGGGAGTTTAGGTGGGAAAAATGGGATTGGGAATGGGAATTCTGTGGGATTTGGGGTTAGAGATGGGAAATGGGGGAGTTTAGGTGGGAAAAATGGGATTGGGAATGGGAATTCTGTGGGATTTGGGGTTAGGGATGGGAAATGGGGGAGTTTAGGTGGGAAAAATGGGATTGGGAACGGGAATTTTGTGGGATTTGGGGTTAGGGATGGGAAATGGAGGAGTTTAGGTGGGAAAAATGGGATTGGGAATGGGAATTCCATGGGAAAGGGGTTAGGGAATCACAGCCAGGATGGACACGGCCACGGAAGGCTGAGGGAAAGGGCCTGGAAAAGCGGGAAAAGCAGGATTGGGAACGGGAATTCCGTGGGAAAGGGGATAAAACGGAAATGGGGGAGTTTAGGTGGGAAAAATGGGAATGAGAGCTGGAAAAATGGGAATTCTAGGTGGAAAACCAGGGATTAGAGATGGGAAAAGCGGGATTGGGAACGGGAATTCCATGGGAAAGGGGTTAGGGATGGGAAATGGGGGAGTTTAGGTGGGAAAAATGGGATTGGGAATGGGAATTTTGTGGGATTTGGGGTTAGGGATGGGAAATGGAGGAGTTTAGGTGGGAAAAATGGGATTGGGAATGGGAATTCTGTGGGAAAGGAGTTAGGGATGGGAAATGGGAGAGTTTAGGTGGGAAAAATGGGATTGGGAATGGGAATTTTGTGGGATTTGGGGTTAGAGATGGGAAATGGGGGAGTTTAGGTGGGAAAAATGGGATTGGGAATGGGAATTTTGTGGGATTGGGGTTAGAGATGGGAAATGGGGGAGTTTAGGTGGGAAAAATGGGATTGGGAATGGGAATTCCATGGGAAAGGGGTTAGGGAATCACAGCCAGGATGGACACGGCCACGGAAGGCTGAGGGAAAGGGCCTGGAAAAGCGGGAAAAGTGGGATTGGGAACGGGAATTCCGTGGGAAAGGGGATAAAACGGAAATGGGGGAGTTTAGGTGGGAAAAATGGGAATGAGAGCTGGAAAAATGGGAATTCTAGGTGGAAAACCAGGGATTAGAGATGGGAAAAGCGGGATTGGGAACGGGAATTCCATGGGAAAGGGGTTAGAGATGGGAAATGGGGGAGTTTAGGTGGGAAAAATGGGATTGGGAATGGGAATTTTGTGGGATTTGGGGTTAGGGAATCACAGCCAGGATGGACAAGTGCCTGGAAAAGCGGGAAAAGTGGGATTGGGAATGGGAATTCTGTGGGATTGGGGTTAGAGACGGGAAATGGGGGATTGGGAATGGGAATCACAGCAGGAAAATGGGGATGAGAGGTGGGAAAAGGGGAATGAGAGCTGGAAAAATGGGAATTCTAGGTGGGAAAAGGGGAATGGCAGCTGGGTGGGAAAGCTGGGAATGGCAGCTGGGAAATCCGGGATTCCAGTGGGACAAAGGGAAATCCGGGATTCCAGAGGGACAAAGGGAAATCCGGGATTCCAGAGGGAAAAGGGAAATCCGGGATTCCAGAGGGACAAAGGGAAATCCGGGATTCCAGAGGGACAAAGGGAAATCCGGGATTCCAGTGGGAAAAGGGAAATCCGGGATTCCAGTGGGAAAAGGGAAATCCGGGATTCCAGAGGGACAAAGGGAAATCCGGGATTCCAGTGGGAAAAGGGAAATCCGGGATTTCCTTCCCGGCTCCGGGGTCTCCTCACCCAGGATCCCCCTGAGGTCGGGTTTGATGAGGGACTGGAACCAGGAATTGTTGGAGTTGATCAGGAATCCGTAGAGCAGCCGCGTGACCTGGGAAAAAAGCGGGAATTCCGTCAGGGAGAGCGGGAAAAGGGCTCGGGGAATTCAGGGATGGGGAGGGGCTGGAATTCCGTGGGAGAGGAGAGTGGGAATTGGGGGTTCCAGCTCCAGGATCCCGGGAAAATTGGGAATTCTGAGTCCAGGGATTTCAGCTCGGGGATCCTGGGAAAATTGGGGATTCCAACTCCAGAGGTTCCAGGAGAACTGGGAATTCCAATCCCAGGGATTCCAGCTCCAGGGGCTCCAGGGAAACGGGGGAGGCCAGGACAAGCGGGAATTGCAGCCCCAGCATTCCCAGTATTCCCAGTGTCCATTCCCAGCATTCCCAGTCTCCATTCCCAGCATTCCCAATCTCTGTTCCCAGCACTCCCAGTGTCCATTCCCAGCATTCCCAGTCTCCATTCCCAGCACTCCCAGTCTCCATTCCCAGCACTCCCAGTGTCCATTCCCAGCACTCCCAGTGTCCATTCCCAGCATTCCCAGTGTCCATTCCCAGCATTCCCAGTCTCCATTCCCAGTGTCCATTCCCAGCACTCCCAGTGTCCATTCCCAGCATTCCCAATCTCTGTTCCCGGCACTCCCAGTGTCCATTCCCAGCACTCCCAGTGTCCATTCCCAGCACTCCCGGTGTCCATTCCCAGCATTCCCAGTCTCCATTCCCAGCATTCCCAGTATCCCTTCCCAGTATTCCCAGTCTCCCTTCCCAGCACTCCCAGTCTCCATTCCCAGCATTCCCAGTCTCCATTCCCAGTATTCCCAGTCTCCCTTCCCAGTATTCCCAGTATCCATTCCTGGGATTCCCGGTGTCCGTTCCCGGCATTCCCACTATTCCCAGTATTCCCAGTCTCCGTTTCCAGTATTCCCAGCATTCCCAGTCTCCATTCCCAGTATTCCTGGTGTCCCTTCCCAGCATTCCCAGTCTCTGTTTCCGGCATTCCCAGCATTCCCAGCATCCCACCCCAGCATTCCCAGTGTCCATTCCCAGTGTCCATTCCCAGTATTCCCAGTGTCCATTCCCAGCATTCCCAGTCTCCCTTCCCAGCACTCCCAGTCTCCATTCCCAGTATTCCCAGTATCCATTCCTGGTATTCCTGGTGTCTGTTCCCAGCATTCCTGCTATTCCCAGTATTCCCAGTCTCCATTTCCACTATTCCCAGTACTTTCAGTGTCCATTCCCATTATTCCCAGTATCCCTTCCCAGCACTCCCAGTGTCCATTCCCAGAGTTCCCAGCATTCCCAATCTCTGTTCCCGGCATTCCCAGCATTCCCAGTCTCCGTTCCCAGCATTCCCAGTATCCATTCCCAGCACTCCCAGTGTCCATTCCCAGCATTCCCAGTCTCCGTTCCCAGCACTCCCAGTCTCCCTTCCCAGCATTCCCAGTCTCCGTTCCCAGCACTCCCAGTCTCCCTTCCCAGCATTCCCAGTCTCCATTCCCAGCACCCCCAGTCTCCATTCTCAGCATTCCCACTGTCCATTCCTGGGATTCCCAGTGTCCGTTCCCAGCATTCCCACTATTCCCAGTATTCCCAGTCTCCATTCCCAGCATTCCCAGTCTCCATTCCCAGCACTCCCAGTCTCCATTCCCAGCATCCCCAGTCTCCATTCCCAGCACTCCCAGTCTCCATTCCCAGCATTCCCAGTGTCCATTCCCAGCATTCCAAGTCTCCATTCCCAGTATTCGCAGTCTCCATTCCCGGAATTCCCGGTGTCCGTTCCCGGCATTCCCACTATTCCCAGTATTCCCAGTCTCCGTTTCCAGTATTCCCAGCATTCCCAGTCTCCATTCCCAGTATTCCTGGTGTCCATTCCCAGCATTTCCAGTCTCTGTTTCCGGCATTCCCAGCATTCCCAGCATCCCACCCCAGCATTCCCAGTGTCCATTCCCAGTGTCCATTCCCAGCATTCCCAGTCTCCCTTCCCAGCACTCCCAGTCTCCATTCCCAGCATTCCCAGTATCCATTCCTGGTATTCCTGGTGTCTGTTCCCAGCATTCCTGCTATTCCCAGTATTCCCAGTCTCCATTTCCACTATTCCCAGTACTTTCAGTGTCCATTCCCAGCATTCCCAATCTCTGTTCCCGGCACTCCCAGTCTCCATTCCCAGCATTCCCAGTCTCCATTCCCAGCACTCCCAGTGTCCATTCCCAGCACTCCCAGCATTCCCAGTCTCCATTCCCAGCAGTCCCAGTCTCCCTTCCCAGCATTCCCAGCATTCCCAGCATTCCCAGGCTCCGTTCCCACCGTTTTGGGATCCGCCCGGATGCTCTCGGTGCCCTCGGTTCCCCCGGCGAGCCTGAACAGCGCCCGGGCGAGCAGCGTGGCCACCTGGGCCAGCGCCTGCGGGAAACGGCGGGAAAAGGGCGGGCTCAGCCCCGAGCATTCCCGGGAAAAGGGCGGGGTCAGCCCCGAGCATTCCCGGGAAAAGGGCGGGATCAGCCCCGAGCATTCCCGGGAAAAGAACGGGATTAGCCCCGAACATTCCCGGGAAAAGAACGGGATCAGCCCCGAGCATTCCCGGGAAAAGAACGGGGTCAGCCCCGAGCATTCCCGGGAAAAGGGTGGGATCAGCCCCGACCATTCCCAGGAAAAGAACGGGGTCAGCCCCGAACATTCCCGGGAAAAGGGCGGGAAAAGGGCAGGAAAAGGGCGGGAAAACAGCCGGGATCAGCCCCGAACATTCCCGGGAAAAGGGCGGGATCAGCCCCGAGCATTCCCGGGAAAAGGGCGGGAAAAGGGCAGGAAAAGGGCGGGAAAACAGCCGGGATCAGCCCCGAACATTCCCGGGAAAAGAACGGGATCAGCCCCGAACATTCCCGGGAAAAGGGCGGGATCAGCCCCGAACATTCCCGGGAAAAGGGCGGGAAAGGGCGGGAAAAGAGCCCAGATCAGCCCTGAATATTCCCAGGAAACAGCAGGAAAAGAACGGGATCAGCCCTGAGCATTCCCGGGAAAAGGGCGGGAAAGGGCGGGATCAGGCCCGGCCATTCCCGGGAAACAGCGGGAAAAGGGCGGGAAAAGAGCCCGGATCAACCCTGAACATTCCCGGGAAAAGGGCAGGAAAGGGCGGGAAAAGGGCGGGAAAGGGCGGGAAAAGAGCCGGGATCAGCCCCGAACATTCCTGGGAAGCAGCGGGAAAAGAGCGGGAAAGAGCAGGAAAAGAGCAGGAAAGGGCGGGAAAAGAGCTGGGATCAGCCCCGGCCATTCCCAGGAAAAGAGCGGGAAAAGAGCCGGGATCATTCCCGGATCATTCCCGGCCATTCCCAGGAAAAGACCCGGATCATTCCCAGGAAAAGAGCGGGAAAAGGGCGGGATCAGCCCTGGCCCTTCCTGGGAAAAGAGCCGGGATCATTCCGGGCCATTCCCGGATCATTCCGGGCCATTCCCGGCCTTTCCCCCAAAGCTTTCCCCCCTCTCCTCCCACGCTCCTGCCCCGTTCCCAAACCCCTCGGGATTCATTCCCAGCCCTTTTCCCAGAATTTCCCTCCCTCTCCCCATTCCCAAATGCCTTTCCCACCTTTCCCCATCCCCCTCCCGGATCCCGAATCTCAGGAATTCCCAGATCCCGAATCCCAGGAATTCCCAGATCCCGAATCCCAGGAATTCCCGGATTCCGAATCCCAGGAATTCCCAGATCCTGAATCTCAGGAATTCCCAGATCCCGAATCCCAGGAAGTCCCAGATCCCGAATCCCAGGAATTCCCGAATCTCAGGAATTCCCAGATCCCGAATCCCAGGAATTCCCAGATCCTGCATCCCAGGAATTCCCAGATCCCGAATCTCAGGAATTCCCGAATCTCAGGAATTCCCGGATCCCGAATCCCAGGAATTCCCAGATCCCGAATCCCAGGAATTCCCAGATCCCGAATCCCAGGAATTCCCGGCTCCCGAATCTCAGGAATTCCCAGATCCTGCATCCCAGGAATTCCCAGATCCTGAATCCCAGGAATTCCCGGATCCCGAATCTCAGGAATTCCCGAATCTCAGGAATTCCCAGATCCTGCATCCCAGGAATTCCCAGATCCCGAATCTCAGGAATTCCCGGATCCTGAATCTCAGGAATTCCCAGATCCCGAATCTCAGGAATTCCCAGATCCTGAATCCCAGGAATTCCCAGATCCCGAATCTCAGGAAGTCCCAGATCCTGAATCCCAGGAATTCCCAGATCCTGAATCCCAGGAATTCCCAGATCCCGAATCCCAGGAATTCCCGGATCCCGAATCTCAGGAATTCCCAGATCCTGCATCCCAGGAATTCCCAGATCCCGAATCCCAGGAATTCCCGGATCCCGAATCTCAGGAATTCCCGAATCTCAGGAATTCCCAGATCCTGCATCCCAGGAATTCCCAGATCCCCAATCCCAGGAATTCCCGGATCCCCAATCCCAGGAATTCCCAGATCCCGAATCTCAGGAATTCCCAGATCCTGAATCCCAGGAATTCCCAGATCCCGAATCTCAGGAATTCCCGGATCCCGAATCTCAGGAATTCCCAGATCCCGAATCCCAGGAATTCCTGGCTCCCAAATCCCAGGAATTCCCGGATCCTCAATCCCAGGAATTCCCAGATCCCGAATCCCAGGAATTCCCGGATCCCGAATCTCAGGAATTCCCGAATCTCAGGAATTCCCAGATCCCGAATCCCAGGAATTCCCAGATCCCGAATCTCAGGAATTCCCAGATCCCGAATCTCAGGAATTCCCGAATCTCAGGAATTCCCAGATCCCCAATCCCAGGAATTCCCAGATCCCAAATCCCAGGAATTCCTGAATCCCGGATCCCAAGAATTCCCAGATCCTGAATCTCAGGAATTCCCGAATCTCAGGAATTCCCAGATCCCGAATCTCAGGAATTCCCAGATCCCGAATCTCAGGAATTCCCGAATCTCAGGAATTCCCAGATCCTGAATCCCAGGAATTCCCAGATCCCGAATCTCAGGAAGTCCCAGATCCCGAATCCCAGGAATTCCCAGATCCCGAATCCCAGGAATTCCCGGATCCTGAATCTCAGGAATTCCCGGCTCCCAAATCCCAGGAATTCCCGGCTCCCGAATCCCAGGAATTCCCAAATCCCAGGAATTCCCGGCTCCCGAATCCCAGGAATTCCCGGCTCCCAGGAATTCCCGGCTCCCGGCCACCTTGGCCGTGTCGGTGACGAATTCCAGCTGCTCCTCGGGCGTCAATCCCTCGGGATAACGGATCCCGATGTTCTCGGCGGTGTCGTAGATGCTCTGGAAATACCTGGGAACGAAACCAGGGCAAAATCTGGGAATTCCGGCAATTCCAGCCCAGAGGGAAAAAATCCCCGCTGGAAAAGGGCTCCGAGCGCTGCCCATTCCCGAGGAATTCCCGAAGAATTCCCGAGGAATTCCCGAGGATGGGTTGGAATTGGCTCTTCCAAAGCTTCTCCGCTTGGAATTCCAGGGATTTTTCCTGGCTCTGCTTGGAATTCCGGAGCCCATTCCATGGGAAAATGAGGGAAGGAAAATTCCCGGTGGGATTGGAGGGATCCAAGGCAAAAGCTGGGATTTGGGAATGCTGGGAGTTGAGAATGGTCATTAATTAATGATTAATTGCTCATTAATGGCTGATGCCAGCCGGAATTCCAAAGCAATTCCAGCTGGGATTCCCAGATTCCCGAGGCCCTTGACATTCCCAGGAAAGCTGGGATGATCCCAAAGGGATCCCGGAACTGGGATTTGGGATTTAGGGAAGCTCCTCCCTGCGGAGATTCCCAGGAAATGAGAAAAGGCGGGAAAGGGGAGATCCCAGGGCCCATTCCAGGATTTTCAGGGGATCCAGGGAAGCCGGAGGTGGGAATTCCATGGGGAGTGGGAGCAGCAGGAAAAGGGGAAGGGATGGAGGTGGAAAAATGGGAATTCCGGGCAGGATATCGGGCAAGAATTCCCGGAGAGAGCGGGGAGAGGCTGGCCCGGGGAATTCCATGGATATTCCAGGGTTTTCCATGGATTTTTCAGGGTTTTCCATCGTTTTCTCATAGATTCTCCATGGATTTTTCATGGATTTTCCATTGTTTTCCCATGGATTTTCCGTGGTTTTTCCATAGATTTTTTCATGGATTTTTCATGGATTCTCCATGGATTTTTCATGGATTTTCCATTGTTCTCCCATGGATTTTCCGTGGATTTTCCATGGATTTTCCAGAGATTTCTTCATGGGTTTTTCATGGATTTCCCATGGTTTCCCATGGATTTTTCATGGATTTTCCACAGATTTTCCATGGATTTTCCATGGATCTTTCATGGATTTTCCATGGTTTTCCATGGATTTTCCAGGGTTTTCCCATAGATTCTCCATGATTTCCCATGGATTTTCCATGGGTTTCCCACGGATTTTCCATGGATTTTTTCATGGGTTTCCCATGGATTTTCCATGGATTTTCCATGATTTCCCATGGATTTTCCACGGATTTCCCATGGATTTCCCACAGATTTCCCACGGATTTCCCATCCCTGGAAGCACCCCAGGATCCCAGGAATGTCCCTGCCCATGGATTGGGATCGTTGAGATCCCAACATCCCAGGCTGGGAATGGAACAATTCCAGGAATTCTGGGAACTCCGGGAATTCGGGAAAGGCCGATCCCTCCACCATTCCCGCTCCGGATCCGAGAATTCCTGCGGAAAAGCCGGATCGGGGTCAGGCGGGGTCAGGCAAAAAACCAAAAACCCCTGGAATTGGAACGATCCCAAAAAGAGAAGCGGGAAAGCGCCGGGAGCAGCCTCTGGAATCGCAGCTGCGGCTCCGGCGCCGCCGGGCTCCGAGCCAGGAATGGCTTCCCAAAAAAAAGCCGGAATTCTCTCGCCTGTCCGAGCGATTCCCTCGCGCTCCTCCGAGCATTCCCGGCATTCCCAGCACTCCCAGCACTCCCAGAACTCCCGAACTCCTGGTATTCCCATTTTTTTACCCATTGCAGCACTCCCAGCATTCCCAGAACTCCTGGAACTCCCGGAATTCCCGTTTTTTTACCCGTTGCAGCATTCCCAGCCCTCCCAGCACTCCTGGAATTCCCATTTCTTTACCCATTGCAGCACTCCCAGCACTCCCAGAATTCCCAGTTTTTTACCCATCGCAGCACTCCCAGCCCTCCCAGCACTCCCGGAATTCCCGTTTTTTTACCCATTGCAGCATTCCCAGCACTCCCAGCATTCCCAGAACTCCCAGAACTCCCGGAACTCCTGGTATTCCCGTTTTTTTCCCCGTCGCAGCATTCCCAGCCCTCCCAGCCCTCCCAGCATTCCCAGCACTCCCAGAACTCCTGGAACTCCTGGAATTCCCGGTTTTTTACCCATTGCAGAATTCCCAGCACTCCCAGTTTATTTTACCCATCGCAGCATTCCCAGCATTCCCAGCACTCCCAGAACTCCTGGAACTCCCGGAATTCCCATTTTTTTACCCGTTGCAGCATTCCCAGCCCTCCCAGCATTCCCAGAACTCCTGGAACTCCTGGTATTCCCATTTTTTTACCCATTGTGGAATTCCCAGCATTCCCAGCACTCCCAGAACTCCTGGAACTCCCGGAATTCCCGTTTTTTTACCCATTGCAGCATTCCCAGCACTCCCAGCACTCCCAGCATTCCCAGCACTCCCAGAACTCCTGGAATTCCCAGTTTTTTACCCATTGCGGAATTCCCAGCACTCCCAGCACTCCCAGAATTCCCGTTTTTTTCCCCGTCGCAGCATTCCCAGCCCTCCCAGAACTCCCGGAACTCCTGGTATTCCTGTTTTTTTCCCCGTCGCAGCATTCCCAGCATTCCCAGCCCTCCCAGCCCTCCCGGAATTCCCGTTTTTTGCCCGTTTTGTGCCCGTTTTGTGCCCGTTTTCTGCCCGTTTTGTGCCCGTTTTCTGCCCGTTTTCTGCCCGTTTTGTGCCCGTTTTGTGCCCGTTTTTTGCCCGTTCTCTGCCCGTTTTCTGCCCGTTTTCTGCCCGTTTTGTGCCCGTTCTCTGCCCGTTTTTTGCCCGTTCTCTGCCCGTTTTCTGCCCGTTCTTTGCCCGTTTTCTGCCCGTTTTCTGCCCGTTTTGTGCCCGTTTTGTGCCCGTTTTTTGCCCGTTTTCTGCCCGTTTTCTGCCCGTTTTTTGCCCGTTTTCTGCCTGTTTTTTGCCCGTTTTGTGCCCGTTTTGTGCCCGTTTTGTGCCCGTTTTTTGCCCGTTTTGTGCCCGTTTTCTGCCCGTTTTCTGCCCGTTTTGTGCCCGTTTTCTGCCCGTTTTCTGCCCGTTTTGTGCCCGTTTTGTGCCCGTTTTGTGTCCGTTTTGTGCCCGTTTTCTGCCCGTTTTGTGCCCGTTTTCTGCCGGTTTTCTGCCCGTTCTCTGCCCGTTCTCTGCCCGTTTTGTGCCCGTTTTGTGCCCGTTTTGTGCCCGTTTTGTGCCCGTTCTCTGCCCGGCGTTACCTGTTCCGGAAGGCCGCCCGGTGGTCGCTGAGCACCACGCCCGGGAGGCGCCGCGAGCGCAGGAAGCGCTGCAAGGACGAGGGGGGGAGGGGCTGGGAAAATCCCGGCTCCTGCAGGGAAACGCCGGAGCCGGAGCTGGAGTTGAGCAGAGCGGCCAGGAGAGCCTGGAGCTGGAGGGAACGGGAATCTGGGATCAGCTGGGACCAGCTGGGATCCGCTGGGATCAGCTGGGGACAGCCGGGATCCACTGGGATCAGCTGGGATCAGTCGGGATCAGGGATCAGCTGGGATCAGCCAGGATCTGCCGGGATCAGCTGGGATCTGGGATCAGCTGGGATCAGCCGGGATCCGCCGGGATCCGCCGGGATCAGCTGGGATCAGCTGGGATCGGCCGGGATCGGCCGGGATCAGCTGGGACCAGCTGGGATCAGCCAGGATCAGCTGGGATATGGGATCAGCCGGGACATGGGATCAGCTGGGATCAGCTGGGATCTGCCAGGATCTGGGATCAGCTGGGATCAGCTGGGATCTGCTGGGACATGGGATCAGCCGGGATCAGTCGGGATCAGCTGGGATCAGCCAGGATCAGGGATCAGCTGGGATCAGCCGGGATCAGCTGGGATCTGGGATCAGCTGGGATCAGCTGGGATCAGCCGGGATCAGCTGGGATCTGGGATCAGCTGGGATCAGCCGGGATCTGGGATCAGCCAGAATCAGCTGGGATCAGCCGGGATCAGCCGGGATCTGCCAGGATCCAGGATCAGCCGGGATCAGCTGGGATCAGCTGGGGCTGCGGGGGAAGGAGAAATCCTGCAGGAAATCCTGGAATTTTTAAGTGGGAAATGCCTGGAAAAGGGAATTTGGGATCAGCCTGGGGTTCTTGGGATGGGATTCCCTCGGAAAAGGTGAAATCCTGCGGGAAATCCCGGAATTTTGGGATGGAAATTCCCTTGGAAAAGGTGAAATCCTGTTAAAAATCCCGGAATTTTGGCAGGAAAATGCCTGGAAAAGGGAATTTGGGATCAGCCCGGGGTTTGGGATGGGATTCCCTCAGAAAAGGTGAAATCCTGCAGAAAATCCCGGAATTTTGGGATGGAAATTCCCTTGGAAAAGGTGAAATC
Organism: Coloeus monedula; assembly: GCF_965178545.1. NCBI lineage: Eukaryota > Metazoa > Chordata > Aves > Passeriformes > Corvidae > Coloeus > Coloeus monedula. Next base: position 3,433,051 of record NC_138809.1, on the reverse strand, counting down.
CTGTGGGAAATCCTGGAATTTTGGGTGGAAAATGCCTGGAAAAGGGAATTTGGGATCATCCTGGGGTTCTTGGGATGGGATTCCCAGTGGGAATTGGGAGAGGAAGAGATTCCCTTGGAAAAGGTGAAATCCTGTTAAAAATCCTGGAATTTTGGGTGGAAAATGCCTGGAAAAGGGAATTTGGGATCATCCTGGGGTTTGGGATGGGATTCCCTCGGAAAAGGAGAAATCCTGCAGGAAATCCCGGAATTTTGGGATGGAAATTCCCTTGGAAAAGGTGAAATCCTGCGGGAAATCCTGGAATTTTGGGATGGAATTCCCTTGGAAAAGGTGAAATCCTGTTAAAAATCCCGGAATTTTGGCAGGAATATTCCTGAAAAAGGGAATTTGGGGTCATCCCGGGGTTCTTGGGATGGGATTCCCTCGGAAAAGGAGAAATCCTGCGGGAAATCCCGGAATTTTGGGTGGAAAATGCCTGGAAAAGGGAATTTGGGATCAGCCCGGGGGGTTGGGATGGGATTCCCTCGGAAAGGGAGAAATCCTGTGGGAAATCCCACAATTTTGGGATGGAAAATGTCTGGAAAAGGTGAAATCCTGCGGAAAATCCCGGAATTTTGGGATGGAAATTCCCTTGGAAAAGGTGAAATCCTGTTAAGAATCCCGGAATTTTGGCAGGAATATTCCTGGAAAAGGGAATTTGGGATCATCCTGGGGTTCTTGGGATGGGATTCCCTCGGAAAAGGAGAAATCCTGCAGGAAATCCCGGAATTTTGGGATGGAAATTCCCTTGGAAAAGGTGAAATCCTGTGGGAAATCCTGGAATTTTGGGTGGAAAATGCCTGGAAAAGGGAATTTGGGATCATCCTGGGGTTCTTGGGATGGGATTCCCTCGGAAAAGGAGAAATCCTGCGGAAAATCCCGGAATTTTGGGATGGAAATTCCCTTGGAAAAGGTGAAATCCTGTGGGAAATCCCGGAATTTTGGGATGGAATTCCCTTGGAAAAGGTGAAATCCTGTTAAGAATCCCGGAATTTTGGCAGGAATATTCCTGGAAAAGGGAATTTGGGATCAGCCCGGGGGTTTGGGATGGGATTCCCTCAGAAAAGGTGAAATCCTGCAGAAAATCCCGGAATTTTGGGATGGAAATTCCCTTGGAAAAGGTGAAATCCTGTGGGAAATCCTGGAATTTTGGGATGGAATTCCCTTGGAAAAGGTGAAATCCTGTTAAAAATCCCGGAATTTTGGCAGGAATATTCCTGAAAAAGGGAATTTGGGATCATCCTGGGGTTCTTGGGATGGGATTCCCAGGGGGAGGTCACCTGAGTTTCCACGGAGTGGTTCTGGCGGGAGACGGGATCCGTGTGCATCCAGAGCACGGAGTCGTTCCGGAGAGAGACCTGGAAAACATCGAGGGAGGGGAAATCCGGGAAAACTCAGCCCCAGGATGGGAATTGCAGGGAAAAATCAGTTCCAGGATGGGAAATTCTGGGAAAAATCAGCCCCAGGATGGGAATTGCAGGGAAAAATCAGCTCCAGGATGGGAATTCTCAGGAAAAATTAAAGCTGGGATGGGAATTCCAGGGAAAATTCAGCCCCAGGATGGGAATTCCAGGAAAAATCAGCCCCAGGATGGGAATTCCAGGGAAAATTCAGCCCCAGGATGGGAATTCCCAGGAAAAATCAAAGCTGGGATGGGAATTGTGGGGAAAACTCAGCCCCAGGATGGGAATTCCCAGGAAAACTCAGCTCCAGGATGGGAATTCCAGGGAAAAATTAAAGCTGGGATGGGAATTCCGGGAAAAATCAGCCCCAGGATGGGAATTCTCAGGAAAAATCAGCCCCAGGATGGGAATTGCAGGAAAAATCAAAGCTGGGATGGGAAATCCTGGGAAAAATCAGCCCCAGGATGGGAATTCTCAGGAAAAAATCAGCTCCAGGATGGGAATTCTCAGGAAAAATTAAAGCTGGGATGGGAATTGTGGGGAAAAATCAAAGCCTGGGTGGGAATTCCAGGGAAAATCAAAGCTGGGATGGGAAATCCTGGGAAAACTCAGCCCCAGGATGGGAATTCCAGGGAAAAATCAAAGCTGGGATGGGAAATTCTGGGAAAAATCAGCCCCAGGATGGGAAATTCTGGGAAAAATCAGCCCCAGGATGGGAATTCCTGGGAAAAATCAGCTCCAGGATGGGAATTCCAGGGAAAAATCAAAGCTGGGATGGGAAATTCTGGGAAAAATCAGCCCCAGGATGGGAATTCCAGGGAATTCCGGGCCCCTGGGTGGGAATCGCAGGCTGGCGGATCCCTGGGAACGTTTTCCCAAGGTTTTTCCCAAGGTTTTCCCAAGGTTTTCCTGAAGTTTTCCCAAGGTTTCCCTGGGATTTTCCCGGGGTTTTCCTGAGGTTTTCCCGAGGTTTTCCTGAAGTTTTCCCGGGGTTTTCCCGGGATTTTCCTGAGGTTTTCCCGGGGTTTTCCCGAGGTTTTCCCAGGGTTTTCCCGAGGTTTTTCCAGGGTTTTCCTGAGCTTTTCCTGAAGTTTTTCCAAGGTTTTCCCGGGGTTTTCCTGAGCTTTTCCCAAGGTTTTTCGCAGGGGTTTTCCCGAGGTTTCCCCGGGATTTTCCAGAGGTTTTCCCGAGCTTTTCCCAGGATTTTCCCGAGGTTTCCCCGGGATTTTCCCAAGGTTTTCCCGAGGTTTCCCCGGGATTTTCCCAAGGTTTTCCCGAGGTTTTCCCACCTGGCCGAGCTCCAGGAAGGCTCCGATGTTCTCCAGGCGCAGCGGGAATTTCTCCTGCTCCATGTCAAAAACCATCCGGGAGCTGCCGATGTAATCGAAGGTCTCCTGGAAAAGGGGAAATTCCCGGAATTGGGGGGAAAAGGAGGGAAAAGAGGAGGGAAAAGGGGAGGGAAAAGGGGAGGGAAAAAAGGGAAAAAAAGGAAAAAAAAAGGAAGGAAGAAACAAGGAAAAAACAGAAGAAAAAGGGAAAAGGAAAAGGAAAAAAGGGGGAAAAAAGGGAATAAAAAGGGAAAAAGGGGAAAAAGAGGGAAAAAGGGAAAAAAGGGAAGGAAAGGAAAAAAAGTGGAAAAAGGGGGGAAAAAGAGGGAAAAAAAGGAAAAAAAGGGGGGAAAAGTGGAAAAAGGGGGGAAAAAGCGGGAAAAAGGGGGAAAAGGAGAAAAAATGGGAAAAAAGGAGAAAAAGGGGAAAAAGGGAGGAAAGGGGGGAAAAGGGGAGAAAAGAGGGAAAAGGTAGAAAAAAGGGAAAAAAGGGGGAAAAAAGGAGAAAAAAGGGAGGGAAAAGGGGAAAAAAGGGGAAAAAGGGGGAAAAAGGGGGAAAAAAGGAAAAAAGAGGGGGAAGGGGGAAAAAAGGGAGAAAGAAGGGAATGAAAGGCAAGGAAAATGAAGAAAATGAAGGAAAATGAAGAGAAAAACGAGAGAAAAAAAAGAAAAAAGGAAAAAAGGGGGAAAAAAAAAAGAAGGGAATGAAAGGAAAAGTTAAAAACAGGGAAAAGGAAAAAAAAATGGAACGGGAGCCACTCCCAGCCAGAAATCTGGGAAAAGCCGTTCCCAAGGGCTGATCCGGGATCTGGGAGTGATCCCAGGGATCCAGGGGGTGATCCCAGTGATCCAAGGGGTGATCCCAGTGATCCAGGGGGTGATCCCAGTGATCCAAGGGTGATCCCAGTGATCCAAGGGGTGATCCCAGTGATCCAGGGGGTGATCCCAGTGATCCAGGGGTGATCCCAGTGATCCAGGGGTGATCCCAGTGATCCAAGGGGTGATCCCAGTGATTCAGGGGGTGATCCCAGTGATCCAGGGGGTGATCCCAGTGATCCAAGGGGTGATCCCAGTGATCCAGGGGGTGATCCCAGGGATCCAGGGGGTGATCCCAGTGATCCAAGGGGTGATCCCAGTGATTCAGGGGGTGATCCCAGTGATCCAGGGGGTGATCCCAGTGATCCAAGGGGTGATCCCAGTGATCCAGGGGGTGATCCCAGTGATCCAGGGGGTGATCCCAGTGATCCAGGAGTGATCCCAGGGATCCAAGGGTGATCCCAGTGATCCAGGGGTGATCCCAGTGATCCAGGGGGCGATCCCAGGGATCCAGGGGGCGATCCCAGGGATCCAAGGGTGATCCCAGTGATCCAAGGGGTGATCCCAGGGATCCAAGGGTGATCCCAGTGATCCAGGGGGTGATCCCAGGGATCCAGGGGTGATCCCAGTGATCCAAGGGTGATCCCAGGGATGCAGGGGGTGATCCCAGGGATCCAGGGGCGATCCCAGGGATCCAAGGGTGATCCCAGGGATGCAGGGGGTGATCCCAGGGATCCAGGGGGCGATCCCAGTGATCCAAGGGTGATCCCAGGGATCCAAGGGGTGATCCCAGGGATCCAGGGGGTGATCCCAGGGATGCAGGGGGTGATCCCAGGGACCCAGGGGGTGATCCCAGTGATCCAAGGGTGATCCCACTGATCCAAGGGGTGATCCCAGTGATCCAGGGGGTGATCCCAGTGATCCAAGGGTGATCCCAGTGATCCAAGGGGTGATCCCAGTGATCCAGGGGGTGATCCCAGTGATCCAAGGGTGATCCCAGTGATCCAAGGGTGATCCCAGGGATCCAGGGGGTGATCCCAGGGATCCAGGGGGTGATCCCAGTGATCCAGGGGCGATCCCAGGGATCCAGGGGGTGATCCCAGTGATCCAGGGGGTGATCCCAGGGATCCAGGGGGCGATCCCAGGGATGCAGGGGGCGATCCCAGTGATCCAAGGGTGATCCGAGTGATCCAGGGGGCGATCCCAGGGATCCAGGGGGCGATCCCAGTGATCCAAGGGTGATCCCAGTGATCCAGGGGTGATCCCAGGGATCCAAGGGGCGATCCCAGTGATCCAGGGGGTGATCCCAGGGATCCAGGGGGTGATCCCAGGGACCCAGGGGGCGATCCCAGGGATCCAAGGGGCGATCCCAGGGATCCAGGGGTGATCCCAGTGATCCAAGGGTGATCCCAGGGATCCAAGGGGTGATCCCAGGGATGCAGGGGCGATCCCAGGGATGCAGGGGGTGATCCCAGGGATCCAGGGGTGATCCCAGTGATCCAAGGGTGATCCCAGGGATGCAGGGGGTGATCCAAGTGATCCAAGGGTGATCCCAGGGATCCAGGGGGTGATCCCAGGGATCCAGGGGGCGATCCCAGGGATGCAGGGGGCGATCCCAGGGATCCAAGGGTGATCCCAGTGATCCAGGGGCGATCCCAGGGATGCAGGGGGTGATCCCAGGGATCCAGGGGTGATCCCAGTGATCCAAGGGTGATCCCAGGGATGCAGGGGGCGATCCCAGTGATCCAAGGGTGATCCCAGGGATCCAAGGGTGATCCCAGGGATGCAGGGGGTGATCCCAGGGATCCAGGGGGCAATCCCAGGGATCCAGGGGGCGATCCCAGTGATCCAGGGGCGATCCCAGTGATCCAAGGGGTGATCCCAGGGATCCAGGGGGTGATCCCAGTGATCCAAGGGTGATCCCAGGGATCCAGGGGGTGATCCCAGGGATCCAGGGGGTGATCCCAGGGATGCAGGGGGTGATCCCAGTGATCCAGGGGGTGATCCCAGGGATCCAGGGGGTGATCCCAGGGATACAGGGGGTGATCCCAATGATCCAAGGGGTGATCCCAGGGATGCAGGGGGTGATCCCAGGGATCCAGGGGCGATCCCGAGGCTCTCACCCCCTGGAAGAAGGCGAACAGGACGTTTCTGGGGAGCTGCTGGGAGCCCGGAGCCGCCTGCAGCGCCTCGGCCGCCGCCAGCAGCGCCACGAAGGAGCCCACGGAGGCCTCGGCGCCGGGAGCCACGTTCCAGAAAAACGAGTGGCTGTCCAGCTGGAAAAGCGGGAAGAGCCGGGGTCAGCGGCGCCGGAAAGGCGGGAAGGGCACGGGGGCGCCAGGGAAGAACGGGGAATTCGGCAGGGAGCCCTCCCAGGAACTGGGAATTCCACAGGGAGCCCTCCCAGAAACTGGGAATTCCACAGGGATCCCTCCCAGGAACTGGGAATTCCACAGGGAGCCCTCCCAGAAACTGGGAATTCCACAGGGAGCCCACCCAGAAACTGGGAATTCCACAGGGATCCCACCCAGGAACTGGGAATTCCACAGGGAGCCCATGCAAAATCCCGGGAATTCTGCACGGATCCCACCCAAAATCCCGGGAATTCTGCAGGGATCCCACCCAAAACCCCAGGAATTCGGCAGGGATCCCATCCAAAAACTGGGAATGCCAATCCAGCCCCGATCCCACCCAAACCCTGGGAATTCCACAGGGATCCCTCCCAGAAACTGGGAATTCAACATGGATTCCATGCAAAAACTGGGAATGCCAATCCACTCCTGATCCCACCCAAAAACCTGGGAATTCCAGCCCCAATCCCACCCGGGAATTCTGCAGGGATCCCACCCAAAACCCCAGGAATTAGGCAGGGATCCCATCCAAAAACTGGGAATGCCAATCCAGCCCCGATCCCACCCAAAACCTGGGAATTCCACAGGGATCCCTCCCAGAAACTGGGAATGCCAATCCAGTCCTGATCCCACCCAGAAACTGGGAATTCCACAGGGATCCCTCCCAGAAACTGGGAATGCCAATCCAGTCCTGATCCCACCCAGAAACTGGGAATTCTGCACAGATCCCACCCAGAAACTGGGAATTCGGCAGGGATCCCACCCAAAATCCCGGGAATTCTGCAGGGATCCCACCCAAAAACTGGGAATTCAACATGGATTCCATGCAAAAACTGGGAATGCTAATCCAGTCCTGATCCCACCCAAAAACCTGGGAATTCCACAGGGATCCCACCCAGAAACTGGGAATTCTGCAGGGATCCCACCCAGAAACTGGGAATTCGGCAGGGATCCCACCCAGAAACTGGGAATTCTGCAGGGATTCCATGCAAAAACTGGGAATGCCAATCCAGTCCTGATCCCACCCAAAAACCTGGGAATTCCAGCCCCAATCCCACCCAGAAACCCCGGGAATTCTGCCTGGATCCCACCCAAAACCCCAGGAATTCGGCAGGGATCCCATCCAAAACCTGGGAATGCCAATCCAGCCCCGATCCCACCCAAAACCTGGGAATTCTGCACGGATCCCACCCAGAAACTGGGAATTCTCCAGGGATTCCACCCAGAAACTGGGAATTCTGCAGGGATTCCATGCAAAAACTGGGAATGCCAATCCAGTCCTGATCCCACCCAAAAACCTGGGAATTCCACAGGGATCCCACCCAAAATCCCGGGAATTCTGCACGGATCCCACCCAAAACCCCAGGAATCCGGCAGGGATCCCATCCAAAAACTGGGAATGCCAATCCAGCCCCGATCCCACCCAAAACCTGGGAATTCTGCACGGATCCCACCCAAAAACTGGGAATTCTGCATGGATCCCACCCAGAACCACCAGGAATGCCAATGCAGCCCCAATCCCAGCCAAAAAACCCCAGGAATTCCCCACTGATCCCAGCCAAAACCCCCGGGAATTCTGTTCAGGGAAAGCAATTCCCTTTTCCTGGGCTTTTCCTGGGATTTTCCCAGGATTTTCCCGGGATTTTCCGAGGGGACGCACCCGTGTGGCCGCCAGGATCAGCTGCTGCTCGGGATCCACCTTTCCCGAGGAATTGATGGGATGCAGGGAGCTCCAGACGTTGTAATCCAGGAGGGGATCGCAGACGATCTCTGGGAACAGAGGGGAACATTCCAGAGGCTGGCAGGGCTCCAAGGAGAAAGGGGGAAAGGGAATTCCGCTGGGAATTCCGGCCCGAAATCCATGGGAAAGAGAGAGGAATCGATGGGATTCAGGCTGGAATCCAGCAGGGGATCCCAAGGGATCTCTGGGAAGAGAGGAGAACGTTCCAGGAATTGGGATCACAGCGGGAATGAGGGAAAAAGGAGCACTTTTGGTGCCGCCGCTGAGCAAAATCTGCTAAAAACCAGGGGAAAAATGGAATTCCTGAGGGAATTTTTCTGGAAAAAAGGGAAAAATTGATTGGATTCAGGCTGGAATCCAGCAGGGGATCCCAAGGGATCTCTGGGAAGAGAGGAGAACGTTCCAGGAGTTGGAATCACAGCGGGAATGAGGGAAAAAGGAGCACTTTTGGTGCCGCGGCTGAGCAAATTCTGCTCCATTTGAGGGGAAAAAGTGAATTCCTGAGGGAATTTTTCTGGAAAAAAGGGAGGAATTGATGGGATTCAGGCTGGAATCCAGCAGGGGATCCCAAGGAATCTCTGGGAAGAGAGGAGAACGTTCCAGGAATTGGGATCACAGCGGGAATGAGGGAAAAAGGAGCACTTTTGGTGCCGCCGCTGAGCAAAATCTGCTAAAAACCCAGGGGAAAAAGTGAATTCCTGAGGGAATTTTTCTGGAAAAAAGGGAAGAACCGATGGGATTCAGGCTGGAATCCAGCAGGGGATCCCAAGGAATCTCTGGGAAGAGAGAACGTTCCAGGAATTGGGATCACAGCGGGAATGAGGCAAAAAAGGAGCACTTTTGGTGCCGCGGCTGAGCAAAATCTGCTAAAAACCAGGGGAAAAATGGAATTCCTGAGGGAATTTTTCTGGAAAAAAGGGAAGAATTGATGGGATTCAGGCTGGAATCCAGCAGGGGATCACAGCAGGAATCTCTGGGAAGAGAGGAGAACGTTCCAGGAGTTGGGATCACAGCGGGAATGAGGGAAAAAGGAGCACTTTTGGTGCTGCTGCTGAGCAAAATCTGCTAAAAACCAGGGGAAAAATGGAATTCCTGAGGGAATTTCTCTGGAAAAAAGGGAAGAATTGATTGGATTCAGGCTGGAATCCAGCAGGGGATCCCAAGGAATCTCTGGGAAGAGAGAACGTTCCAGGAATTGGGATCACAGCGGGAATGAGGCAAAAAAGGAGCACTTTTGGTGCCGCGGCTGAGCAAAATCTGCTAAAAACCAGGGGAAAAATGGAATTCCTGAGGGAATTTTTCTGGAAAAAAGGGAAGAATTGATGGGATTCAGGCTGGAATCCAGCAGGGGATCCCAAGGAATCTCTGGGAAGAGAGGAGAACGTTCCAGGAGTTGGGATCACAGTGGGAATGAGGAAAAAAAAGGAGCACTTTTGGTGCCACGGCTGAGCAAAATCTGCTGAAAACCAGGGGAAAAATGGAATTCCTGAGGGAATTTTTCTGGAAAAAAGGGAAGAATTGATTGGATTCAGGCTGGAATCCAGCAGGGGATCCCAAGGAATCTCTGGGAAGAGAGGAGAACGTTCCAGGAATTGGGATCACAGCGGGAATGAGGGAAAAAGGAGCATTTTTGGTGCTGCCGCTGAGCAAAATCTGCTGAAAACCAGGGGAAAAATGGAATTCCTGAGGGAATTTTTCTGGAAAAAAGGGAAGAATTGATTGGATTCAGGCTGGAATCCAGCAGGGGATCCCAAGGAATCTCTGGGAAGAGAGGAGAACGTTCCAGGAGTTGGGATCACAGCGGGAATGAGGAAAAAAAAGGAGCACTTTTGGTGCTGCCGCCGAGCAAAATCTGCTGAAAACCAGGGGAAAAATGGAATTCCTGAGGGAATTTCTCTGGAAAAAAGGGAAGAATTGATGGGATTCAGGCTGGAATCCAGCAGGGGATCCCAAGGAATCTCTGGGAAGAGAGGAGAACGTTCCAGGAATTGGGATCACAGCGGGAATGAGGGAAAAAGGAGCACTTTTGGTGCTGCCGCTGAGCAAATTCTGCTCCACGTGAGGGGAAAAATGGAATTCCTGAGGGAATTTTTCTGGAAAAAAGGGAGGAATTGATGGGATTCAGGCTGGAATCCAGCAGGGGATCCCAAGGAATCTCTGGGAAGAGAGGAGAACGTTCCAGGAATTGGGATCACAGCGGGAATGAGGGAAAAAAGGAGCACTTTTGGTGCCGCGGCTGAGCAAAATCTGCTGAAAACCAGGGGAAAAATGGAATTCCTGAGGGAATTTCTCTGGAAAAAAGGGAAGAACTGATGGGATTCAGGCTGGAATCCAGCAGGGGATCCCAAGGAATCTCTGGGAAGAGAGGAAAACATTCCTGGAGCTGGAATCACAGCGGGAATGAGGGAAAAAGGAGCACTTTTGGTGCTGCCGCTGAGCAAATTCTGCTCCATTTGAGGGGAAAAAGTGAATTCCTGAGGGAATTTTTCTGGAAAAAAGGGAGGAATTGATGGGATTCAGGCTGGAATCCAGCAGGGGATCCCAAGGAATCTCTGGGAAGAGAGGAGAACGTTCCAGGAATTGGGATCACAGCGGGAATGAGGGAAAAAAGGAGCACTTTTGGTGCCGCCGCTGAGCAAAATCTGCTGAAAACCAGGGGAAAAATGGAATTCCTGAGGGAATTTTTCTGGAAAATTGACAGGAATTGATGGGATTCAGGATCCTCCAGGTGCACAGAATCTCTGGGAAGTGAAACAAACCTTCCAGGAGTTGGGATCACAGCGGGGATGAGGAAAAAAAGGAGCACTTTTGGTGCTGCTGCTGAGCAAAATCTGCTAAAAACCTGGGGAAAAATGGAATTCCTGAGGGAATTTCTCTGGAAAAAAGGGAAGAATTGATGGGATTCAGGCTGGAATCCAGCAGGGGATCCCAAGGAATCTCTGGGAAGAGAGGAGAACGTTCCAGGTGTTGGGATCACAGTGGGAATGAGGAAAAAAAGGAGCACTTTTGGTGCCGCGGCTGAGCAAAATCTGCTGAAAACCAGGGGAAAAATGGAATTCCTGAGGGAATTTTTCTGGAAAATTGACAGGAATTGATGGGATTCAGGATCCTTCAGGTGCACAGAATCTCTGGGAAGTGAAACAAACCTTCCAGGAGTTGGGATCACAGCGGGGATGAGGAAAAAAAGGAGCACTTTTGGTGCTGCTGCTGAGCAAAATCTGCTAAAAACCAGGGGAAAAATGGAATTCCTGAGGGAATTTCTCTGGAAAAAAGGGAGGAATTGATTGGATTCAGGCTGGAATCCAGCAGGGGATCCCAAGGAATCTCTGGGAAGAGAGGAGAACGTTCCAGGAATTGGGATCACAGCGGGAATGAGGCAAAAAAGGAGCACTTTTGGTGCTGCCGCTGAGCAAAATCTGCTAAAAACCCAGGGGAAAAATGGAATTCCTGAGGGAATTTTTCTGGAAAATTGACAGGAATTGATGGGATTCAGGATCCTCCAGGTGCACAGAATCTCTGGGAAGTGAAACAAACCTTCCAGGAGTTGGGATCACAGCGGGGATGAGGCAAAAAAGGAGCACTTTTGGTGCTGCTGCTGAGCAAATTCTGCTCCATTTGAGGGGAAAAAATGGAATTCCTGAGGGAATTTTTCTGGAAAAAAGGGAAAAATTGATTGGATTCAGGCTGGAATCCAGCAGGGGATCCCAAGGAATCTCTGGGAAGAGAGGAGAACGTTCCAGGAATTGGGATCACAGCGGGAATGAGGCAAAAAAGGAGCACTTTTGGTGCTGCGGCTGAGCAAAATCTGCTCCATTTGAGGGGAAAAAGTGAATTCCTGAGGGAATTTTTCTGGAAAAAAGGGAGGAATTGATGGGATTCAGGCTGGAATCCAGCAGGGGATCCCAAGGAATCTCTGGGAAGAGAGGAGAACGTTCCAGGAATTGGGATCACAGCGGGAATGAGGCAAAAAAGGAGCACTTTTGGTGCCGCGGCTGAGCAAAATCTGCTAAAAACCAGGGGAAAAACGGAATTCCTGAGGGAATTTTTTTCCCGGAATTCCTGGAAAAGCGGGAGAAGCCCACCTGGGTTGATGCTGAAGGTGCTCTGCAGGGAGCTGCGCCTCATGCAGGTGACGGTGCTGGCGGCCGCGTGCATGTGGGCCAGCAGCTGCATGGCGCAGAGCGGGAACTGCGGCGCCGAGCCCTCCTGAGGGACGTTGTGAGCGCGGTAACACTGGGGAAAAAAACCCATGGAAAAGGTCAGAGCTGGGGGTTATCCCACGGAAAACCAGGCTGCAGGGGGTCGGGGATTTTTGGGGGTTTTTAGGAGGGTTTTTGGAATTTTTTGGGGATTTTTGGGGATTTTTTTGGGATTTTTTGGAATTTTTTGGGGATTTTTTGTGGGGTTCTTCGGAAGTTTTGGGGGGTTTTTAGTGCGGTTTTTTTTGGATTTTTTTGGGATTTTTAGTGGGTTTTTTGGAATTTTTTTGGGGATTTTTTGTGGGTTTTTTGGAATTTTTTGGGGATGTTTAGTGGGGTTTTTGGAATTTTTTTTTGATTTTTAGTGAATTTTTTTGGAATTTTTAGGGGTTTTTTTTGGAATTTTTTGGGGATTTTTAGTGGGGTTTTTTTGGAATTTTTGGGGATTTTTAGTGGGGTTTTTTGGAAATTTTTTTTGACTTTTAGTGGGGTTTTTTGGAATTTTTGGGGATTTTTAGTGGGGCTTTTTGGAATTTTTTTTTGACTTTTAGTGGTGTTTTTGGAATTTTTTGTGGGACTTTTAGTGGTTTTTTTTGGGATTTTTAGTGGGGCTTTTTGGAATTTTTTGGGGGTTTTTAGTGGGTTTTTTTTGAATTTTTAGGGGATTTTTAGTGGGGCTTTTTGGAATTTTTAGTGGGTTTTTTGGGAATTTTTGGGGGATTTTTAGTGGGGTTCTTTGGAATTTTTGGGGGATTTTGTGGAATTTTTTGGGGATTTTAAGTGGGGTTTTTTTGGAATTTTTGGGGATTTTTAGTGGGGTTTTTTGGAATTTTTTTTTGACTTTTAGTGGGGTTTTTTGGAATTTTTGGGGATTTTTAGTGGGGTTTTTTGGAATTTTTTGGGGATGTTTAGTGGGGTTTTTGGAATTTTTTGTGGGATTTTTAGTGGTTTTTTTTGGGATTTTTAGTGGGGCTTTTTGGAATTTTTTGGGGGTTTTTAGTGGGTTTTTTTGGAATTTTTAGGAGATTTTTAGTGGGGCTTTTTGGAATTTTTAGTGGGTTTTTTGGGAATTTTTGGGGGATTTTTAGTGGGGTTCTTTGGAATTTTTGGGGGATTTTGTGGAATTTTTTGGGGATTTTAAGTGGGTTTTTTTGGAATTTTTGGGGATTTTTAGTGGGGTTTTTTGGAATTTTTTTTTTGATTTTTAGTGGGGTTTTTTGAATTTTTTGGGGATTTTTAGTGCAGTTTTTTGGAATTTTTTGGGGATGTTTAGTGGGGTTTTTGGAATTTTTTGTGGCATTTTTAGTGGTTTTTTTGGGGATTTTTAGTGGGGCTTTTTGGAATTTTTTGAGGGTTTTTAGTGGGTTTTTTTTGAATTTTTGGGGGATTTTTAGTGGGGCTTTTTGGAATTTTTAGTGGGGTTTTTTGAAATTTTTCAGGGATTTTTAGTGGGGTTTTTTGGAATTTTTTGGGGATTTTTAGAGGGGTTTTTTGGAACCTTTTGGGGATTTTTAGTGGGGTTTTTTGGGGATTTTTAGTAGGGTTTTTTGGAATTTTTTGGGGATTTTTTGTGGGTTTGCTGGAATTTTTTGGAGATCTTTAGTGGGTTTTTTTTGGGTTTTTTAGTGGGTTTTTTGGAATTTTTTGGGGATTTTTGTGGGTTTTTTTGGAATTTTTGGGGAATTTTTAGTGGGGTTTTTTGGAATTTTTTTTGGATTTTTAGTGGGTTTTTTGGAATTTTTCGGGGATTTTTAGTGGGTTTTTTGAAATTTTTTGGGGATTTTTAAAAAATTTTTAGGGATTTTTAGTGGGGTTTTATGGATTTTTTTTTGATTTTTAGTGGGTTTTTTGGGAATTTTTTTGGGATTTTTAGTGGGTTTTTTGGGAATTTTTGGGGATGTTTAGTGGGGTTTTTTGGAATTTTTAGTGGGGTTTTTGGAATTTTTTTTGGAATTTTTTGGGGATTTTTGGAATTTTTTTGGAATTTTTAGTGGGGTTTTTTGGAATTTTTTGGGGAGTTTTAGTGGGTTTTTTGGAATTTTTGGGGGATTTTTAGTGGGGTTTTTTGGGGTTTTTTAGTGGTTTTTTTGGAATTTTTTTGGCATTTAAAATGGGTTTTTTAGGAGTTTTTAATTGGTTTTTAATGGATTTTTCCCGAAATTTTGAAGCATTTTTAAAAGTTATTTAAAAAAATCATGTATTTTTAGCGAATTTTTAACAAGTTTTTAAAACGCATTTTAAATCAAGTTTCATAAGCTTTGAAAGATTCTTAATGGTTTTTTAAAAGTTTTAAATGGATTTTAATGTATTTCTAACGGATTTTCACAGATTCTTACAGATTTCCAATGGATTGTTAATGGATATTTAATGAATTTTTATGGATTTGTACAAGGTTTTTTATGGATTTTTATAGATTTTTAATGGAATTTTATGGATTTTTATAGGTTTTTTATGGATTTTCACCCAATTTTTAATGGATTTTTATGGATTATTAATGGATTTTTATAGATTATTAAGAGAGTTTTACAGATTCTTAATGGATTTTAATGGATTTTCACAAATTTCTACAGGTTTTTTATAGATTTTTAAGGATTTTCAACGGATTTTAACCGATCTTTTGGCATTTTCTTGCAGATTCCCGAGTCAAAAGCCCCAAATTCCTGGCGGGAAGCGATTCCCGCCCCATTCCCGCCCCATTCCCGGCCCCATTCCCGCCCCATTCCCATCCCCATTCCCGCCCCATTCCCGCCCCATTCCCGGCCCATTCCCGCCCCATTCCCATCCCCATTCCCGGCCCCATTCCCGCCCCATTCCCGCCCCATTCCTGGCCCCATTCCCGCCCCATTCCCGGCCCCATTTCCGGCTCCATTCCCGCCCCATTCCCAGCCCCATTCCCGCCCCATTCCCGCCCCATTCCCAGCCCCGTTCCCGGCCCCATTCCCGGCCCCATTCCCGGCCCATTCCCGCCCCATTCCCACCCCATTCCCGCCCCATTCCCGCCCCATTCCCGCCCCATTCCCGCCCCATTCCCTTCCCCATTCCCGGCCCATTCCCAGCCCCATTCCCGCCCCATTCCCGGCCCATTCCCGGCCCATTCCCGCCCCATTCCCACCCCATTCCCGCCCCATTCCCTTCCCCATTCCCGGCCCCATTCCCACCCCATTCCCGCCCCATTCCCGGCCCCATTCCCGCCCCATTCCCTTCCCCATTCCCGCCCCATTCCCGCCCCATTCCCGCCCCATTCCCGGCCCCATTCCCAGCCCCATTCCCGCCCCATTCCCGCCCCATTCCCGGCCCCATTCCCGGCCCCATTCCCGCCCCATTCCCTTCCCCATTCCCGCCCCATTCCCATCCCCATTCCCGCCCCATTCCCGGCCCATTCCCGGCCCCATTCCCGGCCCCATTCCCAGCCCCATTCCCGGCCCATTCCCGCCCCATTCCCAGCCCCATTCCCGCCCCATTCCAGCCCCATTCCCGCCCCATTCCCGCCCCATTCCCAGCCCCATTCCCGGCCCCATTCCCAGCCCCATTCCCATCCCCATTCCCGCCCCATTCCCAGCCCCATTCCCGCCCCATTCCCGGCCCCATTCCCAGCCCCATTCCCAGCCCCATTCCCAGCCCCATTCCCATCCCCATTCCCGGCCCATTCCCGGCCCCATTCCCGGCCCATTCCCGGCCCCATTCCCGCCCCCATTCCCACCCCATTCCCGCCCCATTCCCGCTCCATTCCCATCCCCATTCCCGGCCCCATTCCAGCCCCATTCCCGCCCCATTCCCGCCCCATTCCCGGCCCATTCCCGGCCCCATTCCCGGCCCCATTCCCAGCCCCATTCCCGGCCCATTCCCGCCCCATTCCCAGCCCCATTCCCGCCCCATTCCAGCCCCATTCCCTTCCCCATTCCCGGCCCATTCCCGGCCCCATTCCCGGCCCCATTCCCAGCCCCATTCCCGCCCCATTCCCGCCCCATTCCCTTCCCCATTCCCGCCGAATTCCCGCCCCATTCCCGGCCCATTCCCAGCCCCATTCCCATCCCCATTCCCGCCCCATTCCCGGCCCCATTCCCGCCCCATTCCCTTCCCCATTCCCTTCCCCATTCCCGCCCCATTCCCGCCCCATTCCCACCCCATTCCCGCCCCATTCCCAGCCCCATTCCCAGCCCCATTCCCGCCCCATTCCCAGCCCCATTCCCATCCCCATTCCCATCCCCATTCCCATCCCCATTCCCGCCCCATTCCCAGCCCCATTCCCGCCCCATTCCCATCCCCATTCCCATCCCCATTCCCAGCCCCATTCCCGCCCCATTCCCGCCCCATTCCCAGCCCCATTCCCGCCCCATTCCCATCCCCATTCCCGCCCCATTCCCGCCCCATTCCCTTCCCCATTCCCGCCCCATTCCCGCCCCATTCCAGCCCCATTCCCGCTTTTCCAGGCACCTCTTTGATCACTTGGGTCTCGTTGGCGTCTTCCAGGAGGAAAATGGGGAAGGGGAAATCCTCGTAGGAGAGGCCGCTGCCCGCGGGGTTCCAGGCGCTGCCGTTGCAGTGCGAGAACTGGGGGCCGTAATCCTGGGAATACACGCCTGGAAAAGGGGGGAATGGGGGAAAAATGGAGAGAAATGGTGAAAAAATGGAGAGAAAAGGGGGAAAAATGGGGGGAAATGGGGGGAAAATGGAGAAAAATGGTGAAAAAAGGGGGGTAAATGGGGAGAAAATGGAGAAAAAATGGGGGAATATGGGGGGAAATGGGGAAAATGGAGAAAAAAGGGGGAAAAAATGGAGAAAAAAGGGGGAAAATAGGGGAAAATGGGGAAAAATGGGGGGGAAATGGGGAAAAATATAGAAAAATGGTGAAAAAATGGAGAAAAAAGGGGGGAAAATGGAGAAAAAAGGGGGGAAAATGGGGGAAAATGGGGGAGAAAGAGGAGGGAAAATGGGGAAAATGGGGAAAAGATGGAGAAAAAAGGGGGAAATGGGGAAAAATGGTGAAAAAAGGGGGAAAATGGGGGAGAAAAAAGGGGGGAAAATGGGGAAAAACGGGGGGAAAAGGGGGGAAAATGGGGAAAAATGGGGGGAAAATGGGGGAATATGGGGGGGAAATGGGGGGGAAATGGAGAAAAATGGTGAAAAAATGGAGATAAATGGTGAAAAAATGGAGATAAATGGTGAAAAAATGGAGAAAAAAGGGGGAAAAATGGAGAAAAAAGGGGGAAAAATGGGGGGAAATGGGGGGAAAATGGTGAAAAAAGGGGGGTAAATGGGGAAAAATGGAGAAAAATGAGGGGAATATGGGGGGAAATGGGGGGAAACTGGAGAAAAATGGTGAAAAAAGGGGGAAAAATGGGGGGAAATGGGGGGAAAATGGAGAAAAATGGTGAAAAAAGCGGGGTAAATGGGGAGAAAATGGAGAAAAAATGGGGGAATATGGGGGGAAATGGGGAAAAATGGAGAAAAAAGGGGGAAAAAATGGAGAAAAAAGGGGGAAAATGGGGGAAAATGGGGGAGAAAGAGGAGGGAAAATGGGGAAAATGGGGAAAAGATGGAGAAAAAAGGGGGGGGGAGAATTGGAGAAAAAAAGGGGGAAAATGGGGGAAAATGGGGGAGAAAAAGGGCGGAAAATGAAT
>NC_138809.1:3191142-3415354 GCF_965178545.1 Coloeus monedula | reverse complement strand
GGAGAAAAAAGGGGGGTAAATGGGGAAAAAATGGGGGAAAAATGGAGAAAAAGGGGGAAAATGGGGGAAAATGGGGGAGAAAAAGGGCGGAAAATGGGGAAAAAATGGAGATAAAGGGGGAAAAAATGGAGAAAAAAGGGGGAAAATGGGGGGAAATGGGGAAAAAATGGAGAAAAAAGGGGAAAATGGGGGAGAAATGGAGAAAATGGGGGAGAAATGGGGGAAAAATGGGGAAAAAAGGGGGGAAAATGGAGATAAATGGTGAAAAAATGGAGAAAAAAGGGGGGAAAATGGGGGGAAATGGGGGGAAAATGGTGAAAAAAGGGGGGTAAATGGGGAAAAATGGAGGAAAATGAGGGGAATATGGGGGGAAATGGGGGGGAAATGGAGAAAAATGGTGAAAAAAGGGGGAAAAAATGGGGGGAAATGGGGGGAAAATGGAGAAAAATGGTGAAAAAAGGGGGGTAAATGGGGAGAAAATGGAGAAAAAATGGGGGAATATGGGGGAAATGGGGAAAAATGGAGAAAAAAGGGGGAAAAAATGGAGAAAAAAGGGGGAAAATGGGGGAAAATGGGGGAGAAAGAGGAGGGAAAATGGGGAAAATGGGGAAAAGATGGAGAAAAAAGGGGGGTAAATGGGGAAAAAATGGGGGAGAAATGGAGAAAAAAGGGGGGAAAATGGGGAAAATGGGGGAGAAAAAGGGCGGAAAATGGGGAAAAAATGGAGATAAAGGGGGAAAAAATGGAGAAAAAAGGGGGAAAATGGGGGGAAATGGGAAAGAAAAATGGAGAAAAAGGGGGAAAATGGGGGAGAAATGGAGAAAATGGGGGAGAAATGGGGAAAAATGGGGAAAAAAAGGGGAAATGGGAAAAAAGGGGGGGAAATGGGGAAAAATGGGGAAAAAGGGGGAAAATGGAGAAAATAGGGGGGAAAATGGGGAAAAATGGAGATAAATGGTGAAAAAATGGAGAAAAATGGGGGAAAAATGGGGGGAAATGGTGAAAAAAGGGGGGTAAATGGGGAAAAATGGGGGAAAATGGGGGGGAAATGGTGGGAATGGGGAAAAATGGCGAAAAAAACGGTGCAAAAATGGAGAAAAAATGGGGGAAAATAGGGGAAAATGGGGAAAAATGGGGGGAAAATGGGGAAAAATGGAGAAAAATGGTGAAAAAATGGAGATAAATGGTGAAAAAATGGAGAAAAAAGGGGGAAAAATGATGAAAAAAGGGGAAAACGGGGGAGAAAAAGGGGGGAAAATGGGAAAAAATGGGGAAAAAATGGAGAAAAAAGGGAAAAATGGGGGAGAAATGGAGAAAATGGGGGAGAAATGGGGAAAAATGGGGAAAAATGGGGGGGAAATGGAGATAAATGGTGAAAAAATGGAGAAAAAAGGGGGAAAAATGGGGGGAAATGGGGGGAAAATGGTGAAAAAAAGGGGGGTAAATGGGGAAAAAATGGAGAAAAATGAGGGAATATGGTGGGAGGGTGAGTGGGGAGGGAAATGGGGGAAATGGGGAAAAATGGTGAAAAAAGGGGGAAAAATGGGGGGAAATGGGGGGAAAATGGAGAAAATGGTGGAAAAAGGGGGGTAAATGGGGAGAAAATGGAGAAAAAAATGGGGGAATATGGGGGGAAATGGGGAAAAATGGAGAAAAAAGGGGGAAAAAATGGAGAAAAAAAGGGGGAAAATGGGGGAAAATGGGGAAAATGGGGGGGAAATGGGGAAAAATATAGAAAAATGGTGAAAAAATGGAGAAAAAAGGGGGGGAAAATGGAGAAAAAAGGGGGAAAATGGGGGAAAATGGGGAGAAAGAGGAGGGGAAAATGGGGAAAATGGGGAAAAGATGGAGAAAAAAGGGGGGAAATGGGGAAAAATGGGGAGAAATGGGGAAAAAATGGAGAAAAAAGGGGGGGAAAATGGGGGAAATGAAAAGGAAATGGGGGGAGAAATGGAGGAAAATGTGGAAAAAATGGAGAAAAAGGGGGAAAAATGGGGGGAAATGGGGGAAATGGAGAAAAATGGTGAAAAAAGGGGGTAAATGGTGAAAAAATGGAGAAAAATGAGGGGAATATGGGGAAAAACGGGGGGAAAATGGGGGAAAATGGGGAAAAATGGGGGGAAAATGGGGGAATATGGGGGGGAAATGGGGGGGAAATGGAGAAAAATGGTGAAAAAAATGGAGATAAATGGTGAAAAAATGGAGAAAAAAAGGGGGAAAAATGGTGAAAAAAGGGGGGAAATGGAGAAAAAGGGGGAAAAATGGGGGGAAATGGGGGGAAAATGGTGAAAAAAGGGGGGTAAATGGGGAAAAATGGAGAAAAATGAGGGGAATATGGGGGGAAATGGGGGGAAAATGGAGAAAAATGGTGAAAAAAGGGGGAAAAATGGGGGGGAATGGAGAAAAATGGTGAAAAAAGGGGGGTAAATGGGGAGAAAATGGAGAAAAAATGGGGGAATATGGGGGGAAATGGGGAAAATGGAGAAAAAAGGGGGAAAAAATGGAGAAAAAAGGGGGAAAATGGGGGAAAATGGGGGAGAAAGAGGAGGGAAAATGGGGAAAATGGGGAAAAGATGGAGAAAAAAGGGGGGTAAATGGGGAAAAATGGGGGAGAAATGGAGAAAAAAGGGGGAAAATGGGGGAAAATGGGGGAGAAAAAGGGCGGAAAATGGGGAAAAGATGGAGGAAAAAAGGGGGAAATGGGAAAAAATGGGGAGAAATGGGGAAAAAATGGAGAAAAAAGGGGGGGAAAATGGGGGAGAAATGGAGGAAAATGGGGGAGAAATGGAGAAAATGTGGAAAAAATGGAGAAAAAAGGGGGAAAAAATGGGGGGAAATGGGGGAAAATGGAGAAAAATGGTGAAAAAAGGGGGTAAATGGTGAAAAAAATAGAGAAAAATGAGGGGAATATGGGGAAAAACGGGGGAAAAGGGGGGAAAATGGGGAAAAATGGGGGGAAAATGGGGGAATATGGGGGGGAAATGGGGGGAAATGGAGAAAAATGGTTGAAAAATGGAGATAAATGGTGAAAAAATGGAGATAAATGGTTGAAAAAATGGAGAAAAAAGGGGGAAAAATGGAGAAAAAAGGGGGAAAAATGGGGGGAAATGGGGGGAAAATGGAGAAAAAATGGGGGAAAATGGGGGAGAAATGGAGAAAATGGGGAGAAATGGGGAAAAATGGGGAAAAATGGGGGGAAAATGGAGATAAATGGTGAAAAAAATGGAGAAAAAAGGGGGAAAAATGGGGGAAATGGGGGGAAATGGTGAAAAAGGGGGGTAAATGGGGAGAAAATGGAGAAAAAATGGGGGAATATGGGGGGAAATGGGGAAAATGGAGAAAAAAGGGGGGAAAAAATGGAGAAAAAAGGGGAAATGGGGAGAAAGAGGAGGGAAAATGGGGAAAATGGGGAAAAGATGGAGAAAAAAGGGGGAAAAATGGGGGGAAATGGGGGGAAAATGGTGAAAAAAGGGGGGTTAAATGGGAAAAAATAGAGAAAAATGAGGGGAATATGGGGGGAAATGGGGGGAAAATGGAGAAAAATGGTGAAAAAAGGGGGAAAAATGCGGGAAATGGGGGAGAAAAAAGGGCGGAAAATGGGGAAAAAATGGAGATAAAGGGGGAAAAAAATGGAGAAAAAAGGGGGAAAATGGGGGGAAATGGGAAAAAATGGAGAAAAAGGGGAAAATGGGGGAGAAATGGAGAAAATGGGGGAGAAATGGGGAAAAATGGGGAAAAATGGGGGGAAAATGGAGATAAATGGTGAAAAAATGGAGAAAAAAGGGGGAAAGAAATGGGGGAAATGGGGAAATGGTGAAAAAGGGGGGTAAATGGGGAAAAATGGAGAAAAATGAGGGGAATATGGGGGGAAATGGGGGGGAAATGGAGAAAAATGGTGAAAAAAGGGGGGAAAAATGGGGGGAAATGGGGGGAAAATGGAGAAAAATGGTGAAAAAAGGGGGGTAAATGGGGAGAAAATGGAGAAAAAATGGGGGAATATGGGGGAAATGGGGAAAAATGGAGAAAAAAGGGGAAAAAATGGAGAAAAAAGGGGGAAAATGGGGGAGAAAGAAGAGGGAAATGGGGAAATGGGGAAAAAGGGGGAAATGGGGAAAAAAATAGAGAAAAGGGGGGGAAATGGGGGAGAAATGGAGAAAAATGGGGAAAAATGGGGGGAAATGGGGGGAAATGGGGGAAAAATGGAGAAAAATGGTGAAAAAACGGTGCAAAAATGGAGATAAATGGTGAAAAATGGAGAAAAAAGGGGGAAAATGGGGGAAAAACGGGGGGAAAGGGGGGAAAATGGGGGAAAAATGGGGGAAAATGGGGGGAAAATGGAGAAAAATGGTGAAAAAATGGAGAAAAAAATGGGAAAAATGGAGAAAAAGGGGGAAAATGGGGAAAAAATGGAGAAAAAAGGGAAAAATGGGGGAGAAATGGAAAAAAGGGGGAGAAATGGGGAAAAATGGGGAAAAAAGGGGGAAAAATGGGGGAAATGGGGGGAAAATGGAGAAAAATGAGGGGAATATGGGGGAAATGGGGGGAAATGGGGAAAAATGGTGAAAAAACGGTGCAAAAATGGAGAAAAAATGGGGGGAAATGGGGAAAAAAGGGGGAGAAATGGGGGAAAATGGGGGAAAGATGGAGAAAAAATGGAGAAAAATGGGGAACAACGGTGCAAAAATGGAGATAAATGGTGAAAAAATGGAGAAAAAAGGGGGGAAAATGGGGAAAAATGGGGGAAAATGGGGAAAAAAGGAGAAAATGGGGGAATAGTGAAGAAAAAATGGAGAAAAAAGAGGGGGAAATGGGGAAAAATTGGAGAAAAATGGGGGGAATATGGGGGAAAATGGGGGGAAATGGGGAAAAATGGTCAAATAATGGAGAAAAAGGTGAAAAAATGGGGAAAAATGGTGCGAAGATGGAGAAAAACGGGAAAAAATGGAAAAAATGGAGCAAAAATAGAGAAAAAAGGGAAAAATGGAGAAAAAAATGGGAAAAATGGGGGGAAAATGGCACAAAAATGGAGAAAAATTGTGAAAAAGGGACAAAAAATGGGAAAAACAGAGAAAAAATGGAAAAACAGAGAAAAACGGGGAAAATTTGAGAAAAATGGTGCAAAACCAGAGAAAAATGGTGCAAAAATGGAGAAAAATGGGGAAAATGGACAAAAAATGGGGAAAAATGGTGCAAAAATGAAGAAAAATGGTGAAAAAATGGACAAAACCAGGAAAAACGGAGAAAAAATGGAAAAATGGAGAAAAATGGAGAAAAAATGGAGAAAAATGGGAAAAAATGGAGAAAAAATGGAGAAAAAATGGAGAAAAAAAGGGAAAAAATGGAGAAAAAATGGAGAAAAAGGAAAAAATGGAGAAAAAATGGGAAAAAATGGGAAAAAATGGGAAAAATCTGAGCCTGGAGGGAAGAATTCCGGAATTTCAGGATGGGATGGGATCTTAAGGATAATCTGGGACAGCTTCCACCATCCCAGGTGGATCCAAGACGGATTTGGGATGAGGAATCCATGGAATTCCCTGGGCCAGGGCCCCCTCACCCTCACAGGGAAGGATTTCTCCCAATAATCCCAGCGAAAATTCCCACCTTTCCCTCCATTCCCGCTTTTCCCAGCACTGCATCCTTTGGGAAAAGTCCCTTCCCAAGGAGGTCACTCCAAAGCTGAACATTCCCAATTTTCCAGCCTTTTTTCCCAAGCTGGATCCCCAATTTGAGATTCCGATTTCCCTCCCATTCCCATTTCCCTGAAATCCTTGGATTATCCCCCCCAAGCCCAGCCCTTTTCCTGCTTTTCCTGCTCCCAGGCAGGGAAGAACTGGGAATTTTTCCTCACCAAATCCATCGTTGGGACACTTCAATCCCGGGGAAAATCCTCCGGGAGGGGCGGGCGAGGCAGCGGCCACGGCCAGGCCAGAAATCCGGGGACTTCCCTTCAGCTGCATCAAAATCTCCCTGGAGAAGGGAAAACCAGGCTGGAATCAGGGATTTATCCCTAAAGAACTGAAATCCAGGGATAAATCAAAGAAATGAAGGAAAAATCCCCGGATTTTTATGTGGGAAGGGCCCAAAATGCTGGAAAATCAACAGGAAGGAAATTCCAGGCTGCAAATCCGGGGATTTCCCCTCAGCTGCATCAAAATCTCCCTGGAGAAGGGAAAACCAGGCTGGAATCAGGGATTTATCCCTAAAGAACTGAAATCCAGGGATAAATCAAAGAAATGAAGGAAAAATCCCCAGATTTTTATGTGGGAAGGGCCCAAAATGCTGGAAAATCAACAGGAAGGAAATTCCAGGCTGCAAATCCGGGGATTTCCCCTCAGCTGCATCAAAATCTCCCTGGAGAAGGGAAAACCAGGCTGGAATCAGAGATTTATCCCTAAAGAACTGAAATCCAGGGATAAATCAAAGAAATGAAGGAAAAATCCCGGGATTTTTATGTGGGAAAGGCCCAAAATAGCAGAAAATCAACAGGAAGGAAATTCCAGGCTGCAAATCCGGGGATTTCCCCTCAGCTGCATCAAAATCTCCCTGGAGAAGGGAAAATGGGGCTGGAATCAGGGATTTATCCCTAAAGAACTGAAATCCAGGGATAAATCAAAGAAATGAAGGAAAAATCCCCGGATTTTTATGTGGGAAGGGCCCAAAATGCTGGAAAATCAACAGGAAGGAAATTCCAGGCTGCAAATCTGGGAATTTCCCCTCAGCTGCATCAAAATCTCCCTGGAGAAGGGAAAACAGGGCTGGAATCAGGGATTTATCCAGAAAAAGGTGAAATTCAGGGATAAACCAAGGAAATGAAGGAAAAATCCCCAGATTTTTATGTGGGAAGGGCCCAAAATAGCAGAAAATCAACAGGAAGGAAATTCCAGGCTGCAAATCCGGGGATTTCCCCTCAGCTGCATCAAAATCTCCCTGGAGAAGGGAAAACCAGGCTGGAATCAGGGATTTATCCCTAAAGAACTGAAATCCAGGGATAAATCAAAGAAATGAAGGAAAAATCCCCAGATTTTTATGTGGGAAGGGCCCAAAATGCTGGAAAATCAACAGGAAGGAAATTCCAGGCTGCAAATCTGGGAATTTCCCCTCAGCTGCATCAAAATCTCCCTGGAGAAGGGAAAACAGGGCTGGAATCAGGGATTTATCCAGAAAAAGGTGAAATTCAGGGATAAACCAAGGAAATGAAGGAAAAATCCCCAGATTTTTATGTGGGAAGGGCCCAAAATAGCAGAAAATCAACAGGAAGGAAATTCCAGGCTGCAAATCCGGGGATTTCCCCTCAGCTGCATCAAAATCTCCCTGGAGAAGGGAAAACCAGGCTGGAATCAGGGATTTATCCCTAAAGAACTGAAATCCAGGGATAAATCAAAGAAATGAAGGAAAAATCCCCAGATTTTTATGTGGGAAGGGCCCAAAATGCTGGAAAATCAACAGGAAGGAAATTCCAGGCTGCAAATCCGGGGATTTCCCCTCAGCTGCATCAAAATCTCCCTAGAAAAGGGAAAACCAGGCTGGAATCAGGGATTTATCCCTAAAGAACTGAAATCCAAGGATAAATCAAAGAAATGAAGGAAAAATCCCGGGATTTTTATGTGGGAAGGGCCCAAAATGCTGGAAAATCAACAGGAAGGAAATTCCAGGCTGCAAATCCGGGGATTTCCCCTCAGCTGCATCAAAATCTCCCTGGAGAAGGGAAAATGGGGCTGGAATCAGGGATTTATCCCTAAAGAACTGAAATCCAAGGATAAATCAAAGAAATGAAGGAAAAATCCCCGGATTTTTATGGGGGAAGGGCCCAAAATAGCAGAAAATCAACAGGAAGGAAATTCCAGGCTGCAAATCCGGGGATTTCCCCTCAGCTGCATCAAAATCTCCCTGGAGAAGGGAAAACCAGGCTGGAATCAGAGATTTATCCCTAAAGAACTGAAATCCAGGGATAAATCAAAGAAATGAAGGAAAAATCCCCGGATTTTTATGTGGGAAGGGCCCAAAATGCTGGAAAATCAACAGGAAGGAAATTCCAGGCTGCAAATCCGGGGATTTCCCCTCAGCTGCATCAAAATCTCCCTGGAGAAGGGAAAACCAGGCTGGAATCAGGGATTTATGCAGGGGAAAGTAAAATTCAGGGATAAATCAAAGAAACAAAGGAAAAATCCCCGGATTTTTATGTGGGAAGGGCCTAAAACTGTGGAAAATCAGCAGGAAGAAAATTCCAGCCACGCCTTTCCCGCTTTTCCCAGGGAAAGGAGCCCTCAGCCCATCCCGGGATTGATTCTTCCCTCTTTTTTAAAATCACAGCTCAACATTCCACAGATTTGAGAACAACCACAGAACCAACCCCACAGAAAAAAGAAGCAGCAAAACCCCAAATTTCGGCAGGACTAAACCCACGAAACCCCAGGAAAAGCAGGAATTCTCCAAGCCAGGGATTTGGGGGACAGGGAAAATGGGATTTTCTGTGGGAATTTTGGGGGTTTTGATGGCAAAAACTGACCTGGAGAAGAGATTCCCGTCCAGCAGGATCATGTAGGGGGGGTGGGGCCCTGTGGAAAGGGCCCATTCCAGGTCCTCCTCCTTCTCCACCACGTGGATCACGCCCGTGTCGCCGCTGAGCGAGGCTGAGGGGCAGAGAGCGGGATCATCCCGCCAGAATTCCATGGAAAAGGTGGGATGGGGGATGCGGGATGGAGGGAGGGGCTGGGGGATGGAAATGGGGGATTTGGCTCCTCAGAATTCCATGGAAAAGGTGGGACGGAGGATGCGGGATGGAGGGAGGGGCTGGGGGGAGGAAATGGGGGATTTGGCTCCTCAGAATTCCATGGAAAAGCTGAGGGATGGAAATGGGGGATTTGGCCCCTCAGAATTCCATGGAAAAGCTGAGGGATGGACATGGGGGATTTGGCCCCTCAGAATTCCCAAAACTCCATGGAAAAGCTGAGGGATGGAAATGTGGGATTTGGCCCCTCAGAATTCCATGGAAAAGCTGGGATGGGGGATGAGGGATGGAGGGAAGGGCTGGGGGGTGGAAATGGGGGATTTGGCCCCTCAGAATTCCATGGAAAAGATGAGGGATTGAGGGAAAAGCTGAGGGATGGAAATGGGGGATTTGGCCCCTCAGAATTCCCAAAATTCCATGGAAAAGATGAGGGATGGAAATGTGGGATTTGGCCCCTCAGAATTCCCAAAATTCCATGGAAAAGATGAGGGATGGAAATGTGGGATTTGGCCCCTCAGTTCCCAAAATTCCATGGAAAAGATGAGGGATGGAAATGTGGGATTTGGCCCCTCAGAGTTCCCAAAACTCCATGGAAAAGCTGAGGGATGGAAATGGGGGATTTGGCCCCTCAGAATTCCCAAAATTCCATGGAAAAGATGAGGGATGGAAATGTGGGATTTGGCCCCTCAGAGTTCCCAAAATTCCATGGAAAAGCTGGGATGGAGGATGAGGGATGGAGGGAGGGGCTGGGGGATGGAAATGGGGGATTTGGCCCCTCAGAATTCCATGGAAAAGCTGAGGGATTGAGGGAAAAGCTGAGGGATGGAAATGGAGGATTTGGCCCCTCAGAATTCCATGGAAAAGTTGGAATGGGGGATGAGGGATGGAGGGAGGGGCTGGGGGGTGGAAATGTGGAATTTGGCCCCTCAGAATTCCCAAAATTCCATGGAAAAGCTGAGGGATGGAAATGTGGGATTTGGCCCCTCAGAATTCCCAAAACTCCATGGAAAAGCTGAGGGATGGAAATGTGGGATTTGGCCCCTCAGAATTCCATGGAAAAGCTGGGATGGGGGATGAGGGATGGAGGGAGGGGCTGGGGGGTGGAAATGGGGGATTTGGCCCCTCAGAATTCCATGGAAAAGCTGAGGAATTGAGGGAAAAGCTGAGGGATGGAAATGGGGGATTTGGCCCCTCAGAATTCCCAAAATTCCATGGAAAAGCTGAGGGATGGAAATGTGGGATTTGGCCCCTCAGAATTCCCAAAATTCCATGGAAAAGATGAGGGATGGAAATGTGGGATTTGGCCCCTCAGACTTCCCAAAATTCTATGGAAAAGCTGAGGGATGGAAATGTGGGATTTGGCCCCTCAGAGCTCCATGGAAAAGCTGAGGGATGGAAATGGGGGACTTGGCCCCTCAGAATTCCATGGAAAAGCTGAGGGATGGAAATGTGGGATTTGGCCCCTCAGAATTCCATGGAAAAGCTGAGGGATGGACATGGGGGATTTGGCCCCTCAGAATTCCCAAAATTCCATGGAAAAGATGAGGGATGGAAATGTGGGATTTGGCCCCTCAGACTTCCCAAAATTCTATGGAAAAGCTGAGGGATGGAAATGTGGGATTTGGCCCCTCAGAGCTCCATGGAAAAGCTGAGGGATGGAAATGGGGGACTTGGCCCCTCAGAATTCCATGGAAAAGCTGAGGGATGGAAATGTGGGATTTGGCCCCTCAGAATTCCATGGAAAAGCTGAGGGATGGACATGGGGGATTTGGCCCCTCAGAATTCCCAAAATTCCATGGAAAAGATGAGGGATGGAAATGTGGGATTTGGCCCCTCAGAATTCCATGGAAAAGCTGGAATGGGGGATGAGGGATGGAGGGAGGGGCTGGGGGGTGGAAATGTGGAATTTGGCCCCTCAGAATTCCCAAAACTCCATGGAAAAGCTGAGGGATGGAAATGGGGGATTTGGCCCCTCAGAGTTCCCAAAATTCCATGGAAAAGATGAGGGATGGAAATGTGGGATTTGGCCCCTCAGAATTCCCAAAATTCCATGGAAAAGATGAGGGATTGGGGGAGCAGCTGGGGGATGCAAATGTGGGATTTGGCCCCTCAGAATTCCATGGAAAAGCTGGGATGGGGGATGAGGGATGGAGGGAGGGGCTGGGGGTGTGGAAATGGGGGATTTGGCCCCTCAGAATTCCATGGAAAAGCTGAGGAATTGAGGGAAAAGCTGAGGGATGGAAATGGGGGATTTGGCCCCTCAGAATTCCCAAAATTCCATGGAAAAGCTGAGGGATGGAAATGTGGGATTTGGCCCCTCAGAATTCCATGGAAAAGCTGGAATGGGGGATGAGGGATGGAGGGAGGGGCTGGGGGGTGGAAATGGGGGATTTGGCCCCTCAGAATTCCATGGAAAAGCTGAGGGATGGAAATGGGGGATTTGGCCCCTCAGAATTCCATGGAAAAGCTGAGGGATTGAGGGAAAAGCTGAGGGATGGAAATGGGAGGTTTGGCCCCTCAGAATCCCCCCTCATTCCCGACATTCCCCAATCCCACCAAACCACAACCCCACGGATCCGGGCTCGGAATTCCCCACCATTCCCACCTTTCCCAACACCTCCCCACTCCAAACACCCCACGGCTCTCCCGGGGAGCACCTGGGGGCTCCCGAACCCCCCCGGAATTCCCGGAATTCCCGGGATTCCCGGGATTCGCTCACACTGGCAGCCGATCTGGTGCGTGGCGTTGAGGAGCCGCACGCAGGGCGCCGTCCGGTTCAGCGGGATGTAAATCTTCCTCTCCACGGAATTCCCGGAGCACGAGCCTGAGGGGGGGGCACGCACCGGGATCAGCACCGGGATCGGGATTGGGATCGGGATCAGGATCGGCACCGGGATTGGGATCGGGATCGGCACCGGGATCGGCACCGGGATTGGGATCGGGAGTGGAATCGGCATCGGCACCGGGATCGGCACCGGGATTGGGATCGGCACCGGGACCGGGACCGGGACCGGGAGTGGGATCGGCATCGGCACCGGGATCGGCACCGGGACCGGGATCAGGATCGGCACCGGGATTGGCACCGGGATTGGGATCGGCACCGGGACCGGGACCGGGACCGGGACCGGGACCGGGACCGGGATTGGGATCGGGATCGGCACCGGGACCGGGATCGGGATCAGGATCGGCACCGGGATCGGCACCGGGATCGGGATCGGGATCGGAATCAGGATCGGCACCGGGATTGGGATTGGGATCGGCACCGGGATCGGCACCGGGACCGGGATCAGCACCGGGACCGGGATCGGCATCGGCACCGGGATCGGGATCGGGATCGGCACCGGGATCGGGACCGGGATCGGGATCGGGATCGGCACCGGGATCGGGATCGGGACCGGCACCGGGACCGGGATTGGGATCGGGATCGGCACCGGGATCGGGATCAGGACCGGGATCGGGATCAGGATCGGCACCGGGATCAGCACCGGGATTGGCACCGGGATCGGCACCGGGATTGGGATCGGCACCGGGACCGGGAGTGGGATCGGCATCGGCACCGGGATCGGGATCGGCACCGGGATCGGGATCGGCACCGGGATCGGGACCGGGATTGGGATCGGGATCGGCACCGGGATCGGGATCAGGATCGGCACCGGGATCGGCACCGGGATTGGGATCGGGATCGGCACCGGCACCGGGATCGGCACCGGGACCGGGATCAGCACCGGGACCGGGATCGGGATCAGCACCGGGATCCGAAACTCGGGAATAACCCCGAGGAAAAGCGGGAAAAAGCCTTTCCCGTTTTTTTTTGCGCTTCCAAGCGGTCTCACACTGGGCGGGGGGAAGCTCCGGGCGCTGTTGAAGCCCCGGAGGCGAAGACGGCGCTTCCCGCTTCCATTTTTACCTCACGGCTGGAAAAGTTGGGAGAGGGAAAGGACGGAAAACTCCTCCCGGCTTTTGAGCCCGGAAAGGAAAGGAAGCGCCTTCCCAGGTTTTTTTGACACCCCATACCTTCCAAAAGTTGGGAATGGGGTGGGAGGGACAGGAAGAAGCTCAGGGAGGCACCCCAAGGACCCAAACGGGACCCCAAAAGGGCCGGGGGTGGGACACGACCCCTCCGCACCCATCAGGACCCCCCCAAATCCCCCTTCCCCCCCCTCGCTCAGGCCTCACCCGCCGCCAGCGCGGCCAAGAGCAGCGCTCGGAGCATTCCCAAGGAATTCCAGAGCATTCCCAAGGAATCCCGGCCCTTCCCGGCCGCTCCCGCCTCCCTCAGCGCCGCCGGGCCCGGCGCCGCTCCCGCCGCCGCCATCTTCCCGGGGCCACTTCCGCAAAGGCGGCGGAAGCGGAAACGACGTCAGCGCGCACAACCTCCGGTGCTGCTTCCGGGGCGGCTCCGCGGCGCTGACGTGGAGGTTCCGGGCCGAGGCCGGACCGAGCGCGGGGCGATGTTGACCAAATTCGAGACCAAATCCGCGCGGGTGAAAGGTACCGGGATAAGGGGAAAAGAGGGAAAATCGGGAAGAGCGGGATTGAGGGCGTGGAGGAGCTGGGGATGCGGCGCGGGAGGGGATTGGCCCGGAAAGTCCGGGGAGAAGGTTCCGTTCCCTCATCAATGAGGGAGCAGCGGCCATGGAGAGTCCTGAGGGAGGGGGGGGGCTCATCCCGGAGAAAAGGGGGATCCAGGGGGAATTTGGGGCTCTTCCAGTGGGAATTTGGGATCTGATCGCAGGGAACGGGGCCAGCACAAGAGGGAACGGCCTCGAGCTGTGCCAGGGGAGGCTCAGGGTGGATATTTGGGAAAATCCCTCCTGGAAAGGGCGGCCAGGCAGTGGAAGGGGTTGGGTTTCCCATCGCTGGAGGTGTCCGAGGAGTCTCTGGACGTTGGTTTGGGGGTCGGGCACAGGCTGGACTCGGGGACCTTGGAATTCTTCTTCAACCTCAGGGATCTGGGGATTTGTGGATGCTGGAGGTGGGAAGGAGCTGGGGCTGGGAAATCCCGGGATGGGGACGGGGCTGGAGCAGCAGGAGAAGGGAACGGAGAGTCCTGAGGGAGCTGGGGGGGCTCATCCCAGAGAAAAGGGGGATCCAGAGGGAATTTGGGGCTCTTCCAGAGGGAATTTGGGATCTGATCGCAGGGAACGGGGCCAGCACAAGAGGGAACGGCCTCGAGCTGTGCCAGGGGAGGCTCAGGGTGGATATTTGGGAAAATCCCTCCTGGAAAGGGCGGCCAGGCCTTGGGAGGGGCTGCCCAGGGAGGCTTGGAGTGGCCATCCCTGGAGGTGTCCGAGGGATCCCTGGAGGTGTCCGAGGGATCCCAGGATTTAGGCTGCGGCACCGGGCTGGGATCCATCCCAGGCTTTTCCCTCGTTTTCCCTGTCTTTTCCCTGTTTTTTCCTCATTTTTTCCTCATCTTTCTCTTGTCCTTTCCCAGGTTTTTCCCCGTTCTTTCTCCCGTCCTTTCCCAGGGTTTCCCCATCTTTTCCCCATAGTTTTCTCATCTGTTCCCCGTCTTTTCCCTGCTTTTTCCTTGTTTCTTCCCAAGTTTTTTCCCATCTTTCCCTTGTCCATTCCCTGTTTCTTCCTTGTCCTTTCCCAGAGTTTTCTCCGTCTCTTCCCGGTGTCTTTTCCCATTCTTTTCCCATTCTTTTTCCCATTCTTTTTCCCATTCTTTTTCCCATTGTTTTTCCCATTGTTTTTCCCATTCTTTTCCCATTCTTTTCCTTGTCCATTCCCCGTCTCTTCCCTGTCCTTTCCCAGAGTTTTCTCTGTCTCTTCCCGGGCTTTTTCCCATTTTTCCCCTGGTCTTTTTCCCATTTTTCCCCTGGTCTTTCTCCCATTTTTCCCCAGAGTTTTCCTTGTCTCTTCCCAGAGATTTCCCTGTTTTTTCCTCATCTTTTCCCTGTATTTTTCCCTGTTGTTTCCCCATCTTTTCTGTGTTTTTTCCCTGTCCTTTTCCCAGGTTTTTCCCTGTTTCTTCCCCCATTTCTTCCCAAGGTTTTCCCCATCTTTTCCCAGACTTCTCCCTGACTTTTCCCAAGGTTTTCCCTTGTCCTTTCCTCATCTTTTCCCTGTCCATTCCCCGGTTTTTCCTTGTCCTTTCCCAGGTTTTTCCCTGTCTATTCCCAGGTTTCCCCTGTTTTTTCCCTGTTTTTCCCTGTTTTTTCCCAGCCTTTTCCCTGTCCATTCCCAGGTTTTTCCCTGTCCATTCCCAGGTTTTTCCCTGTCCATTCCCAGCCTTTTCCCTGTCCATTCCCAGCCTTTTCCCTGTTTTTTCCCAGCCTTTTCCCTGTTTTTTCCCAGGCTTTTCCATGTCCTTTCCCAGACTTCTCCCTGTCTCTTCCCAAGGTTTTCCCTTGTCCTTTCCTCATCTTTTCCCTGTTTTTTCCCAGGTTTTCCCTGTCCATTCCCAGGTTTTCCCTGTCCATTCCCAACCTTTTCCCTGTTTTTTCCCAGTCTTTTCCCTGTCCATTCCCAACCTTTTCCCTGTTTTTTCCCAGGTTTTCCCCTGTCCTTTCCTCATCTTTTCCCTGTCCGTTCCCAGCTTTTTCCTTGTCCATTCCCAGCTTTTTCCTTGTCCATTCCCAGCTTTTTCTCTGTTTTTTCCCAGCCTTTTCCCTGTTTATTCCCAGGTTTTCCTCTGTCTCTTCCCAAGGTTTTCCCTTGTCCTTTCCCAGCCTTTTCCCCATCCTTTCCTCATCTTTTCCCTTGTCCTTTCCTCATCTTTTCCCTGTCCATTCCCAGCTTTTTCCTTGTCCATTCCCAGCTTTTTCTCTGTTTATTCCCAGCATTTTCCCTGTTTTTTCCCAGGTTTTCCCTTATCCTTTCCTCATCTTTTCCTTGTCCATTCCCAGCTTTTTCCTTGTCCATTCCCAGCTTTTTCCCTGTTTGTTCCCGGCCTTTTCCCTGTTTATTCCCAGGTTTTCGTTTGTCTCTTCCCAAGGTTTTCCTTTGTCCTTTCCTCATCTTTTCCCTTGTCCATTCCCAGCTTTTTCTCTGTTTATTCCCAGCCTTTTCCCTGTTTATTCCCAGGTTTTCCTCTGTCTCTTCCCCAGGTTTTCCCTTGTCCATTCCCAGCCTTTTCCCTGTTTTTTCCCAGTCTTTTCCCTGTCCATTCCCAACCTTTTCCCTGTTTTTTTCCCAGGTTTTCCTTTGTCCTTTCCTCATCTTTTCCCTTGTCCATTCCCAGCCTTTTCCCTGTCCATTCCCAGCCTTTTCCCTGTTTTTTCCCAGCCTTTTCCCTGTTTTTTCCCAGGTTTTCCCTGTTTATTCCCAGTCTTTTGCCTGTCCATTCCCAGCCTTTTCCCTGTTTATTCCCAACCTTTCCCCCGTCCATTCCCAGCCTTTTCCCTGTCCATTCCCAGCTTTTCTCGTTTTTTCCCAGCCTTTTCCCTGTTTATTCCCAACCTTTCCCTCGTCCATTCCCAGCTTTTCCCTGTCCATTCCCAGCCTTTCCCCTGTTTATTCCCACCTTTCCCCTGTTTATTCCCACCTTTTCCCTGTTTTTTCCCAGCCTTTTCCCTGTTTTTTCCCAGTCTTTTCCCTGTCCATTCCCAACCTTTTCCCTGTTTTTTTCCCAGGTTTTCCTTTGTCCTTTCCTCATCTTTTCCCTGTCCATTCCCAGCCTTTTCCCTGTCCATTCCCAGCCTTTTCCCTGTCCATTCCCAGCCTTTTCTCTGTTTTTTCCCAGCCTTTTCCCTGTTTTTTCCCAGGTTTTCCCTGTTTATTCCCAGTCTTTTGCCTGTCCATTCCCAGGTTTTCCCTTGTCCTTTCCCAGGCTTTTCCCTGTTTTTTTCCCAGCCTTTCCCCTGTTTTTTCCCAGCCTTTCCCCTGTTTTTTCCCAGGTTTTCCCTTGTCCATTCCCAGGTTTTCCCTTGTCCTTTCCTCATCTTTTCCCTGTCCATTCCCAGCCTTTCCCCTGTTTTTTCCCAACCTTTCCCCCGTCCATTCCCAGCCTTTTCCCCATCCTTCCCCATCTTTTCCCTCTTCCCCCCCCCATCCTTTCCCCCGTCCCTTCCCCCATTTTCCCCCAATCTTTTCCCACCTTTTCCCCAGCCCCTTTCCCAACTTTTCCTGCTTTTCCAGGGCTCAGCTTCCACCCGAAGCGGCCCTGGATCCTCACGAGCCTCCACAACGGCGTCATCCAGCTCTGGGATTACCGCATGTGCACCCTCATCGACAAGTTCGACGAGCACGACGGTAAATCCGGCCAAAAAAACCGGGAATGCCGGGAATTCCGGGAATGCCGCGACCTCCCCGAGCCCCCTTTCATCCTGCAGCCTCCAAACCCCTCCCAGTTTGGGGTGGAAATCCTGGGAATTCCTGGAGTTGGGGAGGGAAGGGATGGGTTTGGGAATGGGGGGGGGGGGATTTCCCGGGGTTTTCCAGGCTTTGGGATAACGGCAGGGAATGGTTGGAGCTGTTCCTGAGGGGTTTTGGGATGGATTTTAGGGAATTTTCCCTCAGGGAATGGTTGGAGCTGTTCCTGAGGGGTTATTGGGAATGCCTGGAGCTGTTCCTGAGGGTTTTTGGGATGGATTTTGGAAAATTCGTCTCCCAGGGAATGCCTGGAGCTGTTCCAGGAGGATTTCTGGGATGGATTTTAGGGAATTTTCCCTCAGGGAATGGTTGGAGCTGTTCCTGAGGGGTTTTGGGATGGATTTTAGGGAATTTTCCCTCAGGGAATGCCTGGAGCTCTTCCTGAGGGGTTTTGGGATGGATTTTAGGGAATTTTCCCCCAGGGAATGGTTGGAGCTGTTCCTGAGGGATTTTTGGGATGGATTTTAGGGAATTTTCCCTCAGGGAATGGTTGGAGCTGTTCCTGAGGGGTTTTGGGATGGATTTCAGGGAATTTTCTCCCAGGGAATGGTTGGAGCTGCTCCTGAGGGGTTTTGGGATGGATTTCGGGGAATTTTCCCTCAGGGAATGGCTGGAGCTGTTCCTGAGGGATTTTTGGGATGGATTTTAGGGAATTTTCCCTCAGGGAATGGTTGGAGCTGCTCCTGAGGGGTTTTTGGGATGGATTTTAGGGAATTTTCCCTCAGGGAATGGTTGGAGCTGCTCCTGAGGGGTTTTGGGGTGGATTTCAGGGAATTTTCCCTCAGGGAATGGTTGGAGCTGCTCCTGAGGGGTTTTTGGGATGGATTTTAGGGAATTTTCCCTCAGGGAATGGTTGGAGCTGTTCCTGAGGGATTTTTTGGATGGATTTCAGGGAATTTTCCCCAGGGAATGGTTGGAGCTGTTCCTGAGGGGTTTTTGGGATGGATTTTAGGGAATTTTCCCCCAGGAAATGCCTGGAGCTGTTCCTGAGGGGTTTTGGGATGGATTTTAGGGAATTTTCCCTCAGGGAATGCCTGGAGCTGCTCCTGAGGGGTTTTGGGATGGATTTCAGGGAATTTTCCCTCAGGGAATGGTTGGAGCTGTTCCTGAGGGGTTTTGGGATGGATTTTAGGGAATTTCCCCCAGGGAATGGTTGGAGCTGCTCCTGAGGGGTTTTTGGGATGGATTTTAGGGAATTTTCCCGCAGGGAATGCCTGGAGCTGCTCCTGAGGGGTTTTGGGATGGATTTCAGGGAATTTTCTCCCAGGGAATGGTTGGAGCTGTTCCTGAGGGGTTTTGGGATGGATTTTAGGGAATTTTCCCCCAGGGAATGGTTGGAGCTGTTCCTGAGGGGTTTTGGGATGGATTTTAGGGAATTTTCCCTCAGGGAATGCCTGGAGCTGCTCCTGAGGGGTTTTGGGATGGATTTCAGGGAATTTTCTCCCAGGGAATGGCTGGAGCTGTTCCAGGAGGATTTTTGGGATGGATTTCAGGGAATTTTCCCTCAGGGAATGGCTGGAGCTGTTCCTGAGGGGTTTTTGGGATGGATTTTAGGGAATTTTCCCCCAGGGAATGGCTGGAGCTGTTCCTGAGGGGTTTTGGGATGGATTTTAGGGAATTTTCCCTCAGGGAATGGTTGGAGCTGTTCCTGAGGGGTTTTGGGATGGATTTTAGGGAATTTTCCCTCAGGGAATGGTTGGAGCTGTTCCTGAGGGGTTTTGGGATGGATTTTAGGGAATTTTCCCGCAGGGAATGGTTGGAGCTGTTCCTGAGGGGTTTTTGGGATGGATTTTAGGGAATTTTCCCTCAGGGAATGCCTGGAGCTGTTCCTGAGGGGTTTTGGGATGGATTTTAGGGAATTTTCTCCCCTCCAGAGTCATTCCAGAGGAATTTTTGGGATGGATTTTTGGGAAAATTCCTCCCCCAGGGAATGGTTGGAGCTGTTCCAGGAGGATTTTTGGGATGGATTTTAGGGAATTTTCTCCCAGGGAATGGTTGGAGCTGTTCCTGAGGGGTTTTGGGATGGATTTCAGGGAATTTTCTCCCAGGGAATGGTTTTAGCTGTTCCTGAGGGGTTTTGGGATGGATTTCAGGGAATTTTCCCCCAGGGAATGGTTGGAGCTGCTCCTGAGGGGTTTTTGGGATGGATTTTAGGGAATTTTCCCTCAGGGAATGCCTGGAGCTGTTCCTGAGGAGTTTTTGGGATGGATTTCAGGGAATTTTCCCCCAGGGAATGCCTGGAGCTGTTCCAGGAGGGTTTTTGGGATGGATTCCAGGAATTTTCCCCCAGAGCCATTCCAGAGGGATTTTTGGGAATGGTTGGAGCTGTTCCAGCTGTTCCCAACATTCCCCAATCCCACCAAACCAAGGATTCGGGCTCGGAATTCCGGGCAATTCCCGGATTTTTTGCCCATTTCTGGAAGCTTCTCCCGGTGCAGCAGCAGCGAAAACGAGGGGAAAACCCTGATTTTTCTCCCTAAAAAAAAAGCGGGAATGGCTCCCCGTGTCCCGATTTTCCCAGATTTTCCCAGATTTT
Organism: Coloeus monedula; assembly: GCF_965178545.1. Classification (NCBI taxonomy): domain Eukaryota; kingdom Metazoa; phylum Chordata; class Aves; order Passeriformes; family Corvidae; genus Coloeus; species Coloeus monedula. The sequence goes on along the minus strand of NC_138809.1, from coordinate 3,395,768 downwards.
CCCAGATTTTCCCAGCTGCTGGGGGTTTTTTTGGGAATTCCGAGCTCTTTTCCCATTCCAGGCCCGGTCCGAGGGATCGATTTCCACAAGCAGCAGCCGCTCTTCGTCTCCGGGGGCGACGATTACAAAATCAAGGTGAGACATTCCCAAATTCCCACTTTTTCCCAGGAAAAACGACTCCTGGGGGGGTCCCTCGCAGCTGGGATTTGTGGGAAAAGGGAGGGAATAAAGGTTGGGATTTGGGATGGAGGGGTGGGAGGGGGAAATCTGGGATTGGAAACTGGATCGAGGTGGGAAAATGGAGGGGAAATTTGGGAATAAACGGGGAAAAATCCTGGAAAAAAGTGGGATTTTGGTGGTTTTGCTTCCCTGGTTTTGGAGCTGGATCCTTCCCAGGTTGGGATTTTCTGGATTTGAGGGGAAAATCTGGGATTGAAATCTGGATGGAAGTGGGAAAATGGAGGGGAAATTTGGGAATAAATGGGGAAAATCCTGGAAAAAAGTGGGATTGGATCTTTCCCAGTTTGGGATTTGGGATTTTCTGGATTCAGGGATGGGAGGGGAAAATCTGGGATTGGAATCTGGGTTGAAATGGGAAAATGGAGGGAAAATCTGGGAATGAATGGGGAAATTCCTGGAAAAAAGTGGGATTGGATCCTTCCCAGTTTGGGATTTGGGATTTGAGGGGGAAATCTGGGATTGGAAACTGGATCGAGGTGGGAAAATGGAGGGGAAATTTGGGAATGAACAGGGAAAATCCTGGAAAAAAGTGGGATTGGATCCTTCCCAGTTTGGGATTTGGGGATTTGAGGGGGAAATCTGGGATTGGAAACTGGATCGAGGTGGGAAAATGGAGGGGAAATTTGGGAATAAATGGGGAAAAATCCTGGAAAAAAGTGGGATTTTGGTGGTTTTGCTTCCCTGGTTTTGGAGCTGGATCCTTCCCAGGTTGGGATTTGGGATTTTGTGGATTCAGGGTCCTGAGGGGGAAATCTGGGATTGAAGTGGGAAAACGGAGGGAAAATCTGGGAATGAATGGGGAAAATCCTGGAAAAAAGTGGGATTGGATCTTTCCCAGTTTGGGATTTGGGATTTGAGGGGGAAATCTGGGATTGGAATCTGGGTTGAAGTGGGAAAATGAAGGGGAAATTTGGGAATAAATGGGGAAATCCTGGAAAAAAGTGGGATTTTGGTGGTTTTGCTTCCCTGGTTTTGGAGCTGGATCCTTCCCAGGTTGGGATTTGAGGGATTTGAGGGGAAAATCTGGGATTGAAATCTGGGTTGAAGTGGGAAAATGGAGGGGAAATTTGGGAATAAATGGGGAAATTCCTGGAAAAAAGTGGGATTGGATCCTTCCCAGTTTGGGATTTGGGATTTTCTGGATTTGAGGGGAAAATGTGGGATCGGAATCCGGGTTGAAGTGGGAAAACAGAGGGAAAATCTGGGAATGAATGGGGAAATTTCTGGAAAAAAGTGGGATTGGATCTTTCGCTGTTTGGGATTTGGGATTTGAGGGGGAAATCTGGGATTGGAAACTGGATCGAGGTGGGAAAATGAAGGGGAAATTTGGGAATAAATGGGGAAAAATCCTGGAAAAAAGTGGGATTTTGGTGGTTTTGCTTCCCTGGTTTTGGAGCTGGATCCTTCCCAGGTTGGGATTTTCTGGATTTGAGGGGAAAATCTGGGATTGAAATCTGGATGGAAGTGGGAAAACGGAGGGAAAATTTGGGAATAAATGAGGGAAATTCCTGGAAAAAAGTGGGATTGGATCTTTCCCAGTTTGGGATTTGGGATTTTCTGGATTTGAGGGGAAAATCTGGGATCGAAATCTGGGTTGAGGTGGGAAAACGGAGGGAAAATCTGGGAATGAATGGGGAAATTCCTGGAAAAAAGTGGGATTGGATCCTTCCCAGGTTGGGATTTGGGGATTTGAGGGGGAAATCTGGGATTGGAAACTGGATCGAGGTGGGAAAATGAAGGGGAAATTTGGGAATAAATGGGGAAAATCCTGGAAACGAAGGTGGGAACGTGGCGGCCCCGCTTGCCTGGGCCTTTCCCGGGGAGGAATTCCCGGAATTGCTGGAATTGCCGGAATTGCCGCTTGCAGGTGTGGAATTACAAACTGCGCCGCTGCCTCTTCACGCTGCTGGGCCACCTGGATTACATCCGGACAACCTTCTTCCACCACGTGCGTGATCCCGGCAATCCGGCTGGGAATCCGGCAATCCGGCTGGGAATCTGGGAATCCTGCTGGGAATCCGGCTGGGAATCTGGGAATTCGGCTGGGAATCCGGGAATCCGGCTGGGAATCCGGGAATCCGGCTGGGAATCCGGGAATTCGGCCTTGGATCCTGGGAATCCGGCTGGGAATCCGGCTGGGAATCCGGCTGGGAATCTGGGAATTCGGCCTTGGATCCCAGGAATCCTGCTGGGAATCCTGCTGGGAATCCGGGAATCTGGCTGGGAATCCTGCCCTGGATCCCGGGAATCCTGCTGGGAATCCTGCTGGGAATCTGGGAATCCAGCTGGGAATCTGGGAATTTGGCCTTGGATCCCGGGAATCCTGCTGGGAATCCGGCTGGGAATCCGGCTGGGGATCCTGCTGAGAATCCGGGAATCCTGCTGGGGATCCGGGAATCCTGCTGGGGATCTGGGAATCCTGCCCTGGATCCTGGGAATCCTGCTGGGAATGCTGGGAATCCTGCCCTGGGTCTCGGGAATTCTGGCCTCTATCCTGGGAATCCTGCTGGGAATCCTGGAATTCTGCCTCTATCCTGGGAATCCTGCCCTCCCTGTGGGAATTCTGGCCTCTATCCTGGGAATCCTGCTGGGAATCCTGGGAATTCTGCCCTGGATCCCAGGAATCCTGCCTTGGATCCTGGGAATTCTGGCCTCTATCCTGGGAATCCTCCAAAAAAGTCCTTGTCCATGGAAAATCAGGAAAAGCCCTGGTGGGGATGGGATTCCCAAGGCTGGGATGGGATTCCCGGGGTTGGGATGGAATTCCCGAGGCTGGGATGGGATTCCCAAGGTTGGGATGGCTCCAAGTGTGGAATCCTTGGGTTTTTCCCAGGAATATCCCTGGATTCTGAGCGCTTCCGACGACCAAACCATCCGCGTGTGGAACTGGCAGTCCCGGACCTGCGTCTGGTGAGATTCCCGAGGGATCCATTCCCCAAATCCCGAGGGATCCATTCCCCAAATCCCAAGGGATCCATTCCCCAAATCCTGAGGGATCCCTCCCCCATTCCCGAGGGTTCCATCCCCCATTCCCAAGGGATCCATTCCCCAATTCCCCAGGGTTCCATCCCCGATTCCCGAGGGATCCATCCTCAAATCCCAAGGGATCCCTCTCCCATTCCTGATTTCCCAAGGATTCCCTCCCATCCCCCATTCCCAAGGGATCCATTCCCCAAATCCCGAGGGATCCGTCCCTGATTCCCGAGGGATCCATTCCCCGATTCCCGAGGGATCCGTCCCCCATCCCCATTCCCACGGATTCCCTGCCATTCCCGATTTCCCACGGATTCCCTGCCATTCCCGATTTCCCACGGATTCCATTCCATTCCCGATTTCCCAAGGATTCCCTCCCTGCCCCATTCCCAAGGATTCCCTCCCATTCCCGATTTCCCAAGGATTCCCTCCCATCCCCCATTCCCAAGGGATCCATTCCCTAAATCCCGAGGGATCCGTCCCCCATCCCCATTCCCACGGATTCCCTGCCATTCCCGATTTCCCAAGGATTCCCTCCCATCCCCATTCCCAAGGATTCCCTCCCATCCCCCATTCCCAAGGGATCCATTCCCCAAATCCCGAGGGATCCGTCCCTGATTCCCGAGGGATCCGTCCCCCATTCCCGATTTCCCAAGGATTCCCTCCCATCCCCCATTCCCAAGGATTCCCTCCCATTCCCGATTTCCCAAGGATTCCCTCCTATTCCCGATTTCCCAAGGATTCCCTCCCATCCCCATTCCCAAGGGATCCATTCCCCAAATCCCGAGGGATCTGTCCCTGATTCCCGAGGGATCCATTCCCCATCCCCATTCCCAAGGATTCCCTGCCATTCCCGATTTCCCAAGGATTCCCTCCCATCCCCATTCCCAAGGATTCCCTCCCATCCCCCATTCCCAAGGGATCCATTCCCCAAATCCCGAGGGATCCATCCCTGATTCCCGAGGGATCCATTCCCCGATTCCCGAGGGATCCGTCCCCCATCCCCATTCCCATGGATTCCCTCCCATCCCCATTCCCAAGGATTCCCTCCCATTCCTGATTTCCCAAGGATTCCCTCCCATCCCCCATTCCCAAGGATTCCCTCCCATCCCCGATTTCCCACGGATTCCCTCCCATCCCCATTCCCAAGGATTTCCTCCTATTCCCGATTTCCCAAGGATTCCCTCCCATCCCCATTCCCAAGGGATCCATTCCCCAAATCCCGAGGGATCTGTCCCTGATTCCCGAGGGATCCATTCCCCATCCCCATTCCCAAGGATTCCCTGCCATTCCCGATTTCCCAAGGATTCCCTCCCATCCCCATTCCCAAGGATTCCCTCCCATCCCCATTCCCAAGGATTCCCTCCCTGCCTCATTCCCAAGGATTCCCTCCCATCCCCCATTCCCAAGGATTCCCTCCCATTCCCCATTCCCAAGGGATCCATTCCCCAAATCCCGAGGGTTCCATCCCCGATTCCTGAGGGATCCATTCCCTAAATCCCGAGGGATCCGTCCCCCATCCCCATTCCCACGGATTCCCTCCCATCCCCCATTCCCAAGGATTCCCTCCCATTCCCGATTTCCCAAGGATTCCCTCCCATCCCCATTCCCACGGGATTCCCTCCCTGCCCCATTCCCAAGGATTCCCTGCCATTCCCGATTTCCCAAGGATTCCCTCCCATCCCCCATTCCCAAGGGATCCATTCCCCGATTCCCGAGGGATCAGTCCCCCATCCCCATTCCCACGGATTCCCTCCCTGCCCCATTCCCAAGGATTCCCTCCCATTCCTAATTTCCCAAGGATTCCCTCCCATCCCCATTCCCAAGGATTCCCTCCCACCCCCATTCCCAAGGGATCCATTCCCCAAATCCCGAGGGTTCCATCCCCGATTCCTGAGGGATCCATTCCCTAAATCCCGAGGGATCCGTCCCCCATCCCCATTCCCAAGGATTCCCTCCCATCCCCCTTCCCAAGGATTCCCTGCCATTCCCAATTTCCCAAGGATTCCATTCCATTCCTGATTTCCCAAGGATTCCCTGCCATCCCCCATTCCCATGGATTCCCTCCCATCCTGATTTCCCACGGATTCCCTGCCATTCCCGATTTCCCAAGGATTCCCTCCTATTCCCGATTTCCCAAGGATTCCCTCCCATCCCCCATTCCCAAGGGATCCATTCCCCGATTCCCGAGGGATCCGTCCCCCATCCCCATTCCCACGGATTCCCTGCCATTCCCGATTTCCCACGCATTCCCTGCCATTCCCGATTTCCCACGGATTCCCTGCCATTCCCGATTTCCCACGCATTCCCTCCCTGCCCGCAGTGTCCTGACGGGCCACAACCATTACGTGATGTGCGCCCAGTTCCACCCGGCCGAGGACCTGGTGGTGTCAGCGAGCCTGGACCAGACCGTCAGGGTGTGGGATATATCCGGTGAGATCCCGGGAAAACCAGGAAAAACGGGAATGGGATAACCGGGATCAGACCGTCAGGGTGTGGGATAGATCCGGTGAGATCCGGGAAAACCGGGAAAAACGGGAATGGGATAACCGGGATCAGACCGTCAGGGTGTGGGATAGATCCGGTGAGATCCCGGGAAAACCGGGAAAAACGGGAATGGGATAACCGGGATCAGACCGTCAGGGTGTGGGATAGATCCGGTGAGATCCCGGGAAAACCGGGAAAAACGGGAATGGGATAACCGGGATCAGACCGGGAGGGTGTGGGATATATCCGGTGAGATCCCGGGAAAAACGGGAAAAACGGGAATGGGATAACCGGGATCAGACCGGGAGGGTGTGGGATATATCCGGTGAGATCCCGGGAAAACCGGGAAAAACGGGAATGGGATAACCGGGATCAGACCGGGAGGGTGTGGGATAGATCCGGTGAGATCCCGGGAAAACCGGGAATGGGATAACCGGGATCAGACCGTCAGGGTGTGGGATAGATCCGGTGAGATCCCGGGAAAACCGGGAAAAATGGGAATGGGATAACCGGGATCAGACTGTCAGGGTGTGGGATATATCCGGTGAGATCCTGGGAAAACCGGGAATGGGATAACCGGGATCAGACCGGGAGGGTGTGGGATAGATCCGGTGAGATCCTGGGAAAAACGGGAATGGGATAACCGGGATCAGACCGGGAGGGTGTGGGATAGATCCGGTGAGATCCTGGGAAAAACGGGAAAAACGGGAATGGGATAACCGGGATCAGACCGGGAGGGTGTGGGATAGATCCGGTGAGATCCGGGAAAACCGGGAAAAACGGGAATGGGATAACCGGGATCAGACCGTCAGGGTGTGGGATAGATCCGGTGAGATCCCGGGAAAACCGGGAAAAACGGGAATGGGATAACCGGGAATGGAAATGGGATAACTGGGAATGGGATAACCGGGAATGGGAATGGGATAACTGGGAATGGGAGAGCCTGGACCAGAGTGTCAGGGTGTGGGATAGATCCGGTGAGATCCCGGGAAAACCGGGAAAAACGGGAATGGGATAACCGGGATCAGACCGTCAGGGTGTGGGATAGATCCGGTGAGATCCCGGGAAAACCGGGAAAAACGGGAATGGGATAACCGGGATCAGACCGGGAGGGTGTGGGATATATCCGGTGAGATCCCGGGAAAACCGGGAAAAACGGGAATGGGATAACCGGGATCAGACCGGGAGGGTGTGGGATATATCGGGTGAGATCCCGGGAAAAACGGGAATGGGATAACTGGGATCAGACTGTCAGGGTGTGGGATAGATCCGGTGAGATCCTGGGAAAAAACGGGAAAACCGGGAATGGGATAACCGGGATCAGACTGGGAGGGTGTGGGATAGATCCGGTGAGATCCTGGGAAAAACCGGGAAAAACGGGAATGGGATAACCGGGATCAGACCGGGAGGGTGTGGGATAGATCCGGTGAGATCCTGGGAAAACCGGGAAAAACGGGAATGGGATAACCGGGATCAGACTGTCAGGGTGTGGGATAGATCCGGTGAGATCCTGGGAAAACCGGGAAAAACGGGAATGGGATAACCGGGAATGGGAATGGGATAACTGGGAATGGGAGAGCCTGGACCAGACCGTCAGGGTGTGGGATAGATCCGGTGAGATCCGGGAAAAACGGGAAAAACAGGAAAAATGGGAATGGGATAACCGGGATCAGACCGTCAGGGTGTGGGATAGATCCGGTGAGATCCCGGGAAAACCGGGAAAAACGGGAATGGGATAACCGGGATCAGACCGGGAGGGTGTGGGATAGATCCGGTGAGATCCCGGGAAAACCGGGAAAAACGGGAATGGGATAACTGGGATCAGACTGTCAGGGTGTGGGATAGATCCGGTGAGATCCGGGAAAACCGGGAAAAACGGGAATGGGATAACCGGGATCAGACTGTCAGGGTGTGGGATAGATCTGGTGAGATCCCGGGAAAACCGGGAAAAACGGGAATGGGATAACCGGGAATGGAAATGGGATAACTGGGAATGGGATAACCGGGAATGGGAATGGGATAACTGGGAATGGGAGAGCCTGGACCAGAGTGTCAGGGTGTGGGATAGATCCGGTGAGATCCGGGAAAAACGGGAAAAACGGGAATGGGATAACCGGGATCAGACCGGGAGGGTGTGGGATAGATCCGGCGAGATCCGGGAAAAATGGGATAACTGGGATAACTGGGAATGGGAATGGGATAACTGGGAATGGGAGACCCCAGACTGTGAGGGTCTCCCATCCCCATCCCCATCCCATTCCCATCCCCGGCTCTCATTCCCAATCCCATTCCCAGTTATCCCATTCCCATCCCCATCCCCATTCCCGGCTCTCATCCCCATCCCATTCCCATCCCCATTCCCAGTTATCCCATCCCATTCCCAGTTATCCCAGTTATCCCAGTTATCCCATCCCCATTCCCGGCTCTCATTCCCATCCCCATTCCCATCCCATTCCCAGTAATCCCATCCCCATTCCCGGCTCCCATCCCCATTCCCAGTTATCCCACTCCCATCCCCATTCCCAGGTACCCCACTCCCATTCCCAGTTATCCCATTCCCATTCCCAGTTATCCCATTCCCAGTTATCCCACTCCCATTCCCAGTTATCCCATTCCCATCCCATCCCCATCCCCACTCCCAGTTATCCCACTCCCAGTTATCCCACTCCCAGTTACCCCACTCCCATTCCCAGTTATCCCATTCCCAGTTATCCCACTCCCAGTTACCCCATTCCCATCCCCATTCCCAGTTATCCCACTCCCATTCCCAGCTGCCCCACTCCCACTCCCAGTTATCCCATTCCCAGTTATCCCATTCCCAGTTATCCCATTCCCAGTTATCCCATTCCCATTCCCATCCCATTCCCAGTTACCCCACTCCCATTCCCAGTTATCCCATTCCCAGTTATCCCATTCCCAGTTGTCCCATTCCCAGTTATCCCACTCCCATTCCCAGTTATCCCATTCCCATTCCCAGTTATCCCATTCCCAGTTATCCCACTCCCATTCCCAGTTATCCCATTCCCAGTTACCCCACTCCCAGTTATCCCATTCCCAGTTATCCCATTCCCATTCCCAGTTATCCCATTCCCATTCCCAGTTATCCCATTCCCAGTTATCCCACTCCCACTCCCAGTTATCCCATTCCCATTCCCAGTTACCCCATTCCCAGTTATCCCATTCCCATTCCCAGTTACCCCATTCCCAGTTATCCCATTCCCAGTTATCCCAGTTATCCCATTCCCAGTTACCCCACTCCCATTCCCAGTTATCCCACTCCCATTCCCAGTTATCCCACTCCCAGTCATCCCATTCCCATCCCCATTCCCAGTTATCCCACTCCCAGTCATCCCATTCCCATCCCCATTCCCAGTTATCCCACTCCCATTCCCAGCTGCCCCACTCCCACTCCCAGTTATCCCATTCCCAGTTATCGCTATCCCATTCCCAGTTATCCCATTCCCAGTCACCCCACTCCCACTCCCAGTTACCCCACTCCCAGTTACCCCACTCCCAGTTATCCCATTCCCATTCCCAGTTACCCCATTCCCAGTTACCCCATTCCCAGTTACCCCACTCCCAGTTACCCCACTCCCAGTTACCCCACTCCCAGTTATCCCATTCCCAGTTATCCCATTCCCAGTTATCCCATCCCCATTCCCATTCCCAGTTATCCCATTCCCATCCCATCCCCATTCCCAGTTATCCCATCCCCATTCCCAGTTATCCCATTCCCAGTTATCCCACTCCATTCCCAGTTATCCCATTCCCAGTTACCCCAGTTATCCCATTCCCAGTTACCCCACTCCCACTCCCAGTTACCCCATTCCCAGTTATCCCATTCCCAGTTACCCCACTCCCATTCCCAGTTATCCCATTCCCAGTTATCCCATTCCCAGTTATCCCATTCCCAGTTATCCCATTCCCAGTTACCTCACTCCCAGTTACCCCACTCCCAGTTACCCCACTCCCATTCCCAGTTATCCCATTCCCAGTTATCCCATTCCCAGTTGCCCCATTCCCAGTTGCCCCATTCCCAGTTGCCCCATTCCCAGTTACCCCATTCCCAGTTACCCCATTCCCAGTTATCGCTATCCCATTCCCAGTTATCCCAGTTATCCCAGTTACCCCACTCCCAGTTATCCCAGTTATCCCAGTTACCCCATTCCCAGCTGCCCCACTCCCATTCCCAGTTATCCCAGTTATCCCAGTTATCCCAGTTTTCCCAGTTTTCCCAGTTTTCCCAGTTTTCCCAGTTACCCCAGTTACCCCAGTTACCCCAGTTTTCCCAGTTTTCCCAGTTTTCCCAGTTTTCCCAGTTACCCCAGTTACCCCAGTTACCCCAGTTATCCCAGTTTTCCCAGTTACCCCAGTTACCCCAGTTACCCCAGTTACCCCAGTTGCCCCAGTTACCCCAGTTTTCCCAGTTACCCCAGTTGCCCCAGTTACCCCAGTTGCCCCAGTTGCCCCAGTTGCCCCAGTTGCCCCAGTTGCCCCTCTCCCGGCTCTCACTCCGGCTCTTCCCAGGGCTCCGGAAGAAGAATCTCTCTCCGGGCGCGGTGGAATCCGACGTCCGCGGCATCACCGGCGTCGACCTCTTCGGCACCACCGACGCCGTGGTCAAGCACGTCCTGGAGGTGCCCACAATTCCCGGGAATTTCCCCCCTTCCCTCCCATTTTTCCCTGGATTTCCCCCTTCCCTTCCATTCTCCTGCCTTTTCCCCCATCCCTCCCATTTTTCCCTGTTTTTTTTCCCCTTCCCTTCCATTTTTCCTTGGATTTCTCCCCTTCCCTCCTTTTTTCCCTGGATTTCCCCCTTCCCTTCCTTCCATTCTCCTGCCTTTTTCCCCTTCCCTTCCATTTTTCCTTGGATTTCCCCCCCCATCCCTTCCATTTCCCTGGGATTTTTCCCCCACCCCTCCCACTTTTCCCTGGATTTCTCCCCATTCCTTCCATTTTTCCCTGGATTTCCCCCATCCCTTCCATTCTCCTGCCTTTTCCCCCCATTCCTCCCATTTTTCCTTGGATTTCTCTCCTTCCCTTCCATTTTTCCTTGGATTTCTCTCCTTCCCTTCAGTTTTCCCTGGGATTTCTCCCCATCCCTCCCATTTTTTCCTGCCTTTTCCCCCCATCCTTCCCATTTCCCTGGATTTCCCCCCATCCCTCCCATTTTTCCCTGGATTTCCCCCATCCCTTCCATTCTCCTGCCTTTTTCCCCTTCCCTCCCATTTTTCCCTGGATTTCCCCATCCCTTCCATTCTCCTGCCTTTTCCCCCCATCCCTCCCATTTTTCCCTGTTTTTTTTCCCTCATCCCTTCCATTTTTCCTTGGATTTCCCCCCCCATCCCTTCCATTTTTCCCTGGGTTTTTTCCCCCATCCCTCCCATTTTTTCCTGCTTTTTTCCCCCCATCCCTCCCATTTTTCCCTGGATTTCTCTCCTTCCCTTCGGTTTTCCCTGGATTTCTCCCCATTCCTCCCATTTTTCCCTTGGATTTACCCCCATCCCTTCCATTTTTCCCTGGGATTTTTCTTCCATCCCTCCCATTTTCCCTGGATTCCCCCCCATCCCTTCCATTTTTCCTTGGATTTCCCCCCCCATCCCTTCCATTTCCCTGGGTTTTTTCCCCCTTCCCTCCCATTTTTCCCTGGATTTCCCCCATCCCTTCCATTCTCCTGCCTTTTTCCCCTTCCCTCCCATTTTTCCTTGGATTTCTCTCCTTCCCGTCAGTTTTCCCTGGATTTCTCCCCATTCCTCCCCTTTTTCCCTGGATTTCTCCCCTTCCCTCCCATTTTTCCCTGGATTTCCCCATCCCTTCCATTCTCCTGCCTTTTCCCCCCATCCCTCCCATTTTTCCCTGTTTTTTTTCCCTCATCCCTTCCATTTTTCCCTGGATTTACCCCCATTCCTGCCATTTTTCCCTGGATTTCTCCCCTTCCCTTCCATTTCCCTGGTTTTTTCCCTCATCCCTCCCATTTTTCCTTGGATTTTCCCCCCATCCCTTCCATTCTCCTGCCCTTTCTCCCCACCCCTCCCATTTTTCCCTGGATTCCCCCCATTCCCGCCTCTCCCCGCTGACTTTTCCCCATTTTTTCCCCGTTTTCCCCATTTTTCCCCATTTTCTCTCACTGACTTTTTTCCCCGTTTTTCCCCATTTTTCCCCGTTTTCCCCCATTTTCCCTCACTGACTTTTTTCCCCCATTTTTCCCCGTTTTCCCCCGTTTTCTCCCCGTTTTCCCTCACTGACTTTTTTCCCCGTTTTTCCCCATTTCTCCCCGTTTTCTCTCACTGACTTTTTTCCCCGTTTTTCCCCATTTTTCCCCGTTTTCCCCCATTTTCCCTCACTGACTTTTTTCCCCCATTTTTCCCCGTTTTCCCCCGTTTTCTCCCCGTTTTCCCTCACTGACTTTTCCCTGTTTTTCCCCGCTGACTTTTCCCCGTTTTCCCCATTTTTCCCCATTTTCTCTCACTGACTTTTTTCCCCGTTTTTCCCCATTTTTCCCCGTTTTCCCCCATTTTCCCCCACTGACTTTTTTCCCCCATTTTCCCCCGTTTTCTCCCCGTTTTCCCTCACTGACTTTTTTCCCCGTTTTTCCCCATTTTTCCCCATTTTCCCTCACTGACTTTTTTCCCCCGTTTTCCCCCATTTTTCCCCATTTTCCCTCACTGACTTTTTTCCCCGTTTTCCCCCATTTTTCCCCATTTTCCCTCACTGACTTTTCCCTGTTTTTCCCCGCTGACTTTTCCCCATTTTCCCCATTTTTCCCCATTTTCTCTCACTGACTTTTTTCCCCGTTTTTCCCCATTTTTCCCCGTTTTCCCCCATTTTCCCTCACTGACTTTTTTCCCCCATTTTTCCCCGTTTTCCCCCGTTTTCTCCCCATTTTCCCTCACTGACTTTTTTCCCCATTTTCCCCCATTTTTCCCCATTTTCCCTCACTGACTTTTTTCCCCGTTTTTCCCCACTGACTTTTCCCCATTTTCCCCATTTTTCCCCGTTTTCTCTCACTGACTTTTTTCCCCGTTTTCCCCCATTTTTCCCCATTTTCCCTCACTGACTTTTTTCCCCGTTTTCCCCCATTTTTCCCCATTTTCCCTCACTGACTTTTTTCCCCGTTTTCCCCATTTTTCCCCGTTTTCCCCACTGACTTTTCCCTGTTTTTCCCCACTGACTTTTCCCCATTTTTCCCCGTTTTTCCCCATTTTCCCTCACTGACTTTTTTCCCCATTTTCCCCGTTTTTCCCCATTTTCCCCCACTGACTTTTTTCCCCCATTTTTCCCCGTTTTCCCTCATTTCTCCCCGTTTTCCCTCACTGACTTTTTTCCCCGTTTTCCCTCATTTCTCCCCGTTTTCCCTCACTGACTTTTCCCTGTTTTTCCCCGCTGACTTTTCCCCGTTTTCCCCCATTTTTCCCCATTTTCTCTCACTGACTTTTTTCCCCGTTTTTCCCCATTTTTCCCCGTTTTCCCCCATTTTCCCTCACTGACTTTTTTCCCCCGTTTTCCCCCGTTTTCCCCCGTTTTCTCCCCGTTTTCCCTCACTGACTTTTTTCCCCGTTTTTCCCCATTTTTCCCCATTTTCCCTCACTGACTTTTTTCCCCGTTTTCCCCCGTTTTCCCCCGTTTTTCCCCGTTTTCCCCCGTTTTTGCCCCAGGGCCATGACCGGGGGGTGAACTGGGCCGCCTTCCACCCGTCCATGCCGCTCATTGTCTCGGGCGCCGACGACCGCCAGGTGAAGATCTGGAGGATGAACGGTGAGAGAATCCCGGGAAAACCGGGAAAAACTGGGAAAAAACCCAGGAAAAACCGGGAAAAAACCCAGGAAAAACCGGGAAAAACCGGGAAAAAACCGGGAAAACCTGGGAAAGAAACCAGGAAAAAACCCGGGAAAAAACTGGGAAAACCTGGGAAAAAACCGGGAAAACCCGGGAAAGAAACTGGGAAAAAACCCGGGAAAAAACTGGGAAAAAACCGGGAAAAAACTGGGAAAAAACCCAGGAAAAACTGGGAAAAAATGGGAAAAGACTGGGAAAACCTGGGAAAGAAACCGGGAAAAAACCCAGGAAAACCCGGGAAAAAACTGGGAAAACCTGGGAAAAAACTGGGAAAAAACCGGGAAAAACCGGGAAAAAACCGGGAAAACCCGGGAAAAACCTGGGAAAAACTGGGAAAGAAACCGGGAAAAAACTGGGAAAGAAACCGGGAAAAAACCTGGAAAAAACTGGGAAAAAAACCTGTGAAAAACTGGGAAAGAAACCGGGAAAAAAACAGGAAAACCCGGGAAAGAAACCAGGAAAAAACCCAGGAAAACCCGGGAAAAAACCCGGGAGAAACCGGGAAAAAACTGGGAAAACCCAGGAAAACCCGGGAAAAACCCAGGAAAACCCGGGAAAAAACTGGGAAAAAACCTGGGAAAAACCGGGAAAACTGGGAAACCCGGGAAAAACCGGGAAAAAACCCGGGAGAAACCGGGAAAAAACCTGGGAAAAACGGGGAAAAAACGGGGAAAAACCGGGAAAACCCGGGAAAAAAACGGGAAAACCCGGGAAAAAACTGGGAAAAAATCAGGAAAACCCAGGAAAAACCAGGAAAAAACTGGGAAAAAACGGGGAAAAAACCTGGGAAAAAACGGGGAAAAAACTGGGGAAAAAACGGGGAAACCCGGGAAAAAACCCGGGAGAAACCGGGAAAAAAATGGGAAAAAACCTGGGAAAACCCAGGAAAGAAACCGGGAAAAAACCTGGGAAAAACCCAGGAAAAACGGGGAAAAAACTGGGAAAAAACTGGGAAAAAACCGGGAAAACCCCCCTGGGCTGGGACCGAGGCTTCTCCTGCCGGGTGCAGCCGGAGCCGTTCCCCATTCCCGCCCTTTTCCTGCCTTTTCCCCCCATTCCCGATTTTTTCCCCCCATTCCCGAGGTTTTCCCCCATTCCCGATTTTTCCCCCCATTCCCAAGGGGTTTTTTCCCTCATTCCTTCCTTTTTCCTGGTTTTTTTTCTCCATTCCCAAGCATTTTTCCCCATTCCTGCCCTTTTCCCCCCATTCCCGAGGTTTGTTTGCCCTGTTTCTCCCAGGATTTTTTCCCCATTCCCAAGACTTTTTCCCCATTTTTCCCTGGGATTTTTTCCCTATTCCCAAGGTTTTTACCCCCATTCCCGGGACTTTTTTCCCCATTCCTGGGATATTTTTCCCATTTTCCCAGGATTTTTCCCATTTTTCCCACAGAATCCAAGCCCTGGCAGGTGCACACGTGCCGGGTTCATTCCCCATTCCCGGGATTTTTCCCATTTTCCCAGGATTTTTCCCATTTTTCCCACAGAATCCAAGCCCTGGGAGGTCGACACGTGCCGGGTTCATTCCCCATTCCCGGGATTTTTCCCATTTTCCCAGGATTTTTCCCATTTTTCCCACAGAATCCAAGCCCTGGCAGGTGCACACGTGCCGGGTTCATTCCCCATTCCCAGGATTTTTCCCATTTTCCCAGGATTTTTCCCATTTTTCCCACAGAATCCAAGCCCTGGCAGCTGCACACGTGCCGGGTTTTTCCCATTTTCCCAGGATTTTTCCCATTTTCCCAGGATTTTTCCCATTTTTCCCACAGAATCCAAGCCCTGGGAGGTCGACGCGTGCCGGGTTCATTCCCCATTCCCGGGATTTTTCCCATTTTCCCAGGATTTTTCCCATTTTTCCCGTTTTTCCCACAGAATCCAAGGCCTGGCAGGTGCACACGTGCCGGGTTCATTCCCCATTCCCAGGATTTTTCCCATTTTCCCAGGATTTTTCCCATTTTTCCCACAGAATCCAAGGCCTGGCAGGTGCACACGTGCCGGGTTCATTCCCCATTCCCGGGATTTTTCCCATTTTCCCAGGATTTTTCCCATTTTTCCCACAGAATCCAAGCCCTGGCAGCTGCACACGTGCCGGGTTCATTCCCCATTCCCAAGACTTTTTCCCCATTTTTCCCTGGGATTTTTTCCCTATTCCCAAGGTTTTTACCCCCATTCCCAGGACTTTTTTCCCCATTCCCAGGATATTTTTCCCATTTTCCCAGGATTTTTCCCATTTTTCCCCCAGAATCCAAGCCCTGGGAGGTCGACACGTCCCGAGCTGCTTTTCCCTTTTCTCCCTGGGATTCTTTCCCCATTCTCAGGATTTTTTTCCCCATTCCTGGGATATTTTTCCCGTTTTTCCCACAGAATCCAAGCCCTGGCAGGTGCACACGTGCCGGGTTCATTCCCCATTCCCAGGATTTTTCCCATTTTCCCAGGATTTTTCCCATTTTTCCCACAGAATCCAAGGCCTGGCAGCTGCCCACGTGCTGGGTTTTTCCCATTTTCCCAGGATTTTTCCCATTTTCCCAGGATTTTTCCCATTTTTCCCACAGAATCCAAGCCCTGGCAGCTGCACACGTGCCGGGTTCATTCCCCATTCCCAAGACTTTTTCCCCATTTTTCCCTGGGATTTTTTCCCCATTCCCAAGGTTTTTACCCCCATTCTCAGGACTTTTTTCCCCATTCCCAGGATATTTTCCCCATTTTCCCAGGATTTTCCCCATTTTCCCGGGATTTTTCCCATTTTCCCAGGATTTTTCCCTGTTTTCCCACAGAATCCAAGCCCTGGCAGGTGCACACGTGCCGGGTTCATTCCCCATTCCCGGGATTTTTCCCAGGATTTTTCCCATTTTTCCCCCAGAATCCAAGCCCTGGCAGCTGCACACGTGCCGGGTTCATTCCCCATTCCCGGGATTTTTCCCAGGATTTTTCCCATTTTTCCCCCAGAATCCAAGCCCTGGCAGGTGCACACGTGCCGGGTTCATTCCCCATTCCCGGGATTTTTCCCATTTTCCCAGGATTTTTCCCATTTTTCCCATTTTTCCCACAGAATCCAAGGCCTGGCAGGTGCACACGTGCTGGGTTCATTCCCCATTCCCAGGATTTTTCCCGTTTTCCCAGGATTTTTCCCATTTTTCCCCCAGAATCCAAGGCCTGGCAGGTGCACACGTGCCGGGTTTTTCCCATTTTCCCAGGATTTTTCCCATTTTCCCAGGATTTTTCCCATTTTTCCCACAGAATCCAAGGCCTGGCAGGTGCACACGTGCCGGGTTTTTCCCATTTTCCCAGGATTTTTCCCATTTTCCCAGGATTTTTCCCATTTTTCCCACAGAATCCAAGCCCTGGCAGGTGCACACGTGCCGGGTTCATTCCCCATTCCCGGGATTTTTCCCATTTTTCCCATTTTTCCCCCAGAATCCAAGGCCTGGGAGGTGGACACGTGCCGCGGGCACTACAACAACGTTTCCTGCGCCGTTTTCCACCCGCGCCAGGAGCTGATCCTCAGCAACTCCGAGGACAAGAGCATCCGCGTCTGGGACATGTCCAAGCGGTCGGTGCCGCCCCGGGAACGCTCCACAATTCCCAAAATTCCCACAATTCCCGCAATTCCCGCAATTCCCGGCTTTTTCTGCCCCCTGTCTCCTCCAGGACCGGCGTCCAAACGTTCCGGCGCGACCACGACCGGTTCTGGGTGCTGGCGGCGCATCCCAACCTCAACCTCTTCGCTGCGGGTAAATCCGGCTGGGAGAGGCCCAAAATCCCTCAGGAAGCCCAAAAATTCAACTGGGAGAGGCCCAAATCCCTCAGGAAGCCCAAAAATTCAACTGGGAGAGGCCCAAATCCCTCAGGAAGCCCAAAAATTCAACTGGGAGAGGCCAAAATCCCTCAGGAAGCCCAAAAATTCAACTGGGAGAGGCCCAAATCCCTCAGGAACCCCGGAATTCTGACTGGGAGAGGCCAAAATCCCTCAGGAACCCCGGAATTCCGGCTGGGAGAGGCCCAAATCCCTCAGGAAGCCCAAAAATTCAACTGGGAGAGGCCCAAATCCCTCAGGAAGCCCAAAATTCCGGCTGGGAGAGGCCCAAATCCCTCAGGAAGCCCCAAAATTCAACTGGGAGAGGCCCAAATCCCTCAGGAAGCCCAAAATTCCAGCTGGGAGCCCCCAGAATCCCTCAGGAAGCCCAAAATTCCGGCTGGGAGAGGCCAAAATCCCTCAGGAAGCCCAAAATTCCGGCTGGGAGAGGCCAAAATCCCTCAGGAAGCCCAAAAATTCCGGCTGGGAGAGGCCAAAATCCCTCAGGAAGCCCAAAAATTCAACTGGGAGAGGCCAAAATCCCTCAGGAAGCCCAAAATTCCGGCTGGGAGAGGCCGGAATTCCAGCTGGGAGAGGCCAAAATCCCTCAGGAAGCCCAAAAATTCAACTGGGAGCCCCCAGAATCCCTCAGGAAGCCCAAAATTCCGGGTGGGAGAGGCCAAAATCCCTCAGGAAGCCCAAAATTCCGGCTGGGAGAGGCCCAAATCCCTCAGGAAGCCCAAAATTCCGGCTGGGAGAGGCCAAAATCCCTCAGGAAGCCCAAAATTCCGGCTGGGAGAGGCCCAAATCCCTCAGGAAGCCCAAAAATTCAACTGGGAGAGGCCGGAATTCCAGCTGGGAGAGGCCCAAATCCCTCAAGAAGCCCCAAAATTCCAGCTGGGAGAGGCCAAAATCCCTCAGGAAGCCAAAAAATTCCGGCTGGGAGAGGCCCAAATCCCTCAGGAAGCCCAAAATTCCGGCTGGGAGAGGCCAAAATCCCTCAGGAAGCCCAAAAATTCCGGCTGGGAGAGGCCAAAATCCCTCAGGAAGCCCAAAATTCCGGCTGGGAAAGGCCAAAATCCCTCAGGAAGCCCAAAATTCCGGCTGGGAGAGGCCCAAATCCCTCAGGAAGCCCCAAAATTCCAGCTGGGAGAGGCCCAAATCCCTCAGGAAGCCCAAAAATTCAACTGGGAGACCCCAAATCCCTGCAGAATTCCCTGGATTTCCCCATTCCCTGCAGAATTCCCAGATTTCTCCATTCCCTATGGAATTCCCTGCACAATTCCTGGATTGCCCCATTCCCTGTGAAATTCCCTATGGAATTTCCTGCACAATTCCCAGATTTCCCCCTTCCCTATGGAATTCCCAGATTCCCCCATTCCCTGCAGAATTCCCAGATTCCCCATTCCCCCTGGAATTCCCTGGATTTCCCCATTCCTTGTGAAATTCCCTATGGAATTCCTTGCAGAATTCCCAGATCCCCCATTCCCCCTGGAATTCCCTGCACAATTCCCAGATTTCCCCCCTTCCCTATGGAATTCCCAGATTCCCCATTCCCTGCAGAATCCCCAGATTTCTCTATTCCCTATGGAATTCCCTGCAAAATTCCCAGATCCCCCATTCCCTGCAGAATTCCCAGATTTCTCCATTCCCCCTGGAATTCCCTGCACAATTCCCAGATCCCCCATTCCCTATGGAATTCCCAGATTCCCTCATTCCCTTCAGAATTCCCAGATTTCCCCCATTCCCTATGGAATTCCCAGATCCCTCATTCCCTGCAGAATTCCTGGATTCCCCCCTTCCCTACGGAATTCCCAGATTCCCCCATTCCCTGCAGAATTTCCTGCAGAATTCCTGAATTTCCCCATTCCCTGCAAAATTCCCAGATCCCCCATTCCCCCTGGAATTCCCAGATCCCCCCTTCCCTATGGAATTCCCAGATTTCTCCATTCCCCCTGGAATTCCCTGCACAATTCCCAGATTTCCCCCCTTCCCTATGGAATTCCCGGATTTCCCCATTCCCTGCACAATTCCCAGATCCTCCCTTCCCTATGGAATTCCCAGATTCCCCCATTCCCTGCAGAATTCCCTGGATTTCTCCATTCCCCCTGGAATTCTCTGCACAATTCCCATATTTCCCCATTCCCTATGGAATTCCCAGATCCCCCATTCCCTGCACAATTCCCAGATTCCCCCCATTCCCTATGGAATTCCCGGATTTCCCCATTCCCTGCAGAATTCCCAGATCCCCCATTCCCTGCAGAATTCCCAGATTCCCCATTCCCTGTGGAATTCCCAGATCCCCCATTCCCCCTGGAATTCCCAGATTTCTCCATTCCCCCTGGAATTCCCTGCACAATTCCCAGATCCCCCCTTCCCTATGGAATTCCCAGATCCCCCATTCCCTGCAGAATTCCTGAATTTCCCCATTCCCTACACAATTCTCAGATTCCCCCCTTCCCTATGGAATTCCCAGACCCCCCATTCCCTGCACAATTCCCAAATTTACCCCCTTCCCTACGGAATTCCCAGATCCCCCATTCCCCCTGGAATTCCCAGATTTCTCCATTCCCTATGGAATTCCCAGATTTCTCCATTCCCCCTGGAATTCCCTGCACAATTCCCAAACCCCCCCTTCCCCCTGGAATTCCCAAACCCCCCCTTCCCCCTGCACAATTCCCAAACCCCCCCCTTCCCCTATGGAATTCCCTCCCCCCTCCGGCCATTCCCCATGCCCGTTCCCGCCGCCATTCCCGGCCGGAATTCCGCCTTTCCCAGGCCACGACGGGGGGATGTTGGTGTTCAAGCTGGAGCGGGAGCGGCCGGCGCTCGCCGTGCACGGCAATTCCCTCTTCTACGTCAAGGAGCGCTTCCTGCGGCACCTCGACTTCGGCAGCTCCAAGGACGCGGCCGTGATGCAGCTCCGCAGGTGCCCGGAATTCCCAAAGTTATCCCGGAAAATCCGGGATCCGTCCTCGGTTCCCATCCTGGGGTGGGATCACAAAGCGCCGCAGCTCGGAGGGGTTAAAGGGGGGGAAAATGGGATTTTAAGGGGATTTTGGGATCTGGAGAGGGGGGATTTTGGGGTTTGGGGGGTTTGGGGATTGAGCCTGGAATTCCCAAAGTTATCCCGGAAAATCCGGGATCCGTCCTCGGTTCCCATCCTGGGCTGGGATCACAAAGCGCCGCAGCTCGGAGGGGTTAAAGGGGAGGAAAATGGGATTTTAGGGGGATTTTGGGATCTGGAGAGGGGGGATTTAAGGGGGGGGGGTTGGGGATCCAGCCCGGAATTCCCAGAGTTATCCCGGAAAATTTGGGATCCATCCTCGGTTCTGATCCTGGGGTGGGATTTACCCTGGGAGGGGTAAAAATGGGAAAAAAAATGGGATTTTAGGGGAATTTTGGGATCTGGAGAGGGGGGATTTAAGGGTGGGGGGTTGGGGATTGAGCCCAGAATTCCCAAAGTTATCCCAGAAAATTTGGGCTCCGTCCTCGGTTCTGATCCTGGGGTGGGATTGATGCTGGGAGGGGTAAAAATGGGGAAAAAAAAGGGATTTTAGGGGGATTTTGGGCTTTGGAGAGGAGGGATTTTGGGGTTTGGGGGGTTTGGGGATTGAGCCTGGAATTCCCAAAGTTATCCCAGAAAATTCGGGATCCATCCTTGGTTCCGATCTCGGGGTGGGAGGGGTTAAAGTGGGAAAAAAATGGGATTTTGGGGCTGTGCAAAGGTGGAATTTTGGGGTTGAGGGGTTTGGGGATCCAGCCCAGAATTCCCAAAGTTATCCCAGAAAATTTGGGATCCATCCTCGGTTCCCATCCTGGGGTGGGATTGATGCTGGGAGGGGTAAAAATGGGGAAAAAAAAGGGATTTTAGGGGGATTTTGGGATCTGGAGAGGGGGGATTTTGGGGTAGAGGTGGGATTTTGGGGTTGGGGGGTTGGAGATTGAGCCCAGAATTCCCAAAATTATCCCGGAAAATTTGGGATCCGTCCTCGGTTCTGATCCTGGGGTGGGATTTACCCTGGGAGGGGTTAAAGGGGGGAAAAATGGGATTTTAGGGGGATTTTGGGATCTGGAGAGGGGGAATTTAAGGGTGGGGGGTTTGGGGATTCAGCCTGGAATTCCCAAAGTTATCCCAGAAAATTTGGGATCCATCCTCGGTTCCCATCCCGGGCTGGGATCCCAAAGCGCCGCAGCTCGGAGGGGTTAAAGGGGAGGAAAATGGGATTTTAAGGGGATTTTGGGATCTGGAGAGGGGGGATTTTGGGGTTTGGGGGGTTTGGGGATTGAGCCTGGAATTCCCAAAATTATCCCAGAAAATCCGGGATCCATCCTTGGTTCCGATCTCGGGGTGGGAGGGGTTAAAGTGGGAAAAAAAAGGGATTTTGGGGCGGTGCAAAGATGAAATTTTGGGGTTGAGGGGTTTGGGGATCCAGCCCAGAATTCCCAAAGTTATCCCGGAAAATCCGGGATCCGTCCTCGGTTCCCATCCTGGGGTGGGATTGATGCTGGGAGGGGTAAAAATGGGGAAAAAATGGGATTTTAGGTGGATTTTGGGATCTGGAGAGGAGGGATTTTGGGGTTTGGGGGGTTTAGGGATTGAGCCTGGAATTCCCAAAGTTATCCCGGAAAATTTGGGATCCATCCTTGGTTCCGATCTCGGAGTGGGAGGGGTTAAAGTGGGAAAAAAATGGGATTTTGGGGCTGTGCAAAGGTGGAATTTTGGGGTTGAGGGGTTTGGGGATCCAGCCCGGAATTCCCAAAGTTATCCCAGAAAATCCGGGATCCATCCTCGGTTCTGATCCTGGGGTGGGAGGGGTTAAAGTGGGAAAAAAAAGGGATTTTGGGGCTGTGCAAAGGTGGAATTTTGGGGTTGAGAGATTTGGGGATCCAGCCCAGAATTCCCAAAATTATCCCGGAAAATTTGGGATCCGTCGTCGGTTCTGAGCCCGGGCTGGGATTGATGCTGGGAGGGGTAAAAATGGGGAAAAAAATGGGATTTTAGGTGGATTTTGGGATCTGGAGAGGGGGGATTTTGGGGTAGAGGTGGGATTTTGGGGTTGGGGGGTTGGAGATTGAGCCCAGAATTCCCAAAGTTATCCTGGAAAATTTGGAATCCATCCTCGGTTCTGATCCTGGGGTGGGATTTACCCTGGGAGGGGTTAAAGGGGGGAAAAATGGGATTTTAGGGGGATTTTGGGATCTGGAGAGGGGGGATTTAAGGGTGGGGGGTTGGGGATCCAGCCTGGAATTCCCAAAATTATCCCAGAAAATTTGGGATCCGTCCTCGGTTCCCATCCTGGGCTGGGATTGATGCTGGGAGGGGTAAAAATGGGGAAAAAAAAGGGATTTTAGGTGGATTTTGGGCTCTGGAGAGGGGGCGATTTTGAGGTCGAGGGCTTTGAGGTTCCCCTTGGAATTCCTTTATGGAATTCTGGCGTTCCCAAGGGGGGGGTGGAGCTTGGAAAACCTGGGAAAAGCCGATTTCAAAGCCTAAAACCCCGGGATTTGGGGTGGATTTGGGGCCCTGCCGAGGGGGAATTTTGGCCTTGGAGATCCGACCTGGAATTCCAACTCTTCCCTTCCTGGAATTCTGGCGGAGCCGTGCTTTTCCCACGAGGAATCGGCTCCGTTTTTGGAGGAATTCTCCCGTTTTTTTGGCCCCGATTTTTGGGATTCCCAAATTCTCTTCCTCGTCTCTTCCCGATTTTTTTTTTCCCTTTTTCCCACTTTTTTTTCGCCTTCCAGCGGCTCCAAGTTCCCGGTGTTCAGCATGTCCTACAACCCGGCCGAGAATTCCGTGCTGCTCTGCACCGTGAGTGCCTCGGAACAAACCCTCACACCCCGGAGTTTTGGGGGAAAAGCCCACAAATTCCAGTTTTTGGGGAAAAATCCTTCAAATCCCTGGTTTTGGGGAGAAAATCCCTCAAAATCCCATTTTTTGTAGGGGGAAGATCCCTCAAAATCCCACTTTTTGTAGGGGGAAGATCCCTCAAATCCCCGATTTTTGGGGGGGGAAAAATCCCTCAAATCCCTGAGTTTGGGGGGAAAATCCGTCCAATTCCACATTTTTTGGGGAAAAATCCTTCAAATCCCTGGTTTTGGGGAGAAAATCCCTCAAAATCCCATTTTTTGTAGGGGGAAGATCCCTCAAATCCCCGATTTTTTGGGGGGGGAAAAATCCCTCAAATCCCCGATTTTTGGGGGGGGGAAAATCCCTCAAATCCCTGATTTTGGGGGGAAAATCCGTCCAATTCCACATTTTTTGGGGAAAAATCCCTCAGATCCCTGAGTTTTGGGGGAAAATCTCTCCAATTCCACAGTTTTTGGGGAAAAATCCTTCAAATCCCTGGTTTTGGGGGAAAATCCCTCAAAATCCCATTTTTTGTAGGGGGAAGATCCCTCAAATCCCCGATTTTTTGGGGGGGGAAAAATCCCTCAAATCCCCGATTTTTGGGGGGGAAAATCCCTCAAATCCCTGATTTTGGGGGGAAAATCTCTCCAATTCCACATTTTTGGGGGAAAAATCCTTCAAATCCCTGGTTTTGGGGAGAAAATCCCTCAAAATCCCACTTTTTGTAGGGGGAAGATCCCTCAAATCCCCGATTTTTGGGGGGGGAAAATCCCTCAAATCCCTGAGTTTGGGGGGAAAATCCGTCCAATTCCACTTTTTTTGGGGAAAAATCCCTCAAATCCCTGAGTTTTGGGGGAAAATCTCTCCAATTCCACAGTTTTTGGGGAAAAATCCTTCAAATCCCTGATTTTTTGGGGGAAAAATCCCTGGAATCTCTGATTCTTTTTGGGTGAAATCCCTCCAATTCCACATTTTTTGGGGAAAAATCCTTCAAATCCCTGGTTTTGGGGAGAAAATCCCTCAAAATCCCACTTTTTGTAGGGGGAAGATCCCTCAAATCCCCGATTTTTGGGGGGGGAAAATCCCTCAAATCCCTGAGTTTGGGGGGAAAATCCGTCCAATTCCACTTTTTTTGGGGAAAAATCCCTCAAATCCCTGAGTTTTGGGGGAAAATCTCTCCAATTCCACAGTTTTTGGGGAAAAATCCTTCAAATCCCTGGTTTTGGGGAGAAAATCCCTCAAAATCCCACTTTTTGTAGGGGGAAGATCCCTCAAATCCCCGATTTTTGGGGGGGGGAAAATCCCTCAAATCCCTGAGTTTGGGGGGAAAATCCGTCCAATTCCACATTTTTTGGGGAAAAATCCCTCAAATCCCTGGGTTTGGGGAGAAAATCCCTCAAAATCCCACTTTTTGTAGGGGAAAAATCCCTCAAATCCCCGATTTTTGGGGGGGGAAAATCCCTCAAATCCCCGATTTTTGGGGGGGGAAAAATCCCTCAAATCCCTGAGTTTGGGGGGAAAATCCATCCAATTCCACATTTTTTGGGGAAAAATCCTTCAAATCCCTGATTTCTGGGAGAAAATCCCTCAAAATCCCACTTTTTGTAGGGGGAAGATCCCTCAAATCCCCGATTTTTGGGGGGGGGAAAAATTCCTCAAATCCCCGATTTTTGGGGGGGGAAAAATCCCTCAAATCCCTGATTTTGGGGGGAAAATCCGTCCAATTCCACATTTTTTGGGGAAAAATCCTTCAAATCCCTGGTTTTGGGGAGAAAATCCCTCAAAATCCCACTTTTTGTAGGGGGAAGATCCCTCCAATCCCCGATTTTTGGGGGGGGGAAAAATCCCTCAAATCCCCGATTTTTGGGGAGAAAAATCCCTGAAATCCCTGATTCTTTTGGGAGGAAATCCCTCAAATTCCACATTTTTGGGGGGAAAATCCCTCAAACCCCTGAGCTTTGGGGGAAAATCCCTCCAATTCCACAGTTTTTGGGGAAAAATCCTTCAAATCCCTGATTTTTGAGAGAAAATCCCTCCAATTCCACTTTTTTGGGGAAAAATCCCTCAAATCCCTCATTTTTGGGGAAAAATCCAATTCCACTTTTTTTGGAGAGAAAAATCCCTGAAATCCCTGATTCTTTTTGGAAAAACCCCTCAAATCCCACTTTTTTCTTGGGAAAACCCCTCAAATCCCACTTTTTTGGGGGGGAAAATCCCTGCTTTTTTGGGGGAGAAAATCCCTGAAAACCCTGCTTTTTTTGGGGGAAAATCCCTGCAATCCCTGCTTTTTTTGGGGAAAAATCCCTGAAAACCCTGCTTTTTTTGGGGGAAAATCCCTGCAATCCCTGCTTTTTTTGGGGAAAAATCCCTGAAAACCCTGCTTTTTTTGGGGGAAAATCCCTGCAATCCCTGCTTTTTTTTGGGGAAAATCCCTGCAATCCCTGCTTTTTTGGGGGAAAAATCCCTGCAATCCCTGCTTTTTTTGGGGGAAAATCCCTGCAATCCCTGCTTTTTTGGGGGAAAAATCCCTGAAAACCCTGATTCTTTTTGGAAAAACCCCTCAAATCCCACTTTTTTGGGGGGGAAAATCCCTGCTTTTTTGGGGGGAAAAATCCCTGAAAACCCTGCTTTTTTGGGGGAAAATCCCTGCAATCCCTGCTTTTTTGGGGGAAAATCCCTGCAATCCCTGCTTTTTTTGGGGAAAAATCCCTGAAAACCCTGCTTTTTTTGGGGGAAAATCCCTGCAATCCCTGCTTTTTTTGGGAGAAAATCCCTGCAATCCCTGCTTTTTTTGGGGGGAAAATCCCTGAAAACCCTGATTCTTTTTGGAAAAACCCCTCAAATCCCACTTTTTTGGGGGGGAAAATCCCTGCTTTTTTGGGGGAAAATCCCTGAAATCCCTGCTTTTTTTGGGGGAAAATCCCTGCAATCCCTGCTTTTTTTGGCGCAATCCTTGGAATCCCTGCTTTTTTGGGGCACAATCCCGTTTTTTTGGGCGAGGAACCCCTCAAATGCCCCTTTTTCCATCCCGCAGCGAGCCAGCAACCTGGAGAACAGCACCTACGACCTCTACACCATTCCCAAAGACGCCGATTCCCAAAATCCCGACGGTGGGTGCTCCCCAAAACCCCGGGAATGTTCATCCCCACCCCCTCCTCCTCCTCCTCCTCCTCCTTCCCGACGTTTCCCCCTCGATTCATCCCAAAAATTCCCCCTTTCCCCCTCCCAAACCTTTCCGTTTCTCCCGAATTCCCGCGGATTTTGGCAGCTTTTTCCCTTTTCCCGGCAGCGCCTTGAAAAATTCATGCTGCTCCCGAATTTTACAGCCCCCAATCCATATTTTATTAGGAATTCTCCGCTGCCTTTCCCAATTTTTTCCACCCAGCAGGAGCTTTCCTGGCTGTGTCCAAACCCTGCGGATTTGGGATGTTTCATTCCCAGGAAATCGCCTTTCCAAGTGACAAAAGCGGGGATTTATTTTGTTTTCCCTCTTTTGGCGAATCCCAAATCCATTTTTTTTTGGGGGGTTTTTTTTTTTTGGGGAATTGACAATTCCGGAGCTGTGATCGAATGGGATTTCCAACCCCAAATCCTGGCTGCGAATTCCGCTCGGGATCGGCTCCAGCTGCTCCCCCTGGCAGGGGGGAAGGGGCTGCTGGTGCCGGATGCGGGATTTTTCCAGGGATTTATGGATTCCTCAGGGTTTGGAGCAGGGAATGGTTCCCTGCTGGGCTGGATTTGGAGGGAAACGAGGGAAAAAAATCGGCTTTTTGGGAAGTTTTATGCAGGAGGGATATTGGGAATATCAATCAAATCCTTGGATTTGATGGAAGGGGTCGCAGCTGATGCCGGGCTCGGCTCCCGAAAAATGAGGGAAAAGGGAAAATTCCGATTCCAGAGGAGGGAGAAGGGCCCGGCCTCGGAAAATGGGGATTTTCTGGGAGTTTTCCGGCCGAAAATTGCGGTTTTTGAATGGAATATCCCAGGCTGGAATAGGGGAAGGAGTCCCATGGAATGGGAGGAGCTTTAGGGGCAATTCCGACCCCAAAAATTCCGGGTTTTTTTTGGGAAAACAGAGTGGGAATGTTGGAAGTGTGGGGATGGTGGGAAAAGGGGCGGGAGCAGCTCCGGCTTCGCTTCCCGAGCCCATTCCCGGCTGGAAAAGCTCCGGATTCCAACACAACCCCCTCCCATCCCAGAAATCCCATCAATCCCATCCCAGTCCCTGAATTCTGTCCCATCCCATCCCAGAAATCCCATCAATCCCATCCCATCCCATCAATCCCATCAATCCCATCAATCCCATCAATCCCATCCCAATCCCTGAATCCCATCCCATCCATCCCATCCCATCGCAATCCCTGAACCCAATCCCATCCCATCCCATCCCATCCCATCCCATCCCATCCCATCAATCCCATCCCATCCCATCCCAATTCCTGAATCCCATTCCCATCAATCCCATCAATTCCATTCCCATCCCAATCCCTGAACCCAATCCCATCCCATTTTATCCCATCAATTCTATCCCATCCCGTCCTATCCCAGAAATCCCATCAATCCCATCCCAATCCTTGAATCCCATCCTATCCCATCAATCCCATCCTATCCCATCAATCCCATCATTCCCATCAATCCCATCAATCCCATCAATCCCATTCCCATCCTTGAATCCCATTCCCTATCCCATCCTATCCCATCATTCCCATCAATCCCATCCCAGTCCTTGAATCCCATCCCAATCCCTGAATCCCATCCCATTCCCATCAATCCCAGTCCCATCCCATCCCATCAGTCCCATCCCATCAATCCCATCCTATCCCATCAATCCCATTCCCATCAATCCCATCCCAATCCCTGAATCCCATCCCATTCCCATCAATCCCAGTCCCATCAATCCCATCAATCCCATTCCTATCCCATCAATCCCATTCCCATCATTCCCATCAATCCCATTCCCATCCCTGAATCCCATTCCCAATCCCATCCTATCCCATCCTATCCCATCAATCCCATTCCCATCAATCGAATTCTCATCCCTGAATCCCAATCCCATTCCCATCAATCCCATTCCCATCAATCCAATTCCCATCCCTGAATCCCATTCCCTATCCCATCCTATCCCATCATTCTCATCAATCCCATCCCAGTCCTTGAATCCCATCCTAATCCCTGAATCCCATCCCATTCCCATCAATCCCAGTCCCATCCCATCCCATCAATCCCATTCCTATCCCATCAATCCCATCAATCCCATTCCCATCAATCCCATCCCAATCCCTGAATCCCATCCCATTCCCATCAATCCCAGTCCCATCCCATCCCATCAATCCCATTCCTATCCCATCAATCCCATCAATCCCATTCCCATCAATCCCATCCCAGTCCTTGAATCCCATCCCAATCCCTGAATCCCATCCCATTCCCATCAATCCCAGTCCCATCAATCGCATCCCATCCCATCAATCCCATTCCCATCATTCTCATCAATCCCATTCCCATCCCGATCCCGGTTCCCTCCCTCTGGAAATCTCCCGGCTCTCCCCCACCCCCCTCAGGGAGGAACGAATCCCACAAACAGCCCCGGGTTTCCCGGGAATTGTGGGAATTGTGGGAATTGCTGGGAGCTGAGCGGGGCCGGTCCCGGGGGCGATCCCAAGGCTTCATTCCCGGGATTTGGGCTTGCAGCTCCGGAGGGGAAGCGCAGCTCGGGGCTCACGGCCGTGTGGGTGGCGCGGAATCGCTTCGCTGTGCTGGACAGGATGCACTCGGTGAGGGCGGCGGGAAAAGGGGAAGGGCGGGAAAACGGGAAGGGTGGGAGAGCGGGAATGGTGGGAAAATGGGAATGGTGGGAAAATGGGAAGGGCGGGAAAATGGGAACAGTGGGAAAATGGGAAGGGCAGGAGAGCGGGAATGGTGGGAGAGCGGGAATGGTGGGAAAATGGGAATGGTGGGAAAATGGGAATGGTGGGAAAGCGGGAAGGGCGGAGGAGTGGGAATGGTGGGAAAAGGGGAAGGGCGGGAAAAGGGGAATGGTGGGAAAAGGGGAATGGTGGGAAAAGGGGAATGGTGGGAAAAGGGGAATGGTGGGAAAACGGGAAGGGTGGGAAAATGGGAAGGGTGGGAAAATGGGAATGGTGGGAGAGCGGGAATGGTGGGAAAATGGGAATGGTGGGAAAAGGGGAAGGGCGGGAAAATGGGAATGGCGGGAAAAGGGGAAGGGCGGGAAAACGGGAATGGCGGGAGAGCGGGAATGGCGGGAGAGCGGGAATGGCGGGAGAGCGGGAATGGTGGGAGAGCGGGAATGGTGGGAAAATGGGAATGGTGGGAAAACGGGAAGGGTGGGAAAATGGGAAGGGTGGGAAAATGGGAATGGTGGGAGAGCGGGAATGGTGGGAAAATGGGAATGGTGGGAAAAGGGGAATGGTGGGAAAATGGGAATGGTGGGAAAACGGGAATGGTGGGAAAACGGGAAGGGTGGGAAAAGGGGAAGGGTGGGAAAAGGGGAAGGGTGGGAAAATGGGAATGGCAGGAAAAGGGGAATGGTGGGAAAAGGGGAATGGTGGGAAAACGGGAAGGGTGGGAAAATGGGAAGGGTGGGAAAATGGGAAGGGTGGGAGAGCGGGAATGGTGGGAAAATGGGAATGGTGTGAAAAGGGGAATGGTGGGAAAAGGGGAATGGTGGGAAAACGGGAAGGGCGGGAAAAGGGGAATGGCGGGAAAAGGGGAATGGCGGGAGAGCGGGAATGGTGGGAGAGCGGGAATGGTGGGAAAATGGGAACGGTGGGAAAATGGGAAGGGCAGGAGAGCGGGAATGGTGGGAAAAGGGGAATGGTGGGAAAAGGGGAATGGTTGGAAAATGGGAATGGTGGGAAAATGGGAATGGTTGGAAAACGGGAATGGTTGGAAAACGGGAATGGTGGGAAAATGGGAATGGTGGGAGAGCGGGAATGGCGGGAAAAGGGGAAGGGCGGGAAAAGGGGAATGGCGGGAAAATGGGAACGGCGGGAAAATGGGAACGGTGGGAAAATGGGAACGGTGGGAAAACGGGAAGGGCGGGAAAATGGGAATGGCAGGAAAATGGGAATGGTGGGAAAAGGGGAATGGCGGGAAAAGGGGAATGGCGGGAAAAGGGGAAGGGCGGGAAAACAGGAAGGGCGGGAAAACGGGAACGGCGGGAAAATGGGAATGGTGGGAGAGCGGGAATGGCGGGAAAATGGGAATGGTGGGAAAATGGGAATGGCGGGAAAATGGGAATGGCGGGAGAGCGGGAGCGGCTCTGGGGGGGGCTGCTCCCAAAAAAAGGGGTCGGGAAGAGCGGGAGATTGGGATAATGGGGAGCAGCTCCGGGGGGGGTCTGATCCCAAAAAAAGGGGTCGGGAAAAGCGGGAGGTCGGGACCAGCTCCGCAGGGTTCCGATGCCGGAATTCCCGAGGTTTCTCTTCCCGGGCAGATCCTGATCAAGAACCTGAAGAACGAGATCACCAAGAAGGTTCAGGTGCCCAACTGTGACGAGATTTTCTACGCCGGCACCGGGAATCTGCTCCTGAGGGACTCGGATTCCATCACCCTCTTCGACGTCCAGCAGAAAAGGTGGGAAGCCGGGAATTTTCGGGGCATTCCACACCCCAATCCCTCTTTTCCCACCCCAATCCCACTTTTCCCACCCCAATCCCACTTTTCCCACCGAAGTCCCACTCTTGCCACTCAAATCCCTTTTTCCCACCCCAAATCCCACACTCTTTCCACTCAAATCCCTCTTTTCCCACCCCAAATCCCTCTTTTCCCACCCCAATCCCTCTTTTCCCACCCCAATCCTTCTTTTGCCACCCCAATCCCACTTTTCCCACCCCAATCCCACTTTTCCCACCGAAGTCCCACTCTTGCCACTCAAATCCCACTTTTCCCACCACAAATCCCTCTTTTCCCACCCACATCCCACTCTTTCCACTCAAATCCTGCTTTTCCCACCCCAATCCCACTCTTCCCACCCCAAATCTCTCTTTTCCCACCCCAAATCCCTTTTTCCCACCCAAATCCCACTCTTTCCACTCAAATCCCTTTTTCCCACCCCAAATCCCTCTTTTCCCACCCCAATCCCTCTTTTCCCACCCCAATCCTTCTTTTGCCACCCCAATCCTTCTTTTCCCACCCCAATCCCACTTTTCCCACCGAAGTCCCACTCTTGCCACTCAAATCCCACTTTTCCCACCACAAATCCCTCTTTTCCCACCCACATCCCACTCTTTCCACTCAAATCCTGCTTTTCCCACCCCAATCCCACTCTTCCCACCCCAAATCTCTCTTTTCCCACCCCAAATCCCTTTTTCCCACCCAAATCCCACTCTTTCCACTCAAATCTCTCTTTTCCCACCCCAAATCTCTCTTTTCCCACCCCAATCCCTGTTTTCCCACCCCAATCCCTCTTTTCCCACCCCAATCCCTGTTTTCCCACCCCAATCCTTCTTTTCCCACCCCAGTCCCGCTTTTCCCACCCAAATCCCTTTTTCCCACCCAAATCCCACTCTTTCCACTCAAATCCTTCTTTTCCCACCCCAAATCCTTCTTTTCCCACTGTAATCCCACTTTTCCCACCCCAAATCCTGCTTTTCCCACCCCCATCCCACTTTCCCCACCCCAGTCCCACTTTTCCCACCCAAATCCCACTCTTTCCACCCCAATCCTTCTTTTCCCACCCCAAATCCCTTTTTCCCACCCCAAATCCCACTCTTCCCGCCCCAATCCCTCTTTTCCTGCCCCAATCCCACTTTTCCCACCCCAAATCCCTTTTTCCCACCCCAAATCCCTTTTTCCCACCCCAAATCCCTTTTCTCCACCCCAAATCCCTTTTTCCCACCCCAAATCCCACTCTTCCCACCCAAATCCCACTCTTTCCACCCCAATCCTTCTTTTCCCACCCCAAATCCCTTTTTTCCACCCCAAATCCCTTTTTCCCACCCCAAATCCCACTCTTCCCACCCAAATCCTGCTTTTCCCACCCCAATCCCACTTTTCCCACCCCAAATCCCTTTTTTCCACCCCAAATCCCTTTTTCCCACTCAAATCCCACTTTTCCCACCCCAATCCCAGCTGGAGTGCCAAAAACTGGGCCAGAATTGGGAATTTTGGGGCATCTCTGGGAAGTTCTGGAACAGCCGCGATCGATCCGGAATTTGGGGCCGGATTCGATCCCGGGATTTGCCTCGTTCCCGTGGGTTTTGTGGGATTTCCTTGGGGATCAAGGAGCGTTTGGGATCCCCCCGATCCCTCCTTGCAGCCCGAACCCCCTCGGAAAACCGGGATTGAAATCCCCCTTTTTGGGATCCACTGGGTTTTTTCCTGGGATCCACCGGGGGGGTTTTGGGGACCCAGTGGGGTTTTTTGGGATCCACCGGGGTTTTTTTTGATCCACCAGGGTCTTTTTTGGGATCCACCGGGGTGTTTTTGGGATCCACTGGAGCTTCTTTTTTGGGGATCTGTCGGGGGGGTTTTGGGGGGATCAACTGAGGCTTTTTTGGGGGACCCACTGAGGTTTTTGTGGGATCCACTGGGGTTTTTTGGGACCCAGTGGGGTTTTTTGGGGGGGATCCAGTGGGGGCTTTTATTTTTGGGGATCCACAGTTTGGTTTTTTAAAACCCACTGGGTTCTGGGGGATCTTTTTGATCAACTGGGGGATTTTTTGGGATCCACTGGGGGCTTTTTTTGGGATCCACTGGGGGATTTTTTTTGGGATCCACTGGGGGATTTTTTTGGGCATCCACTGGTGGGTTTTCCCTGGGATCCACTGGGGGATATTTTGGGGATCAGTCAGAGGATCTTTTGGGATCCACTGGTGGTTTTTTCCGGGGATCCACTGGTTGGTTTTTTGGGGACCCACTGGTGATTTTTTCTGGGATCCACGGGGGGATTTTTCCCTGGGATCCACTGGGTTTTTTTTTTTTTGATCCACTGGGGATTTCTTTTTTTTTGATCCACTGGGGATTTTTTTTTTTGATCCACTGGGGATTTTTTTTGATCCACTGGCGGGTTTTATTGGATCCACTGTGGATTTTTTTTGGATCCACTGGGGATTTTTTTGATCCACTGGGGATTTCTTTTTTTGGGATCCACTGGGGATTTTTTTTTGATCCACTGGGGATTTTTTTGGATCCACTGGCGGGTTTTATTGGATCCACTGGGGATTTTTTTTGGATCCACTGGCGGGTTTTTTTGGGATCCACTGGTGGGTTCTTTGGGGATCCACTGGGGATTTTTTTTTGATCCACTGGGGATTTTTTTTGGATCCACTGGCAGGTTTTTTTGGGATCCACTGGGGATTTTTTTTTGATCCACTGGCGGGTTCTTTGGGGATCCACTGGCGGATTTTATTGGATCCACCGGGGATTTTTTTTTTTGATCCACTGGGGGATTTTTTTTGGCACCCACTGGCGGGTTTTTTGGGGATCCCCTGGGGGATTTTTTTGGGGGGGATCGTGGCGATTCCGGGGCTGGATCTGGGCCGTTCCCTGATGCCGGTGCGGGATTTCCCAGGACCTTGGCGTCGGTGAAGATCTCCAAGGTGAAGTACGTGATCTGGTCGGCCGACATGTCCCACGTGGCGCTGCTGGCCAAGCACGGTGAGCCCTGGGGCTGGCAAGATCCCGGCTGGCCGGGTTTTTATGGAATCTCCGGCTCCTCCCGGCGCTGGGATCAAACCTCGGAGAATTCCAAGGTGGGAAAAGCCCCCCGAGGTCACCGAGGTGGGAGCGATCCCTGCCCCGAGCAGCGGCCGGGGATTCCTTCAGGGATGGGAATCCCAAACCTCCCTGGGCGGCTCCCGAGGGAAAACTGGGAGTGGGAGCTGATGGAGGTGGGATTTTAGGGATAAATCCTGGAGATTCCATGGGTTCCCCATCACTGGGAGCGCCTGGTTCCAGCCTGGATCCACCTGGGAACGTCGCTGCCCTGGGATCTTTGGGGAGCTTTTCCATCCCAAAGCATTCCAGGATTCCCTGCGCTGGCTCCAAGGGGATTTTAGGGATAAATCCTGGAGCTTGGCCCAGGTTATCCCATGGATTCCCCATCCCTGGGAATGCCCAGTTCCAGCCTGGATCCACCTGGGATATTGGGAATGTTGCTGCTCTTGGATCTTTGGGGATCTTCTCCATCCCAAACCATTCCGGGATTCCCTGGGCTGGCTCCGAGGGGATTTTAGGGATAAATCCTGGATTTCCCATCCCTGGGAGTTCCCAATCCCAGCTTGGATCCACCTGGGATATTGGGAACGTTGCTGCCCTTGGATCTTTGGGCACCTTTAAGGATCTTTAAGGTCTTTTCCATTCCAGCGTTCCCTGGGCTGTCTCAGAGGGGATTTTAGGGATAAATCCCGGATTTCCCTTCCCTGGGAGTTCCCAATCCCAGTTTGGATCCACCTGGGATATTGGGAATGTTGCTGCTCTTGGATCTTTGGGGATCTTTTCCATCCAAAAGCATTCTGGGATTCCCTGGGCTGGCTCCGAGGGGATTTTAGGGATAAATCCTGGATTTCCCATCCCTGGGAGTTCCCAATCCCAGCTTGGATCCACCTGGGATATTGGGAATGTTGCTGCTCTTGGATCTTCGGAGATCCTTTCCATCCCAAACCATTCTGGGATTCCCTGCGCTGGCTCCGAGGGGATTTTAGGGATAAATCCTTCTCTGGCCCAGATGATTCCATGGATTCCCCATCCCTGGGAGTTCCCAATCCCAGCCTGGATCCACCTGGGATTTTGGGAACGTCGCTGCCCTGGGATCTTTGGGGATCTTTTCCATCCCAAAGCATTCCAGGATTCCCTGGGCTGGCTCCGAGGGGATTTTAGGGATAAATCCCGGATTTCCCATCCCTGGGAGTTCCCAATCCCAGCTTGGATCCAGCTGGGCCCGGGGAAGGTCCCTGGGCTGGGACTGGCCGCGATTCCGGGCCCTTCCCACCCGAAGCATCCCACGATCCCCCAGAACTGCTCCGTTTGACCGCGGCGTTGCCGCGATTCCTTTTTCATTCCCGGCATTCCCACGGATCCTTCCCAGCCATCATGATCTGCAACCGGAAGCTGGAATCGCTGTGCAACATCCACGAGAACATCCGGGTGAAGAGCGGCGCCTGGGACGAGAGCGGCGTCTTCATCTACACCACCAGCAACCACATCAAATACGCCGTCACCAGCGGGTGAGCGGCACGGCCGGGAATGCCACGGCATGGCCGGGAATGCCACGGGGTTGGGAATGCCACGGCACGGCCGGGAATGCCACGGCATGGCCGGGAATGCCACGGCACGGCTGGGAATGCCACGGCACGGCTGGGAATGCCACGGGGTTGGGAATGCCACAGCACTGCTGGGAATGCCACGGCACGGCTGGGAATGCTGCAGGGTTGGGAATGCCACGGCACGGCTGGGAATGCCACGGCACGGCCGGGAATGCCACGGCACGGCTGGGAATGCCACGGGGTTGGGAATACCATGGCACAGATGGGAATGCCGCGGAGCTGGGAATGCCACAGTGCTGGGAATGCCACGGGGTTGGGAATGCCACGGCACGGCCGGGAATGCCACGGCACGGCTGGGAATGCCACGGCACGGCTGGGAATGCCACGGGGTTGGGAATGCCACGGCACGGCCGGGAATGCCACGGCATGGCCGGGAATGCCACGGCACGGCCGGGAATGCCACGGCATGGCCGGGAATGCCACGGCACGGCCGGGAATGCCACGGGGTTGGGAATGCCACGGCACGGCTGGGAATGCCACGGGGTTGGGAATGCCACAGCACTGCTGGGAATGCCACGGCACGGCTGGGAATGCCACGGGGCTGGGAATGCCACGGCACGGCTGGGAATGCCACGGGGTTGGGAATGCCACGGCACGGCTGGGAATGCCACGGGGTTGGGAATGCCACGGCATGGCTGGGAATGCCACGGCACGGCTGGGAATGCCACGGGGTTGGGAATGCCACGGGGCTGGGAATGCCACGGCACTGCTGGGAATGCTGCAGGGTTGGGAGTGCCACGGGGTTGGGAATGCCATGGCACTGCTGGGAATGCCACGGCACGGCTGGGAATGCCACGGGGCTGGGAATGCCACGGCACTGCTGGGAATGCCACGGCACTGCCGGGAATGCCACGGGGTTGGGAATGCCACGGCACTGCTGGGAATGCCACGGGGTTGGGAATACCATGGCACAGATGGGAATGCCGCGGAGCTGGGAATGCCACAGTGCTGGGAATGCCATGGCACGGCCGGGAATGCCATGGCACTGCTGGGAATGCCACGGGGCTGGGAATGCCACGGCACTGCTGGGAATGCCACAGGGGTTGGGAATACCATGGCACAGATGGGAATGCCACAGCATGGCTGGGAATGCCACGGCATGGCTGGGAATGCCACGGGGCTGGGAATGCCATGGCACGGCCGGGAATGCCATGGCACTGCTGGGAATGCCGCGGTGCTGGGAATGCCGTGGGGCCGGGAATGCCATGGGGCCGGGAATGCCATGGGGCCGGGAATGCCGCGGTGCTGGGAATGCCATGGGGCCGGGAATGCCATGGGGCCGGGAATACCACGGCACTGCTGGGAATGCCGCGGTGCTGGGAATGCCATGGGGCCGGGAATGCCATGGCACTGCTGGGAATGCTGTGGTGTCGAGAATGCTGCGGGGCCGGGAATGCCACAGGGCCGGGAATGCCGCGGCACTGCTGGGAATGCCACAGCGCTGCTGGGAATGCCGCGGCACTGCTGGGAATGCCGTGGGGCCGGGAATGCCGTGGGGCCGGGAATGCCACAGCACTGCTGGGAATGCCATGGCACTGCTGGGCATGCCACGGCGGTGCCGGGAATGCTGCAGCACTGCCGGGAATGCCGTGGCACTGCTGGGCATGCTGTGGTGCCGGGAATGCCGCGGCACTGCTGGGAATGCCGTGGCACTGCTGGGCACGCTGTGGTGCTGGGAATGCTGCGGCACTGCTGGGAATGCCGCGGCACTGCTGGGCATGCTGTGGTGCCGGGAATGCCGCGGCACTGCTGGGAATGCTGTGGTGCCGGGAATGCCGTGGCACTGCCGGGAATGCCACGGCACTGCTGGGCACGCTGTGGTGCCGGGAATGCCGCGGCACTGGCGGGAGCTCACCGGGACCGCCCCCCCGGAGCAGGGATCACGGGATCATCCGCACCCTGGACCTGCCCATCTACGTGACGCGCGTCAAGGGCAACAACGTCTACTGCCTGGACCGCGAGTGCCGGCCCCGCGTGCTCACCATCGACCCCACCGAGTTCCGCTTCAAACTGGCGCTCATCAACAGGAAGTACGATGAGGTGAGGAAACCTGGGAATGGGAATGGTTTTGGGATTGGGGAAAAATGGGATTGGGAATGGGATTGGGATTGGGAACGGGAATGGGAATGGGATTGGGAATGGGAATGGGATTGGGAATGGGGGAGCAATGTGGGTGAGCTCTGAGTCCTCACCATCGACCCCACCGAGGTCAGGTTCAAACTGGCGCTGATCAGCAGGAAGTGCGATGAGGTGAGGAGGTCTGGGAATGGGATTGGGAATGGGAATGGGATTGGGATTGGGAATGGGTTTGGGAATGGGAATGGGATTGGGATTGGGGTTGGGAATGGGGAAAATGGGATTGGGAATGGGGAATTAAGATCAAGCCCCATGTGCTCACCATTGACCCCACCGAGGTCAGGTTTAAACTGGCGCTGATCAACAGGAAGTGCGATGAGGTGAGGAAACCTGGGATTGGGATTGGGGTTGGGAATGGGAATGGGATTGGGAATGGGATTGGGAATGGGATTGGGAATGGGAATGGGATTGGGAATGGGGAAAATGGGATTGGGAATGGGGGAGCAATGTGAGTGAGCTCCGAGTCCTCACCATTGACCCCACCGAGGTCAGGTTCAAACTGGCGCTGATCAACAGGAAGTGTGATGAGGTGAGGAAACCTGGGAATGGGATTGGGAATGGGATTGGGAATGGGTTTGGGAATGGGAATGGGATTGGGATTGGGAATGGGATTGGGAATGGGATTGGGAATGGGGGAGCAATGTGGGTGAGCTCTGAGTCCTCACCATCGACCCCACCAAGTTCTGCTTCAAACTGGCGCTGATCAGCAGGAAATGCGATGAGGTGAGGAAACCTGGGAATGGGATTGGGAATGGGATTGGGAACGGGAATGGGAATGGGAATGGGATTGGGATTGGGAATGGGTTTGGGAATGGGAATGGGATTGGGAATGGGGAAAATGGGATTGGGAATGGGGAATTAAGATCAAGCCCCATGTGCTCACCATTGACCCCACCGAGGTCAGGTTTAAACTGGTGCTGATCAACAGGAAGTGCGATGAGGTGAGGAAACCTGGGAATGGGATTGGGAATGGGAATGGGATTGGGATTGGGAATGGGATTGGGAATGGGAATGGGATTGGGAATGGGGAAAATGGGATTGGGAATGGGGGAGCAATGTGAGTGAGCTCCGAGTCCTCACCATTGACCCCACCGAGGTCAGGTTCAAACTGGCGCTGATCAGCAGGAAGTGCGATGAGGTGAGGAAACCTGGGAATGGGGGAAACAGGGATTGGGATTGGGAATGGGGGAAAACAGGATTGGGAACATTTTGGGAACATTTTCCAGGGATTCTGGGAACACTTTCCATGGATTCCGCCAGCATTTTCCAGGGATTTTTGCAAGCGTTTTCCCAGGATTTTTGGGAACGTTGTCCACGGATTGTGGGGAGGCTCTCCATGGATTTTTGGGAACGCTCTCCATGGGTTTCTGGGAACGCTCTCCAAGGATTCTGGGAACGCTTTCCATGGATTTTTGGGAACACTCTCCATGGATTCTGGGCACATTCTCCATGGGTTTTTGGGGACGCTCTCCATGGGTTCTGGGGACGCTCTCCATGGATTTTTGGGGAACGCTCTCCGTTGATTCTGGGCACGTTCTCCATGGGTTTCTGGGAACGCTCTCCATGGATTCTGGGCGCGTTCTCCATGGATTTTTGGGGATGCTCTCCATGGATTCTGGGCACGTTCTCCATGGATTTTTGGGAATGTTCTCCAAAGATTCTGGGCGTGTTCTCCATGGATTTTTGGGGACGCTCTCCATGGATTCTGGGCGCGTTCTCCATGGATTTTTGGGAACGCTCTCCATGGATTCTGGGCGCGTTCTCCATGGGTTTTTGGGGACGCTCTCCATGGATTTTTGGGGACGCTCTCCGTGGATTCTGGGCGCGTTCTCCATGGATTTTTGGGAACGCTCTCCAAGGATTCTGGGCACGTTCTCCATGGGTTTTTGGGGACGCTCTCCATGGATTTTTGGGGACGCTCTCCGTGGATTCTGGGCGCGTTCTCCATGGATTTTTGGGAACACTCTCCAAGGATTCTGGGAATGCTCTCCATGGGTTTTTGGGAACGTTGTCCACGGATTCTGGGCACGTTCTCCATGGATTTTTGGGAATGTTCTCCAAAGATTCTGGGCGCGTTCTCCATGGGTTTTTGGGAACGCTCTCCATGGATTCTGGGCGCGTTCTCCATGGATTTTTGGGAATGTTCTCCAAGGATTCTGGGCGCGTTCTCCATGGGTTTTTGGGAACGCTCTCCATGGATTCTGGGCGCGTTCTCCATGGATTTTTGGGAACGCTCTCCATGGATTCTGGGCACGTTCTCCATGGATTTTTGGGAACGCTCTCCATGGATTTTTGGGAACGCTCTCCATGGGTTTTTGGGGAACGCTCTCCATGGATTCTGGGAACGCTCTCCATGGGTTTTTGGGAACGCTCTCCATGGATTCTGGGCGCGTTCTCCATGGATTTTTGGGAACGCTCTCCATGGATTTTTGGGAACGCTCTCCATGGGTTTTTGGGGATGCTCTCCATGGATTCTGGGCGCGTTCTCCATGGATTTTTGGGAACGCTCTCCAAGGATTCTGGGCACGTTCTCCATGGATTTTTGGGAACGCTCTCCATGGATTCTGGGCGCGTTCTCCATGGATTTTTGGGGACGCTCTCCATGGATTTTTGGGAACGCTCTCCATGGATTCTGGGCGCGTTCTCCATGGATTTTTGGGGACGCTCTCCATGGATTCTGGGCGCGTTCTCCATGGATTTTTGGGAACGCTCTCCGTGGATTCTGGGCGCGTTCTCCATGGATTTTTGGGAACGCTCTCCATGGATTCTGGGCGCGTTCTCCATGGATTTTTGGGAACGCTCTCCATGGATTCTGGGCGCGTTCTCCATGGGTTTCTGGGGACGCTCTCCATGGATTCTGGGCGCGTTCTCCATGGGTTTTTGGGAACGCTCTCCATGGATTCTGGGCACGTTCTCCATGGGTTTTTGGGAACGCTCTCCATGGATTCTGGGCACGTTCTCCATGGGTTTTTGGGAACGCTCTCCATGGATTCTGGGCGCGTTCTCCATGGATTTTTGGGAACGCTCTCCATGGATTCTGGGCACGTTCTCCAAGGATTCTGGGCGCGTTCTCCATGGATTCTGGGCGCGTTCTCCATGGGTTTTTGGGAACGCTCTCCATGGATTCTGGGCGCGTTCTCCATGGGTTTCTGGGGCGCTGCTCAGGTGCTGCACATGGTGCGCAACGCCAAGCTGGTGGGGCAGTCGATCATCGCGTACCTGCAGCGCAAGGGCTACCCCGAGGTGGCGCTGCACTTCGTCAAGGACGAGAAGACGCGCTTCAGCCTGGCCCTGGAGTGCGGCAACATCGAGGTGCGGCACGGCCGCGGGGGCCGGGGGGTTCCGGGAGGTTTCGGGAGGTTTTTGGGATGTTCTGGGATGTTTCGGGATGTTCTGGGAGGTTTTTGGGATGTTTGGGGATGTTCTTGGAGATTTTGGGATGCTTCAGGACATTCTGGGAGGTTTTTGGAGGTTTGGGGAGGTTTGGGGAGGTTTTTGGGATGTTCTGGGAGGTTTTTGGAGGTTTCAGGAGGTTTGGGGAGGTTTTGGGATGTTCTGGGAGGTTTTTGAGATGTTCTGGGAGGTTTTTGAGATGTTCTGGGATGTTTGGGGAGGTTTTGGGATGTTTGGGGAGGTTTCAGGAGGTTTCAGGAGGTTTGGGGAGGTTTTGGGAGGTTTTGGGATGTTTGGGGAGGTTTTTGAGATGTTCTGGGATGTTTTGGGATGTTCTGGGATGTTTGGGGAGGTTTTTGGAGGTTTCAGGAGGTTTGGGGAGGTTTTGGGATGTTCTGGGATGTTTGGGGAGGTTTTGGGATGTTTGGGGAGGTTTTGGGATGTTTGGGGAGGTTTTTGGAGGTTTCAGGAGGTTTGGGGAGGTTTTGGGATGTTCTGGGAGATTTTTGGAGGTTTTGGGATGTTTGGGGAGGTTTCGGGATGTTCTGGGAGGTTTTTGGAGGCTTCAGGAGGTTTGAGGAGGTTTTGGGAGGTTTTGGGATGTTTGGGCAGGTTTTTGAGATGTTTTGGGATGTTCTGGGATGTTCTGGGATGTTTGGGGATGTTTGGGGACGTTTTGGGAGGTTTTGGGATGTTTGGGGAGGTTTTTGAGATGTTTTGGGATGTTTTGGGATGTTCTGGGATGTTCTGGGATGTTTGGGGAGGTTTTGGGATGTTTCAGGATGTTTTAGGAGATTTTGGGATGTTCTGGGATGTTTTGGGCCGTCCGTTTTGGGAAGTTGGAATCTCCACTCCCAATCCCCCCTAATCCTAGAATTCCACAATCCCCGCTCCCATTCCCCGCTCCTGATCCCCCTGATCCCGGAATTCCCTGGGAACAGCTCGCCCTGGAGGCCCCCAAAGCCCTGGAGGCCCCAAAGGGCTGCTGGGAGAAGCTGGGTCTGCAATCCCCACTCCCGATGCCCCCTAACTGTGGAATTCTGCATTCCCCTCTCCCAATCCCCGCTCCCGATCCCTGGAATCCCGGAATTCCGTGGGAGCAGATCGCCCTGGAGGCCGCCAAGGCACAGGAGGCCACCAAGGGCAACTGGGAGAAGCTGGGTCTGGAATTCCTGCTCCTGATGCCCTCTAACTCTGGAATTGTGGATTCCCCCTCTCCCAATCCCCTCTCCCGACCCCTGGAATCCCGGAATCCCGGAATTCCGTGGGAGCAGATCGCCCTGGAGGCCGCCAAGGCGCTGGACGACAAGGGCTGCTGGGAGAAGCTGGGCGAGGTGGCGCTGCTGCAGGGCAACCACCAGGTGGTGGAGATGTGCTACCAGCGCACCAAGAACTTCGACCGCCTCTCCTTCCTCTACCTCATCACCGGCAACCTGGAGAAGCTGCGCAAGATGATGAAGATCGGTGAGGCCGGCTGGGATGGGCCCGGCGCCTTCCGGCCGGGAATGGGGATGGGGATGGGAATGGGGGATGGGGATGGGAATGGGGGATGGAGATGGGGATGGGAATGGGGGATGGGAATGGGAATGGGAATGGGAGCTGGGATGGGCCCGGCGCCTTCCGGCCGGGAATGGGGATGGGAATGGGAATGGGGATGGGAATGGGAATGGGGATGGGGATGGGAATGGGAATGGGAATGGGGGATGGGAATGGGGGATGGGGATGGGAATGGGAATGGGGGATGGGGATGGGAATGGGAATGGGAATGGGAATGGGGATGGGAATGGGAATGGGGATGGGAATGGGAATGGGAATGGGAATGGGGGCTGGGAATGGGAATGGGGATGGGAATGGGAATGGGAATGGGGATGGGAATGGGAATGGGGGATGGGGATGGGAATGGGGATGGGAATGGGAATGGGATGGGAATGGGGATGGGGATGGGAATGGGAATGGGGATGGGGATGGGAATGGGAATGGGGGATGGGGGCTGGGAATGGGAATGGGGGATGGGAATGGGGGATGGGGATGGGAATGGGAATGGGAGCTGGGATGGGCCCGGCGCCTTCCGGCCGGGAATGGGGATGGGAATGGGAATGGGGGATGGGGATGGGAATGGGAATGGGGATGGGAGCTGGGATGGGGATGGGAATGGGGGCTGGGAATGGGGGATGGGAATGGGAATGGGGATGGGAATGGGAATGGGAATGGGAATGGGGGCTGGGAATGGGAATGGGGATGGGAATGGGAATGGGAATGGGAATGGGGGCTGGGAATGGGGGCTGGGAATGGGAATGGGAATGGGGATGGGGATGGGAATGGGAATGGGGATGGGAATGGGAATGGGAATGGGAATGGGAATGGGAGCCGGGGATGGGAGCTGGGATTGGGAATGGGGGCTGGGAATGGGAATGGGAATGGGAGCTGGGGATGGCAGCCAGGGGTGGGAGCTGGGAATGGGAGCCGGGACTGGGAGCTGGGAATGGGAGCCAGGAATGGGAATGGGAGCCGGGAATGGGAGCCAGGGGTGGGAGCTGGGAATGGGAGCCGGGAATGGGAATGGGAGCTGGGAATGGGAGCCGGGATTGGGAGCCGGGAATGGGAGCTGGGAATGGGAGCTGGGAATGGGAGCTGGGATTGGGAGCTGGGAATGGGAATGGGAATGGGAGCCGGGATTGGGAGCTGGGATTGGGAGCCGGGAATGGGAGCCGGGATTGGGAGCTGGGATTGGGAGCCGGGATTGGGAGCTGGGAATGGGAGCCGGGAATGGGAGCTGGGATTGGGAGCCGGGAATGGGAGCCGGGAATGGGAGCCGGGAATGGGAGCCGGGAATGGGAGCCGGGATTGGGAGCTGGGATTGGGAGCCGGGATTGGGAGCTGGGAATGGAAACCGGGAATGGGAGCCGGGAATGGGAGCCGGGAATGGGAGCCGGGATTGGGAGCTGGGAATGGGAGCTGGGATTGGGAGCCGGGAATGGAAACCGGGAATGGAAACCGGGAATGGGAGCCGGGATTGGGAGCCGGGATTGGGAGCCGGGATTGGGAGCTGGGAATGGAAACCGGGAATGGGAGCCGGGAATGGGAGCCGGGAATGGGAGCCGGGAATGGGAGCTGGGAATGGAAACCGGGAATGGGAGCCGGGAATGGGAGCCGGGATTGGGAGCCGGGATTGGGAGCCGGGAATGGGAGCCGGGAATGG
Source organism: Coloeus monedula (assembly GCF_965178545.1). Lineage (NCBI taxonomy): Eukaryota > Metazoa > Chordata > Aves > Passeriformes > Corvidae > Coloeus > Coloeus monedula. Next base: position 3,351,576 of record NC_138809.1, on the reverse strand, counting down.
GAGCCGGGATTGGGAGCCGGGAATGGGAGCCGGGATTGGGAGCTGGGATTGGGAGCTGGGAATGGGAGCTGGGAATGGGAATGGGAGCTGGGAATGGGAGCTGGGAATGGGAGCCGGGAATGGGAATAGGAGGAGCTGATGGCCGTTGGTGCAGCCGAGATCCGGAAGGACATGAGCGGCCACTACCAGAACGCGCTGTACCTGGGGGACGTGGCCGAGAGGGTCCGGATCCTCAAGAGCTGCGGGCAGAGTGAGCATTCCCGGGGGAATTCCGGGGGGAGGGAGCGTTCCCAAGGGAATTCTGGGGGAAGGGAGTCACTCCCAGCGGGAATTCTGCCCCAGGAGCTCGGGAAAGGCTCCTGGGGTGGGCAGGGAATTCTGGTGGCTCCTTGGGATGATCCCTGAGGAGCTGAGCGCGAGGTTATTCCGATTATTTCCCATTGTTCCAGTGGTCATTCCAGTTATTCCAGCTGTTATTCCCAGCGTTCCCGTTATTCCAGCAGTGAACCCCATTATTCCAATGGCTGTTCCCTAAATCCAGGGGGAGCAGCATTTCCGTTATCCCAGTGCTTGTCATTCCAATGCTTATCCCATTATCCCAGTGGCTATTCCCAGTATTTCCCATCGTTCCCATAGCCATTCCCATTATTTATCCCTAAACCCAGGGAATTCCCATTATCCCAGTGGTCATTCCCTAAATCCAGGGCATTCCCATCCATTCCCGCTCCATCCCAAGGTGTGATTCCCCTTCCCGTGGGTGCCGGGGAACATTCCCACGTGGATCTCCGGTTGATCCAAGCACTCCAAGGTCGGGATTCCGGGATCCCGGGGGGCTCTTCCCGCCCTGAGGGCCATTCCCGGTGGGAATTGCAGAGTCGCTGGCGTTCCTGACGGCCGCCACGCACGGGCTGGATGAGGAGGCCGAGAGCCTGCGGGAATCCTTCGATCCTGAGAAGGAGACGGTGGGAATGCCGGGAAAACTGCGGGAAAACTGCGGGAGAACTGCGGGAGAACTGCGGGAATTGGGGAAGGAGGGCGGGGATGGGGGAAATGCTGGAAAAGTCTGGGAATTCGGGAAGGAGGGCGGGGATGGGGGAAATGCTGGAAAAGTCTGGGAATTCGGGAAGGAGGGGATGGTGGGATCTGGGTGGGGATGGGGGAAATCCTGGTGAACTCTGGGAATTTGGGAAGGACGGCAGGGATGGGGGAGATCCTGGAAAACTCTGGGAATTCAGGAAGGAGGGTGGGGATGGGAAATCCTGGAAAAATCTGGGAATTCAGGAAGGAGGGCGGGGATGGGGGAAATCTTGGAAGACTCTGGGAATTTGGGAAAGAGGGGATGGTGGGGTCTGGGTGGGGATGGGGGAAATCCTGGAAGACTCCGGGAATTTGGGAAACAGGGTAGGGATGGGGGAAATCCTGGAAAACTGGGAATTCGGGAAGGAGGGCAGGGATGGGGGAGATCCTAGAAAACTCTGGGAATTCAGGAAAGAGGGTGGGGATGGGAAATCTTGGAAAACTGGGAATTTGGGAAGGAGGGGACGGCGGGATCTGGGTGGGGATGGGAAATCCTGGTGAACTCTGGGAATTCAGGAAGGAGGGCGGGGATGGGGGAAATCCTGGTGAACTCTGGGAATTTTGGAAGGAGGGTGGGGATGGGAAATCCTGGAAAAATCTGGGAATTCGTGAAGGAGCGTGGGGATGAGGAAATCCTGGCAAACTCCCGGAATTTTGGAAGGAGCGCAGGGATGGGGGAAATGCTGGAAAAATCTGGGAATTCAGGAAAGAGGGTGGGGATGGGGGAAATCCTGGAAAACTGGGAATTTTGGAAGGATGGCAGGGATGGGGGAAATCCTGGAAGACTCTGGGAATTTGGGAAAGAGGGTGGGGATGGGAAATCCTGGAAAAATCTGGGAATTCGTGAAGGAGCGTGGGGATGAGGAAATCCTGGCAAACTCTGGGAATTTTGGAAGGATGGCAGGGATGGGGGAAATTCTGGAAAACTCTGGGAATTTGGGAAAGAGGGGATGGCGGGATCTGGGTGGGGATGGGGGAAATCTTGGAAGACTCCGGGAATTTGGGAAGGATGGCAGGGATGGGGGAAATCCTGGAAAACTCTGGGAATTTGAGAAGGAGGGTGGGGATGGGAAATCCTGGAAAACTTGGAATTTGGGAAGGAGGGGACGGCGGGATCTGGGTGGGGATGGGGGAAATCCTGGTGAACTCTGGGAATTTTGGAAGGAGGGTGGGGATGGGGGAAATTCTGGAAAAATGTGGGAATTTGGGAAAGAGGGGATGGCGGGATCTGGGTGGGGATGGGGGAAATCTTGGAAGACTCCGGGAATTTGGGAAGGATGGCAGGGATGGGGGAAATCCTGGAAAACTCTGGGAATTTGAGAAGGAGGGTGGGGATGGGAAATCCTGGAAAAATCTGGGAATTCAGGAAGGAGGGCAGGGATGGGGGAAATCCTGGAAAACTGGGAATTCAGGAAAGAGGGCAGGGATGGGGGAAATCCTGGAAAACTCTGGGAATTCAGGAAAGAGAGTGGGGATGGGAAATCTTGGAAAACTGGGAATTTGGGAAGGAGGGGACGGCGGGATCTGGGTGGGGATGGGGGAAATCCTGGTGAACTCTGGGAATTTTGGAAGGAGGGTGGGGATGGGAAATCCTGGAAAAATCTGGGGATTTGGGAAGGATGGCAGGGATGGCAAATCCTGGAAAAATCTGGGAATTCGTGAAGGAGCGTGGGGATGAGGAAATCCTGGCAAACTCCCGGAATTTTGGAAGGACGGCAGGGATGGGGGAAATTCTGGAAAAATCTGGAAATTTGGGAAAGAGGGGATGGCAGGATCTGGGTGGGGATGGGGGAAATCTTGGAAGACTCCGGGAATTTGGGAAGGATGGCAGGGATGGGGGAAATCCTGGAAGACTCCGGGAATTTGGGAAACAGGGTAGGGATGGGGGAAATCCTGGAAAACTCTGGGAATTTGGGAAGGAGGGCAGGGATGGGGGAAATCCTGGAAAACTCTGGGAATTTGAGAAGGAGGGTGGGGATGGGAAATCCTGGAAAAATCTGGGAATTCGTGAAGGAGCGTGGGGATGAGGAAATCCTGGCAAACTCCCGGAATTTTGGAAGGACGGCAGGGATGGGGGAAATGCTGGAAAAATCTGGAAATTTGGGAAAGAGGGGATGGCGGGATCTGGGTGGGGATGGGGGAAATCTTGGAAGACTCCGGGAATTTGGGAAGGATGGCAGGGATGGGGGAAATCCTGGAAAACTGGGAATTCGGGAAGGAGGGCAGGGATGGGGGAAATCCTGGTGAACTCTGGGAATTTTGGAAGGACGGCAGGGATGGGGGAGATCCTGGAAAACTCTGGGAATTCAGGAAAGAGGGTGGGGATGGGAAATCTTGGCAAACTTGGAATTTGGGAAAGAGGGTGGGCATGGAGGAAATCCCGGCAAACTCCGGGAATTCGGGAAGCTCCTGTTGGGAAGGAGCAGCGTTCCCACGCTGGGTCGGGATCCCAGGGAATTCCCCGCCCGATCCCGTCCTTCCCGGCCCTTCCCAGATCCCGGCCGTGGATCCCGAGGCGCGGCTGCTGCAGCCCCCGGCCCCGGTGCTGCCCCTGGACACCAACTGGCCCCTCCTGACCGTGTCCAAAGGGTTCTTCGAGGGAACCATCGCCGGGAAAGGTCGGGATTTCCTAGGATTTGGAGGGATTTCTGGGATTTGGGATCAAGCTTTGAGGTCTGTGGGCGCAGGGAAGTCACGGAATGTTCCGGGAAGGGGGAAATGGGGATGGGGAAGTGGGAAAGGAGCAGCTGGATGTGAGGGGTTGGAGGCATCGGGGTTGGGGTGGGAATGGGATCAGGACAGGGATTGACCCCAGGGAATGGCCAGGGTTGTGTCCAGCTGTGGGAAGTCATGGAATGAGCAGCGGGAGAAGGGCCTGGAAAACCCTGAGGGAGCTGGGGGGGCTCATCCCAGAGAAAAGGGGGATCCAGAGGGAATTTGGGGCTCTTCCAGGGGGGATTTGGGATCTGATCGCAGGGAACGGGGCCAGGACAAGAGGGAACGGCCTCGAGCTGTGCCAGGGTTGGATATTTGGGATAAATTTTCCATGGAAAAAAGGTTGGGAACTGCTGGAAGGGGCTCGGGGAGGGTTGGATCCCCATCCTTGGAGGTGTCCGAGGAATTCCTGGAATTCTGGGTGTCCAGCTGGGGATCAATCCCACAGTCCTGGAGCTCTCTCCCACCCTCCTAAATCCCGGAATTCCCTAAAATTCCAGCCCGGGATGTGACAGCACGATGTGAGGGTGGGGTTTTTCCCCTCATGGAATTCTTTCCCGAGGCTCCTTCCCGGTTTTTTTTTTTTTAGGGAAAGGAGGAGCCCTGGCCGCCGACATCGACATGGACGCCGTGGGCACCGAGGGCTGGGGCGAGGACGCGGAGCTGCAGCTGGACGAAGGTGGGAAAATCCCGGATTTTTTTCCTTGGAAAACCCCAATTCCCGTTGCTCTGGCAGCTCCCTGACCTTCCCCTCCCCCCGCAGACGGATTCGTGGATGCCGGAGAAGGATTCGGAGAGGAAGGAATGGGAAAAGGGCCGGAGGAAGGAGGAGGATGGGAAGTGGAGGAAGATTTGGATCTTCCCCCTGAGCTGGTAGGAGAATCCTGGGGTATCCCAGCGCTGATTCCTTGGGAATTCAGGAAGCGGGGAATGTGCTGTGGGATCCTCCGGCTGGGATTGCAGCTGGAATTCCAGGGTTTTCCCGCTCTTTTCCCTCAGGATGTCCCCGCCGGCCCCGCGGGAGCAGCTGAGGACGGATTCTTCGTGCCCCCCACCAAGGGCACCAGCCCAGCCCAGGTAAATCCTTGGATTTACCTTGGAAAAACAGGAATTTCCTCCTTTTCCCTTTCTTTTTTTGGGGGTTTTTTGTTTCGGTTTTTATTTTGGGGATTTGTGAGCCCGATTTGGGAATTTCCTTGTGGGAATTGCAAGCTCTGGATTCCAGGCCTGGATTCGCTTCCCTTCCCTCCTTTTCCAGGTGTGGTGCAACAATTCCCAGCTCCCTGTGGATCACATCCTGGCGGGATCCTTCGAGACAGCCATGAGAGTGAGTTTTCCGTGGAATTTTTATGGAAAAACGCCGCCTTTCCCCCTTCTTTTCTCTCTTCCCACCCGAAGCTTTGCTTTGTGTCCCTTTGGGAATATTTTATCCCCCTTTTTTTTTATGGATACGACCCAAAGCGAGGCCTCGGCGCTGCCTGATCCAGGTTTTCCCCAGCCAATCCATGATTTTTTGGTTTTCCCATCAGCTGCTCCATGACCAGGTGGGAGTGACCAACTTTGGCCCCTACAAGCAGCTCTTCCTGCAGACCTTTTCCCGAGGCCGGACGACATTCCAGGCCCTTCCCAGCCTCCCCGCCATGTACGGATTCCCACACCGCAACTGGTGAGCACTGGGAAGCCCCTTTCCCATATTCCAGGGATTTCCCAGGCTCCAGGGCAGCTGGGAATGCTCTTCCTGGAGAGAAATCCCGGATTTAGGAGGTTGGGAATGAGGTCAGTGAGTCCGAGCTGTGGCCGATTCCCAGCTGGACGCCCGGAGCGACGTCCAGGAATTCCTTGGACGCCTCCAGGGATGAGGAGAAGCCGGAATTCCCAGTTTGTAGAGAGGGCTGGGAATTGTGGGGGGCAGAGATGAGCTCAGGGCAAAATCCAGGGAATGTCCAGGGCTGGATCCTCATGGAATGAGGGGCTGGGAAGTGGGAAGCGTCCAGGGAACGGGGCTGGAGCAGCAGGAGAAGGGCCTGGAAAACCCTGAGGGAGCTGGGGGGGCTCATCCCAGAGAAAAGGGGGATCCAGCGGGAATTCGGGGCTCTTCCAGGGAGGATTTGGGATCTGATCGCAGGGAACGGGGCCAGGACAAGAGGGAACGGCCTCGAGCTGTGCCAGGGGAGGCTCAGGGTGGATATTTGGGGAAATTTTTCCATGGAAAAAGGGTTGGGAACTGCTGGAAGGGGCTCAGGGGAGGGTTGGATCCCCATCCTTGGAGGTGTCCGCGGAATTCCTGAACTGCTCTGGACTCGTGGAATTCCATCCCAACCTCACCGAGCCCACACAATCCCCTCTCCTCGCATCCCTCTGATCCCTAAATCCCGAATTTTGGCATCCCAGGAAAGAGGCCGGGCCCAAGACGGCTCTGCCGGCCGTGGGGCTGAAGCTGAACGACCTCATCCAGCGGCTGCAGCTCTGCTACCAACTGACCACGGCCGGGAAATTCGAGGAAGCCGTGGAGAAATTCCGGCTGATCCTGCTCAGCGTCCCCTTGCTGGTGGTGGACAACAAGCAGGAGATCGCTGAGGTCAGGGATGCATCCCAATCCCGATCCCTATCCCGGGGTGTCCCCAGGGAAGGGGTTGATCCCTGGTTTTGTGGCGTTCCCAAAGGCGCAGCAGCTGATCGCGATTTGCCGGGAATACATCGTGGGATTGTCCATGGAGATCGAGAGGAAGAAGCTGCCCAAGGAGACGCTGGAGCAGCAGAAGAGGATCTGTGAGGTGGGAAATGTGGGAATTCCTGAGGGGGGAAATGTGGGAATTCCTGAGGGGGGAAATGTGGGAATTCCTGAGGGGGGAAATGTGGGAATTCCTGAGGGGGGAAATGTAGGATTCCTGAGGAGAAAAACATGGGAAATCCTGAGGGGGAAATGTGGGATTCCTGAGGCAGAAATGTGGGAATTCCTGAGGGGGGAAATGTGGGAATTCCTGAGGGGGGAAATGTGGGAATTCCTGAGGGGGGAAATGTGGAATTCCTGAGGCAGAAATGTGGGAATTCCTGAGGGGGGAAATGTAGGATTCCTGAGGAGAAAAACATGGGAAATCCTGAGGGGGAAATGTGGGATTCCTGAGGCAGAAATGTGGGAATTCCTGAGGGGGGAAATGTGGGAATTCCTGAGGGGGGAAATGTGGAATTCCTGAGGCAGAAATGTGGGAATTCCTGATAGGGGAAATGTAGGATTCCTGAGGAGAAAAACATGGGAAATCCTGAGGGGGAAATGTGGGATTCCTGAGGCAGAAATGTGGGAATTCCTGAGGGGGGAAATGTGGAATTCCTGAGGGGGGAAATGTGGGAATTCCTGAGGGGGGAAATGTGGGAATTCCTGAGGGGGGAAATGTGGGAATTTCTGAGGGGGAAATGTGGGAATTTCTGAGGGGGGAAATGTGGGAATTTCTGAGGGGGGAAATGTGGGAATTCCTGAGGGGGAAGTGTGGAATTCCTGATGGGGGAAATGTGGGAATTTCTGAGGGGGGAAATGTGGGATTTCTGAGGGGGGAAATGTGGGAATTCCTGAGGGGGAAGTGTGGAATTCCTGAGGGGGGAAATGTGGGAATTCCTGAGGTGGGAAATGTGGGAATTCCTGAGATGGGAAATGTGGAATTCCTGAGGCAGATATGTGGGAATTCCTGATAGGGGAAATGTAGGATTCCTGAGGAGAAAAACATGGGAAATCCTGAGGGGGAAATGTGGGATTCCTGAGGCAGAAATGTGGGAATTCCTGAGGGGGGAAATGTGGGAATTCCTGAGGGGGGAAATGTGGAATTCCTGAGGCAGAAATGTGGGAATTCCTGATAGGGGAAATGTAGGATTCCTGAGGAGAAAAACATGGGAAATCCTGAGGGGGAAATGTGGGATTCCTGAGGCAGAAATGTGGGAATTCCTGAGGGGGGAAATGTGGAATTCCTGAGGGGGAAATGTGGGAATTCCTGAGGGGGGAAATGTGGGAATTCCTGAGGGGGGAAATGTGGGAATTCCTGAGGGGGGAAATGTGGGAATTTCTGAGGGGGAAATGTGGGAATTTCTGAGGGGGGAAATGTGGGAATTTCTGAGGGGGGAAATGTGGGAATTCCTGAGGGGGAAGTGTGGAATTCCTGATGGGGGAAATGTGGGAATTTCTGAGGGGGAAATGTGGGATTTCTGAGGGGGGAAATGTGGGAATTCCTGAGGGGGAAGTGTGGAATTCCTGAGGGGGGAAATGTGGGAATTCCTGAGGTGGGAAATGTGGGAATTCCTGAGATGGGAAATGTGGAATTCCTGAGGCAGATATGTGGGAATTCCTGATAGGGGAAATGTAGGATTCCTGAGGAGAAAAACATGGGAAATCCTGAGGGGGAAATGTGGGATTCCTGAGGCAGAAATGTGGGAATTCCTGAGGGGGGAAATGTGGGAATTCCTGAGGGGGGAAATGTGGAATTCCTGAGGCAGAAATGTGGGAATTCCTGATAGGGGAAATGTAGGATTCCTGAGGAGAAAAACATGGGAAATCCTGAGGGGGAAATGTGGGATTCCTGAGGCAGAAATGTGGGAATTCCTGAGGGGGGAAATGTGGAATTCCTGAGGGGGAAATGTGGGAATTTCTGAGGGGGGAAATGTGGGAATTCCTGAGGTGGGAAATGTGGAATTCCTGAGGTGGGAAATGTGGGAATTTCTGAGGGGGGAAATGTGGGAATTTCTGAGGGGGGAAATGTGGGATTTCTGAGGGGGGAAATGTGGGAATTCCTGAGGGGGAAGTGTGGAATTCCTGAGGGGGGAAATGTGGGAATTTCTGAGGGGGGAAATGTGGGATTTCTGAGGGGGAGAATGTGGGATTTCTGAGGGGGAGAATGTGGGAATTCCTGAGGGGGAAAACATGGAATTCCTGATGGGGGAAATGTGGGAATTTCTGAGGGGGGAAATGTGGGAATTTCTGAAGGGGGAAATGTGGGAATTCCTGAGGGGGAAAACATGGAATTCCTGATGGGGGAAATGTGGGAATTCCTGAGGGGGAAAACATGGAATTCCTGAGGGGGAAAATGTGGGAATTTCTGAGGGGGCAATGTGGGAATTCCTGAGGGGGAAAAATTCCTGATGGGGTAAATGTGGGATTCCTGAGGGGGGAAACATGGAATTCCAGAGGGAGAAATATGGGATTTCTGAGGGGGAAACGTGGAATTCCTGATGGGGGAAATGTGGGATTCCTGAGGGGAAAAAAGTGGGATTTTACCTTTAAAGGTGATACAAACGGGGGCCACCTGTGAGGGACCGTTCCGAGCCATAATTCCCGTTATTCCCGAGGGTTTGATCCCGATTTTCCGTGTTTTCCCTGGCAGATGGCCGCCTACTTCACACACTCCAACCTGCAGCCCGTGCACATGATCCTGGTGCTCCGCACCGCCCTCAACCTCTTCTTCAAACTCAAGAACTTCAAAAGCGCCGCCACCTTCGCCCGGCGCCTGCTCGAGCTCGGCCCCAAGCCCGAGGTGGCCCAGCAGGTGAGGCCCCAATGGCCCTAAATGGCCCCATCCCCAAACCCAGCAGGTCAGACCCCAAGTGGCCCTAAATGGCCCCGTCCCCAAACCCAGCAGGTCAGACCCCAAATGGCCCCGTCCCCAAACCCAGCAGGTCAGACCCCAAATGGCCCCGTCCCCAAACCCAGCAGGTGAGGGCCCCAATGTCCCTGTCCCCAACCCCAAGGTGGCCCAGCAGCTGAGGCCCTCAGGTGTGGAACCCCTGCTGTGACCCCTTTTTGGGGTGTCCTGTCCCCAAACCTGAGCTAAATCCCTTAAGTGTGGAACCCCTGCTGTGACCCCTTTTTGGGGTGTCCCTTGTCCCCAAACCCCAGCTAAAGCCCTCAGGTGTGGAACCCCTGCTGTGACCCCTTTTTGGGCTGTCCCCATCCCCCGTGCTCACGGTGGTGACGTTTTCCAGACACGGAAGATCCTGTCAGCCTGCGAGAAGAACCCCAGCGACAGCCACCAGCTCAACTACGACCAGCACAACCCCTTCGACATCTGCGCCGCCTCCTACCGCCCCATTTACCGCGGGAAACCCCTGGAAAAGTGTCCCCTCAGCGGGGCCTGCTACAGCCCCGAGTTCCGCGGGCAGATCTGCCGCGTCACCACGGTGAGGGGGACACGGATCCCGTGGGGTTGCCCTCGGGATTTCCACTGGGAATCACATCCTGCTGATTTGTGTGGGGTTGGAGGGTTTATAGGGTGGGAAAATCTGGGGTTTGGAGGGGCCAGTGTTGGATTCCAGAGGGGGTTTAGGGCCTTTCCCACAAGGAGGGGCTGTGGGAGTTCAGACTGCTTGGTCTGGAGCAGGCTGAGGGGGAAACTTGTCCATCCATGGAAATATCTCCAATATCCATACAAATCTCTCAAATATCTGTAAAAAAATCTCAAATATCCATGGAAATAGCTCCAATATCCCCACGAATCTCTCCCCTGAAGGGGGATGGCAAAGTGTCCCCTCAGCGGGGCCTGCTACAGCCCCGAGTTCCGCGGGCAGATCTGCCGCGTCACCACGGTGAGGGGGACACGGATCCCGTGGGGTTGCCCTCGGGATTTCCACTGGGAATCACATCCTGCTGATTTGTGTGGGGTTGGAGGGTTTATAGGGTGGGAAAATCTGGGGTTTGGAGGGGCCAGTGTTGGATTCCAGAGGGGATTTGGGGTCTTTCCCATGAGGAGGGACCGTGGGAGTTCAGACTGCTTGGTGTGGAGAATCTGAGGGGGAATCTCGTCCATTCATGGAAATATCTCCAATATCCATACAAATCTCTCAAATATCTGTAAAAAAATCTCAAATATCCATGGAAATAGCTCCAATATCCATGGAAATATCAGAGATCTGTAGAAATATCTCCATTGTCTATGAAAATATCTCAAAGATCTATAGAAATATCCTCAATATCCCCACAAATCTCTCCTCTGAGGGGGGATCTCATCCATCCATGGAAATATCTCAAATAGCACCCCAAACCTCTCCAACATCCCCACAAATCCCTCCGATTTCCACCCAAATCCCTCAAATTCCCCCCCAAATCCCTCAAATTCCCACACAAATCCCTCAAATTCCCACACAAATCCCTCAAATTCCCACCCAAATCTCCCCAGGGGATCTCAGGATGGTCCCAGCCCCTTCCCAGTGCTCCCAGCACAGGCCCAGGAGCGACGGCCCCAAACCCAACCCCTAAATCCCGAATTTTCCCCTCTAAATCCCGAATTTTCCCCCTAAATCCCGAATTTTCCCCCCTAAATCCCGAATTTTCCCCCCTAAATCCTGAATTTTCCCCCTAAATCCCGAATTTTCCCCCCTAAATCCTGAATTTTCACCCCTAAATCCTGAATTTTCCCCCCTAAATCCTGAATTTTCACCCCTAAATCCCGAATTTTCCCCCCTAAATCCCGAATTTTCACCCCTAAATCCTGAATTTTCACCCCTAAATCCCAAGTTTTCCCCCCTAAATCCTCTCTTTATCCCCGCAGGTGACGGAGATCGGGAAGGACGTCCTGGGGCTGCGCATCAGCCCCCTCCAGTTCCGCTAGGAATTCTCCTGGATAAGGAAATTCCCGCTCCCCCATCCCAGCTTTCACCCCAATCCCTCCCCCTTGACCATTCCCGTGCTCCCTTCCTGCTTTTTCCCCACCCTGGAATTCCGGATTGAGGGGGTTTTTTCCTCATTTAGCAGGAATTTCTCCCGTGTTCCCAGACCGGTTTTCCCACTCCTTTATCCCAGATCTTTTCCAGGGGGGGAAAGGGCTGCTCTTCCCAAATCCTTGGAAGCTTCTCCAGAGGCTGCAGCTGCCTCTGCCCTCCTTTCAATCCCGAATAATTGCTTGGAAAACCCAGGATTGGCTCTGCCAGTTCCGAATCCAAGGAAATCCCGCTCCCTCTGGAAGTGGCTCCGTGTTTGTTGACTCCTTGTTTTGTCGTCCTGGCAACTTCATGAGCTCCTCTCATTAATAAAGTTCGTTAATCACCTGGAATTTCCTGGTTGGGAGCTCAGGACACCCACACAAAAAAAGTGGGATTTAATCCCTTTTTCCACCTCTGCTTGGAGAGCTGGGAATTTTCCCGGAGCTGGGATGGGCACTCCTGGAATGATTTGGAGCTGGAAATGTTAATTAGCGGGGTGTAATTAGTGCCTCAATTAACCCTGAGGGCTTGTCCGGAATTCCCTGCTGGAGTTTTGTCCTTTGGAGTCTCCAGGGCACGGAAAAGGCTCCGGGATTCCCAAATTTGGGTGGATTCTGATCCCTGCAGGGGGACAGGGATGGGAACAAAAACGGGACGGGCAAAGGGGGAGGATCCAGGGATGCAATTCCAGGGATTGTCCCGCTGGGAATGGCCAGGGCTGTGTCAGGTGTGGGATTCTCATGGAATGAGGGGCTGGAGCAGCGGGAGAAGGGCCTGGAAAACCCTGAGGGAGCTGGGGGGGCTCATCCCAGAGAAAAGGGGGATCCAGAGGGAATTTGGGGCTCTTCCAGGGAGGATTTGGGATCTGATTGCAGGGAACGGGGCCAGGACAAGAGGGAACGGCCTCGAGCTGTGCCAGGGGAGGCTCAGGGTGGATATTTGGGAAATTTTTCCATGGAAAAAGGGTTGGGAACTGCTGGAAGGGGCTCGGGGAGGGTTGGATCCCGAGGAATTCCTGGAATTCTGGGTGACCACGTGGGGATCGTCTTGGAATTCTTCCCCCCCCCCCCCCCCCCCCCCCCCCCCCCGCTGATCCCGGAATCCCTCGGGATCGGCGCTGTTTTCCCGCCAAACCTCGCAGCTTTAAACCTTTTATTTATCCATAAAAACGGGGGGGGGGGGGGGGGGGAAAAAAAGGGAATGCGACCATTCCAAGGCTTCCAGTGTTCCTGGGATCTTCCCTGGGGCTGCAGGATGCTTCCAGCGCCTCTGGATTCATGGATTGGGGGATTTCAGGAGCAGGGAGTTGTGGCAGGCCACGGCGATGCCGCCGATGAGGTTCAGGAATTCCTGGAAATCCAACTGCCCGTCGCTGTTCAGATCCAGCTTTTTCATCATCCTGTCCACCACGCCCGGATCCTTCTGGTTCTGCCAAAAAAAAACCCAAAAAAAACCCCGGGAATCGGGGCCTGGAATGAGCGGGAATTCCCTGCCCGGGGAGGGAATGGGAGCTCAGGGAGTCCTGGGATGGTTTGGGATGGAGGGAGCTGCAATGTCCCAATCCATGGGCAGGGATATTCCCGCTGTGCCAGGTGGATCCAGGGATATCCACGGGATAACCTGGGCCAGGGAAGGATTCATCCCTCAAATCCCAAATAAACCAGCCTAGGGAATCCTGGAATGCTTTGGGCTGGGCAAATCCCTAAATATTCACATCCAGTGACATTCCCAGAATCCCATCCCACCCCCAAATCCCATCCTGGCACATCCCCAGGGCTGGGACCCCCTGGATCCTCCTATCCCATAAATCCCATAAAACCCATAAATGCCATCTGATCCCATGGATCCCATCCCATGGATCTCATCCCATGGATCCCATCCCATCCCATCCCATGGATCCCATCTGATCCCATCCAATCCTATGGATCCCATCCCATGGATCCCATCCCATGGATCCCATCTGCTCCCATCCAATCCCATGGATCTCATCCCATGGATCCCATCCCATCCCATCCCATGGATCCCATCTGATCCCATCCAATCCCATGGATCCCATCCCATGGATCCCATCCCATGGATCCCATCTGATCCCATCCAATCCCATGGATCCCATCCCATGGATCCCATCCCATGGATCCCATCCCATCCCATGGATCTCATCCCGTCCCATCCCATAGATCCCATCCCATCCCATGGATCCCATCCCATGGATCCCATCCCATCCCATGGATCTCATCCCATCCCATCCAATCCCATGGATCCCATCCCATCCCATGGATCCCATCCCACCCCACCCCATCCCATGGATCCCATCTGATCCCATCCAATCCCATGGATCCCATCCCATGGATCCCGTCCCATCCCATGGATCCCATCCCACCCCACCCCATCCCATGGATCCCATCTGATCCTATCCCATCCCATGGATCCCATCCCACCCCACCCCATCCAATCCCATGGATCCCATCCCATCCCATCCCACCCCATCCCATCCCATGGATCCCACCCCATCCCATGGATCCCATGGATCCCATCCCACTCGCCATTCCCAGACCTTGGTGAAGGCGGCCAGCTCGGTGTCCATGAAGGCCCGGAATTCCCGCTTGGAGAGGGAGCAGGAATCTCCCTCCTTGCCGGCGTAGCGCTGGAACACGGCCAGCAGCGACTCGATGCAGCGCTCCGTCTCCGTGGGCTGCGGGAATATCCCGGGATTTTGGGATGAGGGAAGGGCTGCAGGAGCCTCCTGTGCCCATTCCAGCTGTGCCAGGAGCAATCCCGGGTTTTTTCGGGAGCAGGGAAGGGCCCCCTCTTCCTATTCCAGGAGCAACCCCGGTGGATTTTTGGGGACGGAGGAGCCTCCTGTGCCCATTCCCGGTGTTCCCGGTTTTTTCAGGATGAGGGAAGGGCTCAGCCCGACCCGTTCCGCCGCATTTTTCCCTGGATTTCACTCCCTGGCACAGCGGGAAGAGCCCGGAGCGGGAGCGGCTCCTGGAAAATCCCTGGGGAGGTGCCGGATCCCGGCGGAGGAGTGGGAAGGGCCCGGGGCGGATCCAGGCTTTGGATGAGGCGGTTTTTGGGGAGATAATCCCGTTTTCCCCCCGTTTTTCTCTGTTTCCCCGTTTCCCCCCATTTCCCCCTGTTCTCCCCCGTTTTTCCCCCGTTTTTCCCAGTTTCTTCCCTGTTTCCCCTCATTTTCCCGTTTTCCCCCGTTTTCCCCTCTTTTTCCCCGTTTTTTCCCCGTTTTTCCCTGTTTCCCCCCCTCTTTTCCCTCCCCCCGCCCTGCCCGGCCCCAGGAGAGGAAAATTCCCAATTTCCTGCTGGTTCTCCCACTGGGACGTACAGGGAAGGTGCGGATTTGGGGAATAAAGTAAGGATTTTGGGGCTCTTCCGCCTTCCCAGAGCTCCTTCCCTGGCTCCGTCCCGCTCCGCTTTTGGGGCCTTTCGTGGGAAAAGCCCCTTTTCCTGTCACCCCCCTCCCCCCCATCCCACACATCCTGCGACCCTTTCCCTTTTCCCATTCCCAGACCCTTTCCCAACAAATCCTTCCCTTGGCACCATTCCCTGGCCCCGCCCCGCTCCCTTTTTGGGGCCTTTTGTAGGAAAATCTCCTCTGGAACCCTTCCCACCGCATTCCCGGGAATCCCGGCTCCCTCACCATGGCTGGGGCAGGCGGCGGCGGCTCCGCTCGGGTTGGAATTGTAGGATCGGGAGCCTCGGGAACAGCTCCGGGACAACTCCGGGACAGCTCGGGGACAGCTCGGAAGCCCCACCCGGGGTGACTCAGCCCCGGCCGCGTTGGGCAATTCCCGTTTCCAGCGGCAACCGCGGCTCCTCCCGCGCCTCTGGAATGTGCCCGGCCCTGCCCTGCCCCGCTCCGGGGTTTGCGGTTATTCCCAGTCCGGAATGATCCCGGTTTTCTTCGCTGGAATAGCGCTGGGTTCATCCTCGGGGGAGGAGATGAGGGGGGAAAAATCCCCCCAAAAATCCTCAGGGGGAGGCTGGAGCAGGAAAAAAAGGGGAAAATCCCAAAATCTTCAGGGGGAGGCTGGAGCAGGAAAAAGGGGAAAATTCCCCCAAAATCTTCCAGGGGAGGCTGGAGCAGGGAGTGGGGGAAATCTCAAAAATCTTTAAGGGGGGGAGGCTGGAGCAGGAAAAAGGGGAAAATTCCCCCAAAATCTTCCAGGGGAGGCTGGAGCAGGGAGGGGGGAAACACGGGGCTTGGGATGAGTTCTGGGATCGGGGAAAGCTTCCATGGACAACTCTGGGAATTCTGCTGGAGCCTGGAGCAGGAAAAAAAGGGGAAAATCCCCCAAATCTCGAAGCAGGACAAAGGGAAGCAGCAAACGAGAAAACAGTCCCAGGAGATTTTTCCTTCTCCTCCCAATTTCCCGTCCTCAAACTCCCGTTTTTCCCATATATTTGGGGGGAAAAAAGATTTTCCCTCAATCCAACAATCCCAAAGGGAATTTCCCAAACCTTGGATTGGAAAATTGGATTTTCCCTCTCCCTGAGGACCCCCCTGGATAAAAGGGGGGGGTGGGATGTGGCATTTTCCCTGTGCCAGAGGCGATCCCGGGGGATTCGGGATGTTCCCGGCGGGACGCGGCTGGCCCGGGATGCGGACACCGCCGTCTGTGCGGCCACGCCGTGGCACCGAGCCGTGGGCCTGGCACTGGTCCTGGCACTGCCACTGGCCCTGGCCCCGGCACCGAGCCATGGCCCTGTCACTGGCCCTGTCACTGGCCCTGGCCCTGTCACTGGCCCTGTCACTGGCCCTGTCACTGGCCATGGCCCTGGCCCTGGCCCTGTCACTGGCCCTGGCCCTGTCACTGGCCCTGGCCCTGGCCCTGTCACTGGCCCTGTCACTGGCCATGGCCCTGTCACTGACCCTGTCACTGGCCATGGCCCTGTCACTGGCCATGGCCCTGTCACTGGCCCTGTCACTGGCCATGGCCCTGTCACTGGCCCTGTCACTGGCCCTGTCACTGGCCCTGTCACTGGCCATGGCCCTGTCCCCATCACCCAGCTGTGCTCCTGTTCCTGTTCCTGTTCCTGTCACCGAGCCATGGCCCTGTCACTGGCCCTGGCCCCGGCACCGAGCCGTGCTCCTGCTCCTGCTCCTGTTCCTGTCACCGAGCCATGGCCCTGTCACTGGCCCTGGCCCTGTCCCCATCACCAAGCCCTGTTCCTGCTCCTGTTCCTGTTACTGCTCCTGTTCCTGTTCCTGTTCCTGTTCCTGTTCCTGTTCCTGTTCCTGTTTCTGTCACCAAGCCCTGGCCCTGGCCCTGGCCCCATCACCAAGCCCTGTTCCTATTCCTGTTCCTGTTTCTGTCACCGAGCCCTTGTCCCAGCCCTGTCCCTGTCCCCATCCCTGTCCCTGTTCCCATCCCTGTCCCTGTCCCTGTTCCCATCCCTATCCCTGTTCCTGTCCCTGTCCCCGTTCCTGTTCCCATCCCTGTCCCTGTCCCCGTCCCTGTCCCTGTTCCCATCCCTGTCCCTGTTCCCATCCCTGTCCCCGTCCCTGTTCCCATCCCTATCCCTGTTCCTGTCCCTGTTCCTGTCCCTGTCCCTGTTCCCATTCCCATCCCCGTTCCTGTCCCTGTTCCTGTCCCTGCTCCCGTTCCTGTCCCTGTCCCCGTTCCTGTTCCTATCCCTATCCCCATTCCCGTCCCTGTCCCTGTCCCTGTCCCTGTCCCTGTCCTTCCTGTCCCTGTCCCTGTCCCTGTTCCCATCCCTGTCCCTGTCCCCATCCCTGTCCCTGTCCCTGTCCCCATCCCTGTCCCTGTCCCTGTCCCTGTCCCTGTCCCTGTCCCCATCCCTGTCCCTGTCCCTGTTCCCATCCCTGTCCCTGTCCCCATCCCTGTCCCTGTCCCTGTTCCCATCCCTGTCCCTGTTCCCATCCCTGTCCCTGTTCCCGTCCCTGTTCCCATCCCTATCCCTGTCCCTGTTCCCATCCCTGTCCCTGTTCCCGTCCCTGTTCCCATCCCTATCCCTGTCCCTGTTCCCGTCCCTGTTCCTGTCCCTGTTCCCATCCCTATCCCTGTTCCCGTCCCTGTCCCTGTTCCTGTCCCTATCCCTGTCCCTGTTCCTGTCCCTATCCCTGTCCCTGTTCCCATCCCTATCCCTGTCCCCATCCCTGTCCCTGTCCCTGTCCCCATCCCTGTCCCTGTCCCTGTCCCTGTCCCTGTTCCCATCCCTGTCCCTGTCCCTGTTCCCATCCCTATCCCTGTCCCTTTCATGTGGGGACAGCACTGGGAGTGGCTTCAGCCAGGACGGAGCCTTGGGAGAGCCTGGGATGGGATATGGGAGTGGGGAACGGGGGATTTGGTGGGATTTGGGATTAGGAGGAGTTTGGGGGCTGAACTGGGAGTGTGTGAGCTGAACTGGGAATGCCTCATCCCAGCTGGGAAGGTGTGATCCGAACTGGGCCCCCCTCCCAGCCCTCCCGGCCCTCTGGAACGGGACGCACGGAGCCGGTGCAGGAATCAGCTCTTTATTCCCATTTTCCATGCGATAAAAAGGAAGGAAAAGGAAAAGGAGAAGGAGAATCCCCCACCCACCACCAGGACCCTGCGGCCGCTCCAAACCCCCGAGCCTGGCGCTGGAATTCTGCTGGAATCAAGGCTACAAAAGTGGCGATTTTTCCCAACCTTGAGGATTTCCAGGCCCCAAAATCAGGAATTTTTTTGGAGTTTCGTGGCAGAAGCTGAGAGGACCCCCAGCCCAGGCGCCGGGGGGACCTGAAATGACAGCCCAGGGTACAAAAGAGGACAGAGGGACCCAAGGACTCCAATTAGAGCAGAAAAAGTGATTAAATATCGAGGGACGCACCCGGCAGGGAGGCGGAAATTCCAGATCCAGGGGGATCTCGCTTCCTGCTGAGGAATAATTCCAGGGAAAAGCCCCAAACCCCACTGGACACCCCGGAATCCTTTTGAGTCCATCACTCCTGGGCCCGAGCTGGGAACGGGGGCCAGGAGTGACCCTCAAAAAGACCTGGAGAGGCTCCAGGGAGAGGTGGATTCCCCTCAGGATGTCTTGGATTCATCCCTGGGGCGATTCGGGGCCTCCTGCGAGGAATCCTGGCCCTGCTTGGTGCCACCTTCCCAAGAAACCTGGGAATCACCGGATTCCTGGGGGCTCCTCTCCCTGGATTCCTCCTGGCAGCTCTTTCCCAGATCAGGATCCTCCAGATCCTCCTGGATTCCCTCTCTGCGGGCCCGGCTCTCTCCGGGATCTCTCCGCTCCGGATCCCGAGATTCCTGAGGCTCCGGAGCCGCAGGGCAGCTCTTGGCCTTGCCGTCCTCCCGCTCTCTCCCCTGGCAGCCGGATCCGGGCTCCCGTGGGGTTTTCTGGGATCCCTCTCCCTGGGGCTGATCCTGCTGCTCCTCAGGGATCTCGGGGCGCCTCCGGATCTCCTTGGATTTCACCCGCTCGCCTTTCACAGCCTCCGGCTCAGCGGGATCCCGGAGAGCTCCGTCCTTCACCTCTTTTCCAGATCTTTCCCGGGGCTCATCCAGATCCTCGGAGATTTCCCAGGATTTGGAAGGTGGCGCCTCAGCCCTCTCCGTTTCTCTGGCTGGCGGCTCGGGGTGGCCCCTGCGGTCACTCGGTGGCCGCGGGAACACGGAGCAGGTCCTGACGCGCACGGGCCGGCCCCGCTGGCCGGGCTGCTGGCACACGATCTCGTAGGTGGTGGCCTTGGGGTCATCCAGGTTCTGGATCACGTGGACCAAGTAGGCGACGGTCTGGGGCTCAACGGGATCGGGCAGCACCCGGACCTCGGGCCGGACGTCGGGGTCAGCGGGGAGGTACCGGACCCTGAGGTCACTGACGGGCACCTCCTGTCCTGGCGGGCAGAGATCTCCGGTGTCCACGTCCAGGGTCTGGTACAGGCACCGGCCCTGCTCCGTCTCCTCTTCCTCTTCTTCCTCCTCCAGGACCTCCAGTCTGATCTCGTCCCGTGTCTCTCTCTGGCCAGTGGTGGTCACTTCTTCCTCTCGTTCCCGTGTCCGGCGGCTGCGGCGCTCAGAGCCCTCCAGCTCCAGCTCCCGATCCCGATGGATTCTCCTCTCCCTCACGGCCTCTTCCCTCTCTCTCCCACGGACAATTCTCCTCTCTGGTTCCGCTTCTTCTTCGCACTCACGGGGTCGTTCCCTCCTTCCCAGCTCCTCTCGTGGTTCCCGGATCTCACGGCGCACTTTGACGTCGGCTTCTGCAGCTGCAGCTCTGCTCTCCCTCTCCCTTTCGTACCTCAGAGTTTCTCTTTGTCTCCTCCCATCATCTTCAGCCTCACGAATTTCACACTCACGTCTCTCCTGTGTCTCTCTCTGGCTGATGGCGGCCACTTCTTCCTCCCTTTCCCGTGTTTGGCGCTCAGAGCCCTCCAGCTCCAGCTCCCGATCCCGATGGATTCTCCTCTCCCTCACGGCCTCTTCCCTCTCTCTCCCACGGACAATTCTCCTCTCTGGTTCTGCTTCTTCTTCGCACTCACGGGGTCGTTCCCTCCTTCCCAGCTCCTCTCGTGGTTCCCGGATCTCACGGCGCACTTTGACGTCGGCTTCAGCAGCTGCAGCTCTGCTCTCCCTCTCCCTTTCGTACCTCACTGATTCTCTTTGTCTCCTTCCATCACCTTTGCGTTCACGAATTTCACGCTCACGTCTCTCCCGTGGCTCTCTCTGGTCGATCACAGCCTCTCGTTCCTCCCTTTCCCGTGTCCGGCACTCAGAGCCCTCCAGCTCCAGCTCCCGATCCTGATGGATTCTCCTCTCTCTCAGGGGCTCTTCCCTCTCTCTTCTGGGGCAAGTTGGTCTTTCTTCTTCACACTCACGAGGTCTTTCCGTCCTTCTTGGCTCCTCTCGTGGTTCCCGGATCTCACGGCGCACTTTGACGTCGGCTTCAGCTGCTGCCACTGAGGTCTCTCTTCTCCTTTCGTACCTCAGAGTTTCTCTTTGTGTCCTTCCATCATCTTCGCGTTCACGAATTTCACGCTCACGTCTCTCCCGTGGCTCTCTCTGGCTGATGGCGGCCACTTCTTCCTCCCTTTCCCGTGTCCGGCGCTCAGAGCCCTCCAGCTCCAGCTCCCGATCCTGATGGATTCTCCTCTCCCTCACGGCCTCTTCCCTCTCTCTCCCACGGACAATTCTCCTCTCTGGTTCCGCTTCTTCTTCACACTCACGGGGTCGTTCCCTCCTTCCCAGCTCCTCTCGTGGTTCCCGTTCCCGGATCTCACGGCGCACTTTGACGTCGGCTTCAGCTGCTGCTACTGAGGTCTCTCTTCTCCTTTCGTACCTCACTGATTCTCGTTCTCTCCTTCCATCATCTTCGAGTTCACGAATTTCACGCTCACGTCTCTCCCGTGGCTCTCTCTGGTCGATCACAGCCTCTCGTTCCTCCCTTTCCCGTGTCCGGCGCTCAGAGCCCTCCAGCTCCAGCTCCCGATCCCGATGGATTCTCCTCTCCCTCACGTCCTCTTCCCTCTCTCTCCCACGGACAATTCTCCTCTCTGGTTCCGCTTCTTCTTCGCACTCACGGGGTCGCTCTCTTCTTGGCTCCTCACCTTGTTCCCGGATCTCACGGCGCACTTTGACGTCGGCTTCAGCAGCTGCCATGGAGGTCTCTCTCTCCCTTTCGTACCTCAGAGTTTCTCTTTGTGTCCTTCCATCATCTTCGAGTTCACGAATTTCACGCTCACGTCTCTCCCGTGGCTCTCTCTGGTCGATCACAGCCTCTCGTTCCTCCCTTTCCCGTCTCCGGCGCTCAGAGCCCTCCAGCTCCAGCTCCCGATCCCGATGGATTCTCCTCTCCCTCACGGCCTCTTCCCTCTCTCTTCTGGGGCAAATCCTCCTCTCTTCCTCCTCGCACTCACGGGGTCGTTCCCTCCTTCCCAGCTCCTCTCGTGGTTCCCGGATCTCACGGCGCACTTCGACGTCGGCTTCAGCTGCTGCCACTGAGGTCTCTCTTCTCCTTTCGTACCTCAGAGTTTCTCTTTGTCTCCTTCCATCATCTTCGAGTTCACGAATTTCACGCTCACGTCTCTCCCGTGGCTCTCTCTGGCTGATGGCGGCCACTTCTTCCTCCCTTTCCCGTGTTTGGCGCTCAGAGCCCTCCAGCTCCAGCTCCCGATCCCGATGGATTCTCCTCTCCCTCACAGCCTCTTCCCTCTCTCTTCTGGGGCAAGTTGGTCTTTCTTCTTCGCACTCACGGGGTCGCTCTCTTCTTGGCTCCTCACCTCGTTCCCGGATCTCACGGCGCACTTTGACGTCGGCTTCTGCAGCTGCAGCTCTGCTCTCCCTCTCCCTTTCGTACCTCAGAGTTTCTCTTTGTCTCCTTCCATCATCTTCGCGTTCACGAATTTCACGCTCACGTCTCTCCCGTGGCTCTCTCTGGCTGATGGCGGCCACTTCTTCCTCCCTTTCCCGTCTCCGGCGCTCAGAGCCCTCCAGCTCCAGCTCCTGTTCCCGATGGATTCTCCTCTCCCTCACGGCCTCTTCCCTCTCTCTCCCACGGACAATTCTCCTCTCTGGTTCCGCTTCTTCTTCACACTCACGGGGTCGTTCCCTCCTTCCCAGCTCCTCTCGTGGTTCCCGGATCTCACGGCGCACTTTGACGTCGGCTTCAGCTGCTGCAGCTCTGCTCTCCCTCTCCCTTTCGTACCTCAGAGTTTCTCTTTGTGTCCTTCCATCATCTTCGAGTTCACGAATTTCACGCTCACGTCTCTCCCGTGTCTCTCTCTGGTCGATCACAGCCTCTCGTTCCTCCCTTTCCCGTGTCCGGCGCTCAGAGCCCTCCAGCTCCAGCTCCCGGTCCCGATGGATTCTCCTCTCCCTCACGGCCTCTTCCCTCTCTCTCCCACGGACAATTCTCCTCTCTGGTTCTGCTTCTTCTTCGCACTCACGGGGTCGCTCTCTTCTTGGCTCCTCTCGTGGTTCCCGGATCTCACGGCGCACTTTGACGTCGGCTTCAGCTGCTGCCACTGAGGTCTCTCTTCTCCTTTCGTACCTCACTGATTCTCTTTGTCTCCTTCCATCATCTTCGAGTTCACGAATTTCACGCTCACGTCTCTCCCGTGGCTCTCTCTGGCTGATGGCAGCCACTTCTTCCTCCCTTTCCCGTGTCCGGCGCTCAGAGCCCTCCAGCTCCAGATCCTGATCCCGATGGATTCTCCTCTCCCTCACAGCCTCTTCCCTCTCTCTTCTGGGGCAAGTTGGTCTTTCTTCTTCGCACTCACGGGGTCGCTCTCTTCTTGGCTTCTCACCTCGTTCCCGGATCTCACGGCGCACTTTGACGTCGGCTTCAGCAGCTGCAGCTCTGCTCTCCCTCTCCCTTTCGTACCTCAGAGTTTCTCTTTGTCTCCTTCCATCATCTTCGAGTTCATGAATTTCACGCTCACGTCTCTCCCGTGGCTCTCTCTGGTCGATCACAGCCTCTCGTTCCTCCCTTTCCCGTGTTTGGCGCTCAGAGCCCTCCAGCTCCAGCTCCTGTTCCCGATGGATTCTCCTCTCCCTCACGGCCTCTTCCCTCTCTCTCCCACGGACAATTCTCCTCTCTGGTTCCGCTTCTTCTTCGCACTCACGAGGTCGTTCCCTCCTTCTTGGCTCCTCTCGTGGTTCCCGGATCTCACGGCGCACTTTGACGTCGGCTTCTTCAGCTGCTGCCACTGAGGTCTCTCTTCTCCTTTCGTACCTCAGAGTTTCTCTTTGTCTCCTTCCATCATCTTCGAGTTCACGAATTTCACGCTCACGTCTCTCCCGTGTCTCTCTCTGGCTGATGGCGGCCACTTCTTCCTCCCTTTCCCATGTTTGGCGCTCAGAGCCCTCCAGCTCCAGCTCCCGATCCCGATGGATTCTCCTCTCCCTTACGGCCTCTCCCCTCTCTCTCCCATGGACAATTCTCCTCTCTGGTTCTGCTTCTTCTTTGCACTCACGAGGTCGTTCCCTCCTTCTTGGCTCCTCTCGTGGTTCCCGGATCTCACGGTGCACTTTGACGTCGGCTTCAGCTGCTGCAGCTCTGCTCTCCCTCTCCCTTTCGTACCTCAGAGTTTCTCTTTGTCTCCTTCCATCAGCTTCAGCCTCACAAATTTCACCTCTCTCCTGTGTCTCTCTCTGGCTGATGGTGGCCACTTCTTCCTGTATTTCCCATGTCCGGCGGCCGCGGCGCTCAGAGCCCTCCAGCTCCAGCTCCTGTTCCCGATTCACCCTCCTCTCTCTCATTCTCCCTTTTCTTCTGGGATCGTCTCTTTCTTCCCTCTCCAGCTCCTCCTGGATCTCCCTTTCCCTTTCTGCTGATTCCAGCTCCCGTTCCCGCTTTGTTCTCTGTCCGTAGCCGCGTTCCACTGGCTCCGCTCTCTCACACTCCCCGAGGTCGATCTCTAACGGTTCCTCCAGGAATGTCTGATGTGGCCGCCTGGACTCCGGACATTCCAGCTCAGCTGCCCGGCGGCTTCTCCCTTCCAGCTCTCTTTGTTCCAGCTCACGCCGGCGGTGGCAGCTCCTCTCTTCCCGCAGCGATTCGGGTTCCCGTGGCCGGTTGTCACCTCCTCCATCAGCTCCTCGTGGCTGCTGGGTTCTTTCATCACTCCCCAGATCCTGGTGGCTCCACCGGTCCGGCCGTGGTTGGGGTTCACGGCGTTGCCTGCCGATCCTCACGTCTGTCGGTTCTTCCTCCTGGAACCCCTCCCGATCTCTCCTCTCTCCTCGTCTGTCCGGCTCCGGGGGCTGCCGCCTTCTCCGGCTCTCCCGCTGCTCACACGGCTCTTGGCTCCGTTCCCGGTATTCCTGAGGGATCGGCTCCCCCGGCTCACTGCTTGGTTCCGCGTCGCTCCTGCTCCGTGTGCGACGTTCCTGCTGATCCCTCCTCGTTCCCTTTGAGATTTCCATCTCCCCGACCCTGGGGTCCCGTTGCAGCTCAACTTCACGGGGCGGGTCACGATTCCTCTCCCGGGTTTCTTGTTCCTCCTCCTCCTGGAGCTGCCGGTGGTTCCCTCTGCTCCTGATTTCTGGCTCCCGGAGGGATTTTGCGCCAGTCGGGACCTTTGTCCTCTGCACCAGGAACGGTGCCCTCGGCAGGAACCAGAAGCAGCACTTGGCCACTCGGAACACCAAGAGGAGGAACTCATTAAAATCGATGTCCCCGTCCCCGTCCCACTCCAGGAACTGCAGGATCTTCTCGATGGTCTGAGGGTCGTGTGGTTTCTGCAGGGAAAAAACACGGGGGGAAAAAAGGGGATTTTTGTCTTCCTGACCCTTGTGGGAGAAATGAAAAAATGGGAAGAATCGCAGGAATTCTCCTTCCTTCTCTCACAATTTCACTTTTAGAGCTCAGCACCAGCTGAGCTCTGGGAATTTGTTCTCCATTTTCCTGGTTGTTCCCTGGCTGCAGCTGAGCAGCTCTTTCCTTTTTGGGATTTCTCCTTCCACAGGATAAATTCCCTTCCTATCCAGGAAGGAAAATCCACACCTCCCCCAGTTCATTCCCTGGCTTTTGCTCATTTTTTCATGGCAAAATGAGTTGGAAGAGTTGTGGGAGCGGTTGCAGAATCCCAGGATCCCTGAGGTGGGAAAAGAACTCCAAGATCATCGAGTCCAATCTGGGACCAATCACCTGCTCCAACATCCAGGGATCCCTCGGACACCTCCAGGGATCCCTCGGACACCTCCAGGGATGGCCACTCCAAGCCTCCCTGGGCAGCCCCTCCCAAGGCCTGGCCGCCCTTTCCAGGAGGGATTTTCCCAAATATCCACCCTGAGCCTCCCCTGGCACAGCTCGAGGCCGTTCCCTCTTGTGCTGGCCCCGTTCCCTGCGATCAGATCCCAAATCCCCCCTGGAAGAGCCCCAAATTCCCTCTGGATCTCGCTTTTCTCCGGGATGAGCCCCCCCAGCTCCCTCAGGACTCTCCATTCCCTTCTCCGGCACAAAGGAACCCGACTGTGGCTCCCCTTTGGTGGAACCCTCCCCATCCCGTTTCCAGAGGAGATTTTACCATTCCCACATCCCAACCCTTTCCCGCAGCGCTCACCACGAGGGCATCTGCGAACTCCCTCTGGATGAGCTCCCTCATCGTCCCGCGGCTGAGGCCGGAGCCGTCCCCATCTCCCTGGGCGTGTTGCTGGAAGACGCTGACGATGGTGGCGATGCTGTCCAAGAACGGGGACATCCTCCTGCAGATCTGAGCAAGCCTGGAAAGGACAGGAGCAGACCAAGGGACGGGGGATTTCCTTGGGAAGAGGGAGGAGAATTCCCGGGGTCGGGCTGGCTCCACATCCCCGGAGAGCTGGGAACACATTCCAGGGTTTTAGTGGGATGGGGAGTGGCCTCCGGCTTCCCCACTGACGTGTTTGGGTGACGTTGGAGCGGGAATGATGATGGGGATGCGGTGATGGATGGTGGGGAGGGAGCCGCCGGTGGTGACTCAAGAGGTGCCCCAAGATCCTGCCCCGTGGGGTTACCCCATGGAATATTGCCTTGGAATGGACCCTAAGGAGCACCCAATCCAACCCCTCTGCTGTCCAGGAACCCCTGGGAGGTCTCTAAGGTCTCCCTGGAGCTTCTCCTCTCCAGGTGAACCCTTCCAGCTCTCCCAGCCTTTCCCCAGCCCTTGGAGCATCTCCATGGCTTCCCCTGGCCTCATTCCAGCACCTCCTGATGTTTCCAGGATCCGTCCCTGTGATCCCGGTGAGAGGAGCTTTAACCCAGCCCGAGACAAGATCTGGGGGCAGAAACCTCAAAAGCTCCTCCTGGAAACCTCCAAAGCCTCCTCCTTCCCTCCTTGCTTCCCTGTGGGATCCCCAAGCCTTTTATCGGGAACATCCGTGCCCCATCTGATCCCGGGAAGCTGCGCCGTGCCCGCCTTCCCGCCTCCGGAACGTGCCCGGGCACACGAGCTCTCCCTGCCCCATGGAAATCCCGGGACTTCCATGGAAAAGGAGCCATTTCTCCAATGGCTTCAAACTCCAGCCAGGAGCTGACCCCGCACCCAAGGAAGTCCCCAAACTTCTCCACACGGAAAACCCAACCCAAGCCAACAATTCCAACAGGGAGAGACCCCTCCATATTCCCAAAGAGCACCGGGAACGACTCTCCCATCCACCAGGAATCCCAGAGGAACACCAACATTGCCAACAGAGGGAATATTCCCGAGGGAGCCACTCACCCAAGTCACCGGCGGGATGGAGCGGGATTCCTGGGAAGCTGTGCGGAGCGAGGGGAGGACCGGGCTGCTTTTATAGGGTCCCCGTTGGGGTTGGAGAGGAGCCACCCTCTGTGGACATTGTCCTGATTCATCCTCGGCCAAGCCCAGTCCCAAACGGGTTATTTGGCTTTATCAACCCTTCCCTATCATTTTCACCCCGAAATAGCAGCGGCACTTCAGGCCGGTTCCGCCTAATCCTGGAAAATCCTGGCTGGAAAATCCTTTGATGGTCGAGTTTGGGACTTTTGGGGTAAATCTGGAAGGGCTCCAGAGCGTAAAGGGAGGGTGGAGTTGAATGTAAATATTTGTGTGGTGGGTGGGATTTTGTGTCGTTAATGCACGCGAAGCCACATAAAAATAGGGATTCATATTTACATGAAATTAATGAAATTAATGAAATGAAAACAATTAAATTAAACGAATCAAACAAATCAAATTAATGAATTCAATACATTAAAATGAAAATTTAAGTGCTGATGGTAACAGAGCTCAGGATGAGCAGATCGGGGTCAGCCGAGATCTTTATGATCCACAAAATTGGTCCCACAATTTTGGTCCACAGGCGATTTTTGTCTCTTTTTTTGTGCATTTCCTTTGGAATTTCGAGCCTGAGGTCGCTGGGGTTTGGATCAGGCAAAGGGAAAAAGATTTCGGCACTAAAATCTGGGTGAGATGCCCAAATCCTCCTGATTTTGCGTTCGTGGGACATCCTTGTAGAGTTTTATTCTTATTTTTGCTTCTTATTTATTGAGACTTTTGGCCATATTATCCAAGTACGAATAAACAAACTAACCCCAACCATTTTCAAATGATGAAATGAATTTTTCAACGGATTTTTGAACAAGGAAATTTTCATTAATTCATGCCTTTTTCATTGAGAAAAATCATGATGGAACTTCCAATATTAATTGGGCAATTTTAATTTCAACTTTCCTTGATTTTAATTAAAAATAAAAGCAGAAGCCTCTGCTGAGAGGTCGATTAATGTTGGATTTCCTTCGGCTGCCCTCGGGCTGTAATTACCTCCCAATCTTCCTCTTTTTTTTTTTAATCGAATCTTCCAACAGCAAATTAATGAACGATTCCTTTCTTCCCCAGGAACTCTTGCAGCACTTGGAGGAAATCAGGAATATTCCAGAGCCTGGATTTTGGGGTTCGGAGGGGGGACGAGGTGACGGGGCCATCACGGAGCAGGAACTCGTCCCGCAGCCTTCGGAGAGTGGCTCATCCTGGGTGTAGGAGCCCAATTAATTACGGCTGGTGACACCCTGGGGACACTCAGCCCAGGGATGCTCCCCAACATTCATTTTCGGGCTTTTTTTTTTTTTTTTTTTTTGGGGGATTAAATTACGCCGGGTGCAAATTAGGCCCCACCTGGGTGATAATGACACCCTTGGGACGCTGTAATTTTGGGGTGGATTTGGGGTGATTATGCAAATGAGGGGGGGTTTGGTGGCCTGTAACTGTCTGGAGTCCCCACCCCAAGGGCCGGGGCCGTGCGGGAGCCTCGGGAATCCTCCTTGGAAAAGGTCCCTCACCTCGGGAGAGCTTTCCTGGGATTTGCTGACACTCCCAGGACGAGGCTCCTGGCACGTCCTGGCAGAACTGAACCCCCTTTTCCAGCTGGGTTTTCCCCAAAAAAGCTTTTCCTGAGTCCCCATGAGCAGAATCCCCCCCGTCCTTTGGGATGGATCCAAAGGAACTTGGGCAGGAGGGTGAGGAAGGGGATTCTCCCCCTCTGCTCTGCTCTGGTGGGATCCCACCGGGAATTCTGTGCCCGGTTCTGGTGTCCCCAAAATAAAAGGGATGTGGAATTGTTGGAGCAAGGCCAGAGGAGGCCATAAAGTGCATCCAAGGGGCTGGAGAAGCTTCCCTATGGATCCAGGCTGGGAATGTTGGGAATGTTGAGCCTTTGGAGACCCCACAGCACCTCCAGGATCTTCAGGGGCTCCGAGAAGCTGGAGAGGGACTTTTCCTGAGGAACTGCAGGGATGGGACACAGGGAATGGGGTCAGGGTGACAGAGGGGGAATTTGGGTGGGATTTTGGGAAGGAATCATTCCCTGTGAGGGCCTGGCCCAGGTTATTCCATGGATTCCCCATCCCTGGAAGTGTCCTCCAGGCCAGCCTGGAGCCACCTGGGATGGTGGGAGGTGTCCCTGCTCATGGAATTGGAGGTTTTTGACGTCCCTTCCAACCCAAACCAGTCCAGAATTCCATGATTCCTCCCCCAAATCCATGCCCATTCCCATCTCTGTCTGGGATAACCAAACTGACGCTGGTACAAAGCAAAATCCCATTGGACCAACCTCGAACCGAGATGGTTTTTAATGGAATTTCCTGGAAAACTCTCGAGTTTTCTGGAAAACATCCAGAAACGCTTTGAGGAATATTTTAGGTGAAACAAGGCAGAGGATGATGGAATTCCCGACCCTCCCCTCGCGCGTCCACAGCCGAGACCCCTCCGAACTCATCCCTGCTCCGAAATTCCACCCCTTTGGGCCCCATCCAGGGAATTTTGACAGCGGCACGCTTGGAACCCCAAATCCTTTTGGGATGACGGGAGCTCCGGGGCCGGTTTCTGGTTTGGGGTTTCTGATTCAGCGCTGAGGCAGTTGTGGGATTCGGGGCCGTCTCCGAGGGTGACGTCGGATGTGCCACCGAGGGCTCCGTGTCCTGCGTGTCACCGACCTCAGGCGAGGCGTGGGGACGTCGGTCAGGCCCCGACGGCGCTGATAGGGGTCAAGAGAAGCATCGGGATGGGGACAAACAGGATGAGCAGCGCCCTCCGTGCGGGATGAGGAGTCCTGGTGGTCCCAACCCCATCATGAACCCCGCTGACCTCATCCCACTGCCCGTCCCCTGGCATTGATCCACGTCCCGGCTGGAAAAGTGTCCCAGGACCTGGACGGGCCGAGCTGAACCGAGAGTGGGACAACTTCTCCTGTCCCAGGTGGCTCCAACCTGGCCTGGGACTGTCCCAGGGATGGGGAATCCATGGAATCACCTGGGCCGGGGAAGGATTTATCCCAAATATCCCATCCAAAGCAGCCCAGGGAATCCTGGAATGGTTTGGGTTGGAAGGACCTTGAAGATCCTTAAAGGTCCAAGGGACACCTGCCACCATCCCAGGGGGCTCCAGCCTGGCCTGGGACTGTCCCAGGGATGGGGAATCCATGGAATCACCTGGGCCAGGGAAGGATTTATCCCAAATATCCCATCCAAAGCAGCCCAGGGAATGGTGGCGAATTGAGGTGGGATATTGGGAAGGAATTGTTCCCCGTGAGGGTGTTTGCCTTTCTCGTTTATGAGGAATTTCTCTGGAATTAATTCCTGATCCTTCACAGCCGGCCCTGCCTGTGGACGCCTCTGGCAGGAATGGGGCAGGAAAGGTTATTTTGGTTATTTTGGTAATTTTGGGGTATTTTTACCACCCTGGGATTGGGGTTCAGGCGATGCCGGAGCCACGCCCGGGGCTGGGAACGGGTTTGGTGAGAGGAGGGTGGGAAGGGAGAGGAAACAAAGGGAGAGGAATGAGGATGTTGGGATGGGAACCGTGCCTGGTCCGGGGGGCTGGAGCGGGGCCAGGGATGGGAGCGGGGCTGGAGCAGCAGGAGAAGGGAATGGAGAATCCTGAGGGAGCTGGGGGGGCTCATCCCAAAGAAAAGGGGGATCCAGGGGGAATATGGGGCTCTTCCAGGGGGGAATTTGGGATCTGATCCCAGGGAACGGGGCCAGGACAAGAGGGAACAGCCTCGAGCTGTGCCAGGGGAGGCTCAGGGTGGATATTTGGGAAAATCCCTCCTGGAAAGGGCGGCCAGGCCTTGGGAGGGGCTGCCCAGGGAGGGTTGGAGCGGCCACCCCTGGAGGATCCCTGGAGGGATCCCTGGAGGTTCCTCTGGGTGACCAAGGGGGCATCGATCCCAGCTTGGACTCGCTGATCCTGGAGCTCTTTCCCAACCTGGAGGCTCCTGGAATTCTCCTGGATCCGGCATCGAGCAGCGAAATCTTCTCCCACAGTGCCACCAAGTGGCACCGGGCGCGGGACTGGCATCCCCTGGAATGTCCCGGAGCCCACGCGCGGATTTGGGATTTGGGATTTGGGATTTGGGATGGGGCCGGGGGAGCTGCCGCCACCCCTTCAGCACGCGGGGAAACTGAGGCAGGCGGGGGAAAAGGGCTGGAATTCCTCGTGCGGATCCCACTGCCCTGGGTGGGGTCGCTGGACTGGGAGCCACTGGGAGAACTGGGAGCGCCCCCCCCAGCCCTAAATGGCTCAGGAAGGTCGATTTTATATTTTTTTGCTATTTAATATATCTAATCTATTTAATCTATTTAATCTTTTTAATCTATTAAATAGATGTTATATGTTTTGTATATTTATATTTTAATATCTTTTATATATTTATGTATTTTATATATTTTATATATTTATATATTTTATATATATATATTTATCTATTTTATCTATTTTATCTATTTTATATATTTTATATATTTTTATATTTTAAGTATTTATATATTTTATTTTTAATATATTTTATATATTTAATATAGTTTATAAATTTTATAGATTTTATAGATTTTTTTAATATTTTATTCTTTTTTAAAAAAAATTTCTTTGGGGGGTTTTTATTTATTATTATTACAGCTTTTAACCATGTTTTTTTACCGTTTTATCCATATTAGCGCCAGTTTTATCCCTATTTTTGCAGGTTTTAGCCATGTTTTCCCCTTCCCAACATTCCTTTGCCATTTTTCCCTGTTTCCTCCCCTCTTCCCCTGCTGAGAGCTGCGGGAATTCACCCCAAATTCCGCCTTTTCTTCCTCTTTTTGCCTCATCCCGACGCAGATTCCCAAACTTTCCCATTCCGCAGGGAGTTCCATCCCCACATCTCCGTGATTATCAGGAATTAAATAATTGGAATAAAATCCTTCCTTTTTCCCCGAGCTCTTCCCACTGTCCCTAATTCCCGGTGATGTTAAGAAGTGTCAAAAATTCCCCTAATCCCGCTTTTTTTTCCATGTTAATGAGGGTATTTTGCATATTCCTGCCGGGATAATTGAATTCCGGGGCTCCCCTCGAATTCTCATCAGGGAATCCTATCCCGGCTCCCAGCGAGGCTTTTGAGGATCCTTTCCTTGCTTTGAGACGCTTTTAATAAATCCAAGGATCATGAATGATAATTAGGGAGTAGTTAATTAAACCCTTTCCGTGCGTTCCGACCCCCAAACTCACAGATCCCTTGGATTATCCCGATCCTTCCCCGATCCTCCTGGCGAGGGCAGGATTTTTCCGTGCTCCCTTTTGATCATTTTCCCATTCCTTGGGAGGTTTGAATCCCAAATCCTCGGGATCTTTTCCCCCAATTCCTTGGGGTCTTTTCCCCCAATTCCTCGGGATCTTTTCCCCCAATTCCTCGGGATCTTTCCCCTCAATTCCTCGGGATCTTTCCCCTCAATTCCTCGGGATCTTTTCCCCCAATTCCTCGGGATCTTTTCCCCCAATTCCTTGGGATCTTTTCCCCCAATTCCTCGGGAGGTTTGAATTCCATTCCTCGGGATGTTTCCCCCAGTTCCTCGGGATGTTTCCCCCCAATTCCTCGGGATCTTTTCCCCCAATTCCTCGGGATCTTTCCCCTCAATTCCTTGGGATCTTTCCCCCCAATTCCTTGGGATCTTTTCCCCCAATTCCTCAGGATCTTTTCCCCCAATTCCTCGGGATCTTTCCCCTCAAATCCTTGGGATCTTTTCCCCCAATTCCTCGGGATCTTTTCCCCCAATTCTTCGGGATCTTTTCCCCCAATTCCTTGGGATCTTTCCCCCAATTCCTTGGGATCTTTTCCCCCAATTCCTCAGGATCTTTTCCCCCAATTCCTCGGGATCTTTTCCCCCAATTCCTCGGGATCTTTTCCCCCAATTCCTCGGGATCTTTCCCCTCAATTCCTTGGGATCTTTCCCCCCAATTCCTTGGGATCTTTTCCCCCAATTCCTCGGGATCTTTTCCCCCAATTCCTCGGGATCTTTTCCCCCAATTCCTCGGGATGTTTTCTCCCCAATTCCTTGGGATGTTTTAACCCCATTTTTCGGGAGTTTCCCATCCAAGTCCCCAGCTGGATTTCTTTTCATCTTTAGCCCAGATTTCCCAAAACTTCAGGACTCCCCGTTCCTGCTCTCAAATCCCGACCTTCCCTTCGGAAGCAGATTTATCACAGCGGTTCAGGAAAACGCGGAATCTCTCCTAATTCCATGGAAACCAGGACAGACCTGGATGAAGCCGCTGGGGCAGGAAGGAGGGAGCAGCTCTCCCCTGCTGGACACAGGGGACTGTGGAATCCAGGCCCTACCAGTTCTCCCAGTGGCCTGCCCGGTTTTCCAGCGGCATTTCTGGCTGGTGACACCGGGACGGGAGCTGGGATGGGCCCTGACACTTCCCAAACATTCCCAGAAGTTTCTTATCCATTCCTTCTGGATTTTGGAGCTCCCAACGGAGTCCCTGGACAAAATCCACCTCCCCTGGGGGTTCTGAGGGGTTCTGAGCCTTTGGAACAGTGGGAGCCACTGGTTTAACTGGAATTCTCCATGCCTGGAGGAGTGTCTGGAGCTGGGGACTCATCCCAGGAAAATGTGGATTCCAGGCTGGATTCCGGCTCCAGGATGAGCTTCCCAAAAAATCCCCAAAAGGAGCAGCGCCAGCCCTGGGGTGCTGCTGGTGCTCCCCAAACTCAGATCCAGCTCAGAATTCCCTAAAAAAGTCCTCCTCCATGGGGAAGGAGCTCCTTGAGTTCTATTTCCGAGGAAAATTTGCTTTCCTCAATATTCCCATCATTTTAATGGGAAAAGCCATTGGGAAGGAGGATAAAGCACGGAACAACAAAGCCGTAGCTGGAGAAAGGCGGGCTCTGAACCTCCTCGTTCGTCCGTGGGAAGCCAAAAGGCGGCAGGTGACGAAAACAGGGCCCTGGCTGCAATTCCCACCGGGAATCTTTTCCCATTATTTATTGCACTTCTTGTTAGGCAATGAAAATGAGAGAGTAATTAAGAGATGATTGATTGAAAAGCAGCTTTTTGGGGTTTTTTTTATTTCACATGAAGCAATTTCCTCTCTTTCGTAACTTTTGTGGGAAGCTGAGACTCACCCGAGCAGGGCCGGGACCCCCTTTCCTTTCTCCCACCGATCCCAATCCTATTTCTTGCCCCGGAACCAGCTCTGGCAGCGGGAAAGGCAGCGCTCCACGATGCTGGAAGTGCAGGAGTTGAGGCGGAATGGGGTCCGTGGGGACGTTTGGGATCTGCTGTCCTTGGGATCTCCGGCGTCCTCAAGTCCCTGGGACTGGCACGGCGCCGTGGATGCACATGGATCCGTGGAAATCCCGCTTTGGGATGCGCAGGGATCCCCCAGGATCGCTCCCTGAGCCTGGCAGGGCTCCTCCGTGCCCAACTCCAGCACCTCGAGGGTGCAGGGCTCCAGAGCTGCGACAGGGAGCTCCTGGGAGAGCTTTTCCAGGTTTTCCAGGCAGGTCCCGGCTGTTTCGGTGACACAAAGCTCCTCCTGGCACAGCGGGAAGGTCTCCGGGGTGTCCAGGGAGCACAGCTCCACGGTCAGGATGGATTTCTGGAGCGGGAACGTCATCACGCACATCCCGGGGGTCTCGATGGTGAAGGGTTCCTCTCCCGAGCTCAGGGTTTTCACGGGATCGGCTTCCACGCAAGTCCCAGAGTCTGTGGGGAGGGATGGGGAGGTGACCCCGAGCGGGATCTGAGGGGGGTCACAGGGACAGGAGGGACAAACATCTTGGCATGGGCAGGGATCCGCCTGGGAATTCTGCTCCACGGCACAGGGAGAGCAGGGATTGCTCTGGGCGGCCTCCTCCAGGCAGGAACAGGGCGGGCACTGGGAATTCATCTCTCTGCCACGGAGACCTGGAAGAAAAAGAACAATTTCACACCTAATGCCCTGAAAAATCAGGAAAACATTCCTCAGTTCTTCTCTTTCCTCTTCAGACTCCCAAACTCAGTTTTTCTTTTTAAAATCCGCTCTCAGCCAAACAATTCCAACAATTTGCCAGCATTTTTTTTTGGGATAACAACAGCTTTGATTCACGTTTTCGGGTTCATCAATTCTAAGAAGCTCCCTCCCCTTCTCCAGTTGTTTTTCCCTTTTCCAGTTGTTTGGAATGGGTCCTGGATCTCCTGGCAGGATGGGGTTTTATCCCTCTAAACCCAGTGCTGGGACAACAGGAATTTTCCAGAGGGTCCATGGGAATTCTGGAATGACAACCGAGCCAGCACGATGGAAGATTTTTACCCTTTGAAACCTTTATCCCCGAGGAAATTGAGAGCCGCAAATCCCCCTTTTCCAGCTTTCCCTGGAATCTATTCCAGAAAACAAACACCAGGATTTGGAGGATCCCAGGGAGACTCACCTGGGTTGGGATCAGCAGCGCAGACGTGGCCGAGTAATCCCGGGATGTGCCTGGTGTGTTCCCGGGCCTCCGGAGCCGGGGAGCCCCAGGCACCCCAGAGCTCCCCACGGCCTCGCTCCGCCTCTGCCCCGCCAGGGGTGATTTGCCTAATTATTTTTAATGGAAAACGCCTATTTCCGTGGCTGGAGCCGGACCTGGAGCTCGGGAATTCACGTGGCCCCGCAGACGCCAGGGAGGAATTTGGGAAATGAATGGATTCCGGGCCGGCTCTTCAGTAATCACCCGGTCACGGGGCAGGTTTTTGGGATGCTCCAACATCCTCCAGCCCAACACCTCACGAGGTCCATTAGGGGCAGGATGGGATGTGGGATTTGGGGAATTCGTTTATTTTTAGCCACGCCTGACCTTTTTCTGTCCTGTTTTTTTTTCACGGAGCTGCTGGAAACTCTTCCCTCACCGCTCGTCTCGTGATGTTTTCCGAAGTTCTGACTCAAATCCCGTCTCCGTTGTCGTGACGGTGGCGTTGTCCTCGTGAGGGATGAGTGAAGAGCAGGCAGGTGACCGGAGGAGTGACCACCACCCTTTTCCCCTCATTTTACCCAAAACCAGCTGAATTCTACCCAGCTTGAAATGCATAAACCTGCGAACGTGAATCAAATCTGTCACCATTCCGCCCCCCCCAAAAAACATTGGGAAATCATTGGAATCATTTGGCTGAGAGCAGATTTGAGCAAGAAAAGCTCTTTTTGGGCAGTTTGAATGGAAAAGCAAGAAAAGGAGGAAATTCTTCCTGTGATCAGCAGCAAACTCCCAACCCAAGGGGTCACGAATCCCAAATTTGTTGATTTCCAGGAAATAACCACAAATCCCCACACTGGATACTCAAATTTGGAAGAAGAAGAGCCCAAACCTGCCCTTGGTCTCCAGGTGGAAAACGGCCTCGCCTCCGGTGCGAGTCACTCCTGTCCCTGGTTGTGTCACCGGCTGACTCCGGGCGGGGTGGCAGCGAGCAGAGGAGGAATTCCAGACTCTTTGATGTCTCACGGGAACTGGTTGGGGCTCTCTTCCTTCTTTTCCAGGCAGGGACAACTTTTCCGCGGGGAGAAAACGGCGTCTCCGAGCTGCGACGGCCGCGTGAAGTTTGTCACTTTCTTGGTCGGGGTGTGACTTCCTGGCGCCAGAAATGGGCACAAAAATCAGCCCGAAGGCCACTGTGATCGAAGAGTTCATCCTTCGTCACGCTCGGTGTCACCTGGTGGAGTTGGGACACACGGGAGAGGTCCCGGAAGATCCTGGAGAGCCTCAAAATGGGGAGGTTTCCCCGGAGCACAACGGCCAAAATGCCAACAAATCAAACAAATCCAATTTGTATTAATAAAAAAATCAAAGAATTGTGGCAAAACTGACCAGCGGGGACCAGGGCAGGGATTGTCCCCTGGGCTCTGGGGAGGGGAATGTCCAGGGCTGGGCCCAGTTCTGGACAATCATGGAAAGAGGGAAATGGAGGAGCTGGAGCGGGGCCAGGGATGGGGACGGGGCTGGGGCAGCAGGAGAAGGGAATGGAGAGTCCTGAGGGAGCTGGGGGGGCTCATCCCAAAGAAAAGCGGGATCCAGCAGGAATTTGGGGCTCTTCCAGCGGGAATTTGGGATCTGATCACAGGGAACGGGGCCAGCACAAGAGGGAACGGCCTCGAGCTGTGCCAGGGGAGGCTCAGGGTGGATATTTGGGGAAATCCCTCCTGGAAAGGGCGGCCAGGCCTTGGGAGGGGCTGCCCAGGGAGGGTTGGAGTGGCCATCCCTGGAGGTGTCCGAGGGATCCCTGGAGGTGTCCGAGGGATCCCTGGAGGTGTCCGAGGGATCCCTGCACCACATCTGGAGCTGCATCCGATTCGGGTCCCAGAGCTCAAGACCAACCGAAGCCACCCAGGTGTTCCAGGGACCTTGAGGAAAAGGTGGATTGGGAGATGCTGAAGGATTCGCCCACCCTGGAAAAGACTTGGGGATGATCCTGGGGCCGCTTTGAGCCGCCCAAAGTATTCATGGAGAGGCTCCTCCCAGAGGTCCCCAGAGCAAGCTGGATCGAGGGAAAACCGTGACCAGATTATGGGGAATAAAATTCCCTGCAGAAGGAATATTGTGAGCCTCTTCCAGAGTCCCATCCCGCCTCCACTCCTGAGCTCTGCAAGGAAATGCACCAAAGCAGCTTTTTTTTTCCAGAGTTTAATCCCGAGGGGGATTGTTTCCAGGCTGGCTCATCCGCTCCGCATTTCCCAGTCCGTAGGAAATACGTGGATGGGGAATTCCTCGTAGTCATAGAGTCTCATGTCCCACCTCGGCGACATTAAAAATTATAATGGCGAGCGAAGTAATTGAAGGATTGGAGTGGAGCAGGTCTGGATTATTAAATATTTGATTTCCATACCCCTGAGGTGTCTCACTTCCGGAGCCACCGACTCCGAAATCCTATAAAAGGATTCCTATTGTCCTGCTCCTCAAGCCATTTCTGGTTTCATTTGGTGCTTGCTGGTGGAGAATTGGGTAAGTCCGGCTCGGTTTCCCGGGAAGTCACCTCGTGGTTGGGTTTATTTCACTTTGAAGCCTTGCAGAAGCAAATTCAGAGACTTTAAAGTGTTTCTGCGTGGGGAGATTCGGGGTTGGGATTCCCCAAGTTTTAGTTCCGTCTTCTCTGGGGTTTATTTGCTGTGGGTTTTGCTCTTTCTCCATCAAGGAGGACCAAATTCTCTCTCTCCTCACTGACTTTGCTCCCCTGTTTCACCCAGGGAATTGTTGGCGTTGGGAGAGATCAAAAGTCCCAGGTTGGGACTTCAAAGGGGAGAAGTGGGAGGGGAGATAAGGAGTGGAGACTTTCAGGCTGCCAGGGAAGGCCGTGCCTGGAAGGAAAAACCTGGGTGGGAAGAGCCGGGCGGATTTTGTGGGAAAAGCAACCGCGGCAGAGCCTTTCCTTGGGGAGGTTTTCCAGCACGGAGCCTCCACTGGTGTCCTCTGGATGAGGGCAGGGCAAGCTGAAGCCTTTTTGGGTGAAATTAGAGAAGGAATGGCAAAGATCCATCCCAAACTGAGGGGAGCTGTGGGCAGGTGGAGGCTTCAGACCCTCCAGGAAACCTAAAGGAGCCCAAATAATTTTTTCTTCCTGTTTTGAGAGGAAGTCGGTTGAAAATAGCCACAAATTTGCCTGAAATGCTTCCACGTGGAGTCACTTCCTCGCCACGGCTGTTTTCCTGGTTCGGGGTTCTGTGGAAAAAGACTAATTTAATTTCGTGTATAAAACAGCCCGGAATGTCTGGGTTTTCACACCTTTACAATTTTATCCCTTTCCTCTTTCCAGCCTCCCCCCTTCCCCCCAAAAATGCGCCGCCCGACCGGTTGCCCGCTGAGCCAGATCTGCATCCCCCCTCCCGCCGTCCTGGTGAGAAGCTTCCCCGTGAGGTCCAGCCTGGATCCCTGCGGCACCGGCGGCAGCTTCCAGTGCCTCCCTCCGCGCGTGAGCCCCGGCTGCTACCCCGGCACCACCACCTACGTCAGCCTGGGGGGCCTGGGGGCGGCCACCGGCTGCGCCGATCCGTGCGGCCTCGTGGCCGCCACGTGCATCCCCCCACGCTGCCAGGGGGTAGCCAGGGGCACGTGTGGCAACCCCTGCTGCTGCTGCTGCTGCCGGGTGACCGAGTGCAGCACCACGAGCCGGGGTTCCTGCAG
Organism: Coloeus monedula; assembly: GCF_965178545.1. NCBI lineage: Eukaryota > Metazoa > Chordata > Aves > Passeriformes > Corvidae > Coloeus > Coloeus monedula. The sequence continues at coordinate 3,312,781 of NC_138809.1, read as the reverse complement.
CCAGGAGGTGGCCAAGTGCTCCACAACCTGCCAGGATGCGTGCGGTCAGGAGGTCAGCAAGTGCACAACCACGTGCCAAGATCCGTGCGGTCAGGAGGTCACCAAGTGCACCACCACGTGTGCGGATCCATGTTGCCAGGAGGTCACCAAATGTGTCACCACGTGCCAAGATCCGTGTTGTAAGGGAGTCACCACGTGCACCACCGCGTGCACCACCACGTGCACCACCACGTGCCAGGATCCGTGTTGTCAAGAGGTCACCAAGTGCACCACAACATGTGTTGATCCCTGCTGCCAGGAGGTCACCAAGTGTGTCACCACATGCCAAGATCCCTGCTGCAAGGAAGTGACCACATGCACCAGGACATGTGTGGACCCCTGTTGTAAAGAGGTGACCAAGTGCACCACCACATGTGTGGATCCATGTTGTAAGGAGGTCACCAAGTGTGTCACCACATGCCAAGATCCCTGCCGCAAGGAGGTGACCACATGCACCAGGACATGTGTGGACCCCTGTTGTAAAGAGGTGACCAAGTGCACCACGACGTGCCAGGATCCATGTTGTAAGGAGGTCACCAAGTGCGTCACCACATGCCAAGATCCCTGCTGCAAGGAGGTGACCACGTGCACCACCACGTGCCAGGATCCATGTTGTAAGGAGGTCACCAAGTGCGTCACCACATGCCAAGATCCCTGCTGCAAGGAAGTGACCACATGCACCAGGACATGTGTGGACCCCTGTTGTAAAGAGGTGACCAAGTGCACCACCACATGTGTGGATCCATGTTGTAAGGAGGTCACCAAGTGTGTCACCACATGCCAAGATCCCTGCTGCAAGGAAGTGACCACATGCACCAGGACATGTGTGGACCCCTGTTGTAAAGAGGTGACCAAGTGCACCACCACGTGTGTGGATCCATGTTGTAAGGAGGTCACCAAGTGCGTCACCACATGCCAAGATCCCTGCTGCAAGGAAGTGACCACGTGCTCCACCACATGTGTGGACCCGTGCTGCAAGGAGGTCACCAAGTGCACCACCACGTGTGTGGATCCATGTTGTAAGGAGGTCACCAAGTGTGTCACCACATGCCAAGATCCCTGCTGCAAGGAAGTGACCACGTGCACCACCGCGTGTGTGGATCCCTGCTGTCAGGAGGTCACTAAGCGTGTCACCACGTGTGTGGATCCGTGCTGTCAGGAGGTCACTAAGCGTGTCACCACGTGTGTGGATCCCTGCTGTCAGGAGGTGACCAAGCGTGTCACCACGTGTGTGGATCCGTGCTGTCAGGAGGTCACCAAGTACACGACCATCTGTGTGGATCCGTGTGGCAAGAAAGCCGCCAAGTGCCTCACGCCGTGTTACGACCCCTGCTGCAAGAAAGTGACCAAGTGGAGCAGCCCGTGGGTGATTCCGTGGTGCAGGAAAGGGGCCAAGTCCAGCACCAGATGTGGAGATCCCTGCTCCAAGAAGGGGACCAAGTGCAGCTCCAGATGTGTGGATCCATGTTACAAGAAGGTGTCCAAGTGCTCCGCCACGTGCCAAGACCCGCGTTGTGTGACCAGGTGTGTGGATCCCTGTTGTCAAGAGGTCACCAAGTGCATCACCACCTGTGTGGATCCATGTTGTCGGGAGGTCACCAAGTGCGTCACCACGTGCCAGGATCCCTGCTGCCGGGAGGTCACCAAATGTACCACCAGATGTGTGGATCCCTGCTGCAGGGAGGTCACCAGGTGCAGAACCAGATGTGTGGATCCGTGCTGTCGGGAGGTCACCAAGTGTGTCACCACGTGTGTGGATCCGTGTTGTCAGGAAGTGACCAAGTGTGTCACCACATGCCAAGACCCCTGCTGCCAGGAGGTCACCAAGTGCATCACCAAGTGTGTGGATCCATGTTGTCAGGAGGTCACCAAGTGCAGAACCAGATGTGTTGATCCCTGCTGCCGGGAAGTCACCACGTGTGTGGATCCGTGTTGTCAGGAAGTCACCAAGTGTGTGACCAAGTGTCAGGAAGTGACCAAGTGCGTCACCACGTGTCAGGATCCCTGCTGCCAGGAGGTCACCAAATGTACCACCAGATGTGTGGATCCCTGCTGCCAGGAGGTCACCAAATGTACCACCAGATGTGTGGATCCCTGCTGCCAGGAGGTCACCACGTGTGTGGATCCGTGTTGTCAGGAAGTCACCAAGTGTGTCACCACGTGCCAGAATCCCTGCTGTGTCACCAGATGTGCCACCAGGTGTGTGGATCCGTGTTGCCAGGGAGTGACCAAGCGCATCAGCACGTGCCAAGATCCCTGCTGCCAGGAGGTCACCAAGTGCACCACCAGGTGTGTGGATCCGTGTTGTCAGGAGGTCACCAAGTGCATCACCACGTGCCAAGATCCGTGTTGTGCCACCAGATGTGCCACCAGGTGTGTTGACCCATGCTGCCAGGAGGTCACCAAATGCACCACCAGGTGTGTGGATCCCTGCTGCCAGGAGGTGACAAAGTGCATCACCACGTGCCAAGATCCGTGTTGTGCCACCAGATGTGCCACCAGATGTGTGGATCCCTGCTGCCAGGGAGTGACCACCTGCACCACCACCTGCCAAGTCCCCTGCTGCCAGGGAGTGACCACGTGCCAAGACCCCTGCTGCCGGGGAGTGACCACCTGCACCACCACATGCCAAGACCCCTGCTGCCAGGGAATGACCACGTGCCAAGACCCCTGCTGCCAGGGAGTGACCACCTGCACCACCACATGCCAAGACCCCTGCTGCCAGGGAGTGACCACCTGCACCACCACATGCCAAGACCCCTGCTGCCAGGGAGTGACCACGTGCCAAGACCCCTGCTGCCAGGGAGTGACCACCCGTGCCACCACCTGCCAAGCCCCCTGCTGCCAGGGAATGACCACCTGTACCACCACATGCCAAGACCCCTGCTGCCAGGGAGTGACCACGTGCCAAGACCCCTGCTGCCAGGGAGTGACCACCTGTGCCACCACCTGCCAAGCCCCCTGCTGCCAGGGAATGACCACCTGCACCACCACGTGCCAAGACCCCTGCTGCCAGGGAGTGACCGCGTGCCAAGACCCCTGCTGCCAGGGAGTGACCACCCGTGCCACCACCTGCCAAGCCCCCTGCTGCCAGGGAATGACCACCTGCACCACCACGTGCCAAGACCCCTGCTGCCAGGGAGTGACCACGTGCCAAGACCCCTGCTGCCAGGGAGTGACCACCCGTGCCACCACGTGCCAAGCCCCCTGCTGCGTCCCCAGCTGTGCCACCCCCTGTGCCCCGCAGTGCCGCGGGGGTGTCCAGGCTGTCACCAGGTGTGCGGACTCCTGTCCCACCACCTGTGTCACCCAGACCTGCCCGGTGTGTGGCCAGCGCTGCTCCGTTTCCTGTGCCGGCATCCGCTGCCCGAAATTCCGGGCTCCCTGAGGGGGTCCGGGGTGGGATCCTAAGGAGGCCCCGCTCTCTGTGGGGGTTTCCCTGTGGAATCTCCAAAGGAAGAGTAAATCCTCTTTTTTCCTCGTGTTCTGCACCGTTCCTGCTGGTTTTACCTCAAGAAAGCGCCTTTCCTCGCGGGATGTAACCGAGCGATTTTGTGCCCCCGGGAATGTTCCCTGGGAGAAAGATTCCGCAGTTCCTCCTCGCACTGGAAGTGTGGAGGGAGGAATTTCCCTCTTTGTTCTTCCTTGTGATCTTTTCCTTTCCATGTCTGAAGTAATAAAAGAAACGATCTTGGCATTGGCCTTGTGCATCTCCTTCACTTCTCGCCCTTTATCCTTTTAATTTCTTCCCTAAAATCCCGATTTTTGTAAAGTGGCGGCCCCGAGAATGCTTGGGAAGGTCTGATGGAATCATGGAATGCCCTGAGCTGGAAAGGACACACAGGGGTCATCAAACCCAACTCCTGGCCCCGCCCATGACACCCCAAAATCCCACCCTGTCCCTGGGAGGGTTGTCCTGGAGCTCTGGCAGGTTTGGGATCGTGACCGTTCCCTGGGGAGCTTGCTCAGCACTCCCACACTCCGGTGGGAAGAACCTTTTCCCAAAATCCACCCCAATTCCCAGCCCCTGGTGCAGCTCCAGCCATTGCTTCAATCCTGCCACTGGCCTGATATCCCAGATCAATGTCTGACATCCCAGCTCAATGTCTGATATCCCAGATCAATATCTGACATCCCAGATCAATATCTGATATCCCAGATCAATGTCTGACATCCCAGATCAATGTCTGATATCCCAGCTCAATGTCTGATATCCCAGATCAATATCTGATATCCCAGATCAATGTCTGACATCCCAGATCAATATCTGACATCCCAGATCAATATCTGATATCACAGATCCATGTCTGATATCCCAGATCAATATCTGACATCCCAGATCAATATCTGATATCCCAGCTCAATGTCTGATATCCCAGCTCAATATCTGACATCCCAGATCAATGTCTGACATCCCAGATCAATATCTGACATCCCAGATCAATATCTGATATCACAGATCCATGTCTGATATCCCAGATCAATATCTGACATCCCAGATCAATATCTGATATCACAGATCAATGTCTGACATCCCAGATCAATATCTGACATCCCAGATCAATATCTGATATCCCAGATCAATATCTGACATCCCAGCTCAATATCTGACATCCCAGCTCAATGTCTGATATCCCAGCTCAATATCTGATATCCCACATCAATATCTGATATCCCAGCTCAATATCTGATATCCCAGATCCATGTCTGATATCCCAGATCAATATCTGACATCCCAGATCAATATCTGACATCCCAGATCAATGTCTGATATCCCAGATCAATATCTGACATCCCAGATCAATATCTGATATCCCAGATCCATGTCTGATATCCCAGCTCAATGTCTGACATCCCAGCTCAATGTCTGATATCCCAGCTCAATGTCTGACATCCCAGCTCAATGTCTGACATCCCAGCTCAATGTCTGATATCCCAGCTCAATGTCTGACATCCCAGCTCAATATCTGACATCCCAGCTCAATATCTGACATCCCAGCTCATTCCCACGGGCTGCAAAAAGACCTGGAAACCCCAAAACCGGGGACTTTTCCAAGCGCTCCCCCAGAGCTCAGCCCCAAATCCCCAAATCCCCAAATCCCCAAATCCTTCACGCGGGACTCCGGCCGGGCCCCGGGGACTGCCAGGGCTGCGCTCCGCGGGTTTCCAGCGGGGAGCCGGGCCTGGGGAGGGTTCGCTGGAGCAAATCCCGCTTGGAATGCGGGCGGGAGGAGCGGGGGCGGCGGCAGACGGGGCGGGACCGTCTGGGAGCAGCCACCGGCTCCTCCGGAGATGCCCCCGAGGTCGGTGACAACCTGCGAGCTCCACCCTCGCAGCTCCTCCGGTTCCTCCTCTCCCAGCCGGCTGGGGCACAAAAGCTCTCTGTGGGGTTGAATTTGACTCCAAAATTCCTTTAGAATTCATTAAAATCCCCTGCAAGCAACGATTTCTTTCGCTCCTGCTCCCGAAGCCCCCAGTATTCTGGGAAATAAATTATAGGTGGAAAACAAAATGGCTTTTGGATAAGATTTTTCCGTTCTGGTGTGGTGCTGGCAGGGTATTTAATCCTTCACGTGTGCATAAAATTCAGATTTGAAATCGCCTCCGAGCAGCAGAGAGCAGAAACATCATTTCCAGGCGGTGCTGTAGGAAAAATAAATAAAAAAAAAACCCCAGGAATTCTTCCTCCCTGAGCACCCGGGTGTTTATTCTACACCCTTGAGATTAAAAACAGGCAGAAAATTGCTGCTCACTGTAAGAAAATGGTGTAGAATCCCCCTGGTTCCTCTGTCAGGTGAATTCTCCGAGCTCTAAAATTCCCTTGGGGATCAAAACAATTTTATCCACTAAAATTAAAAAAGAACATTTCCAGAGGAAATCCAGAGATTTTTCCTGGAAAACTTGAGGCAATCCAAGCGAACACCTGCAGCAGCGCGAAGGCAAAGAGATAAAAGCGGTGAGGAATTTTTTTCTTTCCCCGTAACCGCAGCCAATTCCTCCTTCCCAGATTTAATTCCCAGATTTAATGACTCGGGTGCTCGTTGTCATTCTTCGCTGAGCGCTCACCTTCCGGAGTAAACAGGAAAAGAGGCCGGGACGGTGGGATTTGGGTTCCTCGGGGCCCCAGAAGCGATGATATCACGGCTGGATCCGAATTGTCCCTCGGGCACGGACTGAAGGAGCCGCTCGTGTCCATGTGAGGCGTAATTGTCCCCTCCACTCATCCTCCTGGCATCCCAGCAATTCCAGGATTCCTGGAGCCACCTGGAAGCTGCCCTGGGTTCAGGCTTGGAGCCTCCCACCTTCCCCCGGACCTTGCGGGAATGAGGAGAGAGGAAAGTTGGGTCTGATGAAGGCCCCGGGAGGTTTAACTGTGACCAGGTGTGGAGGGTTTGGGCAGGGAAATGGGGAGAATCCCTGATTTCTGCGGGAATCATTCAGAAACACACAGGAAAAAATTCCTCTTCTTGCTCGGGAAAATGGGAATCCTGCACGGGATTGGAGAGGTTGGACCTCGACCCCGTTCCAGACCTGGAAAGAGGGACCTGGAGGAGCTGGAGCGGGGTCAGGGATGGGAGCGGGGCTGGAGCAGCAGGAGAAGGGAATGGAGAGTCCTGAGGGAGCTGGGGGGGCTCATCCCAAAGAAAAGGGGGATCCAGGGGGAATTTGGGGCTCTTCCAGGGGGGATTTGGGATCTGATCGCAGGGAACGGGGCCAGCACAAGAGGGAACGGCCTCGAGCTGTGCCAGGGGAGGCTCAGGGTGGATATTTGGGGAAATCCCTCCTGGAAAGGGCGGCCAGGCCTTGGGAGGGGCTGCCCAGGGAGGCTTGGAGTGGCCATCCCTGGAGGTGTCCGAGGGATCCCTGGAGGTGTCCGAGGGATCCCGGGATGTTGGGCTGGGTGTCCAGGTGGGGACCAGGCACAGCTTGGACTCGATGCTCTGGGAGATCTTTCCCAACCTCAGGAATTTTGGGATCCTGCAAAATCTTTGGCCTTTCAGCACAAGACGGGACCGGACACTCGGAATGGGGGGCGCTGCCCTCATGGAATTCCCTCTGGAACACCCGACCCGCTCTGGGACGAGTCACGGGAGCCACCAAAGGACGTGGCTGCGGGGTCCTGACTCACCGACACCAACGTGACGACTCCAATGACTCCAATTGCCCATAAACGCAATGGAGATTCCCAAATGAGAGTAATTAGGGATAACAATCCAACCCCGTGACGTTCCCACGTGTTGGAAGCGCGGATCCATTTACGTCTCCCGAAATGCCCGCTTTTGGAAGGCCCCAATTTCTCTCTAATCAAAGGTAACAACCGGGTGTAAAATAACTCAGGGTAGAAAGGGAGGTGCAGGACCGGTTCTCAGAGATGGTTTTGAGGTGAGCCCGGAGCCTGAGGAGATAATGAGGAGCTCTTCCAACCGGAATGTGGGATACTCCTCAGGAAGATAAGGGTTGGAAGCTGCTCTGGGGATGAATTCCCACTCCCAGCATCTCCAGGAGGAAAAAATGAGGAGGGATTCATCTGCCAAAAAATTCAGCTCCCAAATCCGAGGTCTGCTGGGTGCAGTTTCTCCTCCCGTGGCAAAGGAGGTGTTTAAGATGAGCAAACCACACTCTGCAAGTCCCAATTTATCCCCGGAAAAGCCTCCAGGGCAGCGGAGCCTCCGGAGCAGGGGGAGAAGCTGCACGTGAGGAGCCGAGCCTGTGGAAAAGCTGAGCCACCCATGAGGTGGCAAAAACCGTGGAGATCCGTCAGCTCCGGCTGGAATTCCTGGCGTAAACACTGGGAAGGAGCCGGTGCTGATGCCCGGAATTCTCTGGGAGACTCCGGCTTTGGGATGTAAACAGGACGTGCTGCTCGTGCTGGCTTCCTTGGGTTTGGGTTTTTTTTTTCCTATTTAGCATTTCTGCGATGGTCACGTTCCCACCTCTGGGATTGGAATATCTGGGAGAAACAAGAATTTTCCATAATCGGCAAAACTTCAATAAAAATTGTATCCTGGGCCTAAATCCTACTTAAAGTGGAGCTTTCTGCACTTGCCTGGGAGGGAAAATTGTCTTTAAAATGAGCCTGGAATGGCTTGAAAATGTCCTCAAAGGAACTGGAGTTGTGTCCCCGTTGGAATTCCCAAGCATGGACGGTGTTAATTCCCAGAGAGAAACGGGTTGGATGAATGAAGTAATTTAATTTATCAGGAAAACAGGGACCTCAAGCTTTTGTGGGAGCGCTGGAGGATTGGTTGTGTCTTTCCATGAGAATTAGGACGGGGTATTTCTCATAGCAAATCCAATTAATTATCCATCTTCCCTAATAACAGCCATCCCACGTTGGAAAAACCCCAGCTATCACCCCGACATTTATGGAAATAAGGCCATGGAAACATCCCAGCTCGTTAAATCCCTTTCTGAAAACCAATTAATTCAGCACCTGCTGGGTTTCTTTTTTTTTTTTTTGTGATGACTCCGCCATTCCCGTTGGGAACCGCATGACCGGGATGGGAGCGGGGCCGGCTCAGCATCACCTGCTTTCCTGGAAGAGGGCTTCCACCAAAAATTAGGATGCAAACAAACATGCCAAGCATGTGGAGGTGGAGCCTGCTGGGGCAGTTTGTGGTCAGTTGTCCATCCCCCTGGGCTCCCGCATTTCCGGAGCTGACGCCACTCTGGCCGTATAAAAGGTTTGGATTTGGAGGCTCCCGCCAGTTCCTTTGGCTTCTCCGTCGCTCGCCAGGACCGGTGACCCGGTAAGTCCTCCTTGGCTTGATCAGGGAATCTTTATCAGGATATCTTGTGGAAAAGAGAGTTCATTCCTCGTCACGGGAGAGCTTGGCTCCCGTGCTTCTCTTCTGGGATTTGTCCTGGAATTGGGGATTTTATTTAGAGTCGGCTCTTCCTGGAGCAGCTTGGAAAAGTCACCTCCTCCAGAACTGTGGCTGCCTCTTCTCCTCCCTCCTGTTCCGTCCTGGTTAATTTGTTCCTGCCTCATTAAGGCTAGGAATGAAATAAATTAATGGATGCCACGGAGGAGCTCCTGGGACTTCAAACCGGATGGGTGGGAGGAAGGTTTATCCAGAAGGAGGGAGCTGCAGGATTCCTGCGGGCAAAGCCAGGGGAGACCTCTGGGAGAAGGCAAGAGGAGGAAATGAGCTGGAGATGGGAGCTGCAGCCTCTGGGCCAACCCTTCCCCCGTGGAAGGATGAGCCCCATTAATTCTGGGACAACTCCGGTGACGTCCCAGGATCCCGAGGATCTTCAGGATGGGAGAGCTGGGAATGTTCAGCCTGTGGAGACCTCAGATCCAGGATCTGCAGGGGCTCCAGGGAAGCTGGAGAGGGATTTTTCCTCAGGAACTGCAGGGACAGGACACGGGAGAAAGAATTGAGAGTAAAATATGGGAAATTTAGGTTGGATATTGGGAAGAAACTGTGAGGGCGGTGAGGCCCTGGCCCAGGTTATTCCATGGATTCCCCATCCCTGAAAGTGTCCAAGGCCAGGTTGGACAGGTCTCGGAGCAGCTTGGTCTGGTGGCAGTGGGTTGGAACGAGATGATCTTGAAGATCCCTCCCAGCCCAAACCATTCCATGATTCCATGGTGGGAATTGTGGCCTCTGGGCTTTGTGGTTGGGAATTCCCAGCATGGGGGACGTGTCCTGGTGGGTGTGAGGATCTGATAAGGAAGAGATAAACCCTGGAACAGCTGAGAAAATAAGGAATTTTCGTGTTATGGCTTCCAAAAAGTTTAACTCTGGGCAATCCCACAAAATTCAGGATTTATGGCTTGAGGCTCCCAATGAAAGAAGGGATCCTCTGGCACCATTAATTCCATCAACACCCTGGGATCAGCCCAGCCCACGGTGCTCCCAACACCGAGCTCATGCCTTTGATCCCTGTAGGGGCCGCTCCCCAAAGAGCTGGACTCGAGGATCCTTGTGGATCCCTTCCAACTCCAGAATCCAGAAATCCTTGACGCCGGCAGATTTTCCCAACATCCCTTCCCTCCACTGAACACCAAACCCCCCGAGCCCTCACGGCGCGAACGGCGCCTCGATCACCACCCACCAACACCCGTGATTGGTTTTTTTGTCTTTTCCCAGCTTCTTCTCCCAGCTCTTCCCCCGCTGCCCCGGCACCTCCCCAGGATGTCGTACTACTACGAGCAGTGCAAGCAGCCCTGCCTGCCGCCGCCCATCTGCCTGCAGAAGTGCGCCAAGTGCGTGGAGCCCTGCGCCACGAAGTGCGTCGAGGTCTGCCAGGCCCCCTGCGCCACCAGCTGTGCCACCAGCTGTGCCACCCAGTGCGTGGAGCCCTGTGCCACCCAGTGCGTGGACGTCTGCGCCCCGCAGTGCGTGGACGTCTGCGCCAAGCCCTGTGCCACCCAGTGCGTGGACGTCTGCGCCCCGCAGTGCGTGGACGTCTGCGCCAAGCCCTGTGCCACCCAGTGCGTCGAGGTCTGCGCCCCGCAGTGCGTGGACGTCTGCGCCCCGCAGTGCCCCGCCCAGTGCCCCGCCCAGTGCCCGGAGCCCTGTGCCCCCCAGTGCGTCACCAAGTGCGTGGAGCAGTGCCAGGCCGAGGAGTGCAGCACCAAGTGCGTGGAGACGTGCGAGGCCGTGTGCCTGGAGCCCGTCTGCTCCCGCCCCTGCTGATCCCGATCCGGGCCTGACCACGGTGACCCGTGAAGGGTCGAATCCGCGGGGTCCGGGATGGAAGACACGGCGCGGACGCATCGGCAACGCAATGAGACCTCTTGTGATTATCCCATGTTTTCTTCGCCTTGGAAAATGTTTTCTCTCTGAGTGTTTCCTGTGTTTTCACTTCTTCTCCTGCTGTGCCGGCGTTTTTCCGTGGGCATTCCCGATATTTTAATGTTGGGAATCTTGGGAAGTGCTGTCAGCAGCAGGTGGTGGAAGACGTCGACGCTTTTCCTCTTCCCTTCTCCTCTTGTCTCTTCCCTGTCTTGTAAATTCTCTATGCAGCAATAAAAATTGACCATCGATGGCACCAGGTGTCTTTTGTCTTTCTTCTCCCCTTTTCCACGTCTTCAGACCCCAAAATATCTTCCTTAAATTCCATTTGCAAAAGCAGTTGGGGAAGGTTTTGTGCCTGAAGTAAAAAAGATTTTGGTATGGAGCAATTCTAGAAGGAAATCATCATTGGTCAATTCTATTCTGAGACACCTCTGAAAATATTGATAGAAATTTGATTTTCAGGCGGAATTTTGGTCTTCACAGCCTGGGATTTTGGACGCAAATCCTAGAAACCATTAAAAGGTGAATTTAAGTGGAAGAAAGCCTTAAATTAATGCAGAAGGAATTGAACATCTAAAAAGCCCAATAACATTTTAAACAAATACAGACACATCTTTATTTGGGATAAATTTGAAGCTGAAGGCGACCCCACTGTCTGGAGGGAGTTAAACCCATAAAACCCCCCCCCCCAAATTTCTGTGATGAAGCTCCCACTGTGTCCCGGCTTGCACCTGTGGCTTTCTTCATCTCTGGCTCCGTTCTGGCCGCCCCATTTCCATGTCTGGGAATGCTGAAATTGCTCCCCACCTACCCCCTCATTATGGGAAGGGTGGGGAGCATCTAATCTGGAGAAGAAAAGGGAGATCTTTACGCTCAGGTGTGTGCCAACGTTGTTTCCAAATCGCCTTTGTAATGTGCAGGTGGGGAGGCGAGGAGCAGGTTCCTCTTTGTGTCCCTTGCTGTCGACACCAGGAGGTGACACCAGGAGGTGACACCCTCAGACGGGGATCAGGGGAGGCAAAGAATGGGGAAGGCAAACACCTGAGCTCGCCTGCGGAGAGCAGGAGCGGAAATTCCCGGGAAAACGATGGGGAAATGAGGAATTTGCACCTCGGGTTCCTCCGGAGGAACCCAAACCTTTGGGGATCCAAGCTGTGCCTCAGGAGTGCCTGGGAGATGCCACTTTTGTGTCCTCATGGGGGTGTGGAAAAGGTGACAGCAAGGAAATGGGGGAAAAAGGCTTTGAGTCAGGAATCGTGGGGAAAAAAACCAACCCCTACACCTGAACACCCCTGGACTGGATATTCCCAGGAAAACAATGGGGAACGGAGGAATTTGCATCTCAAATTCCTCCCGAGGAGCCCAAACCTTTGGGGATCCAAGCTCTGCGGTGCCACTTCTGTGGCCCCGTGAAGGCCTGGCAAAGGTTTAAGTCAGGAACCACGTGGAGCTCCTGCGATCCATGAGTCACCTGATTTTGGAGCCCCTTCATCCCGATCCATCACCTGGAATTTCCCCTGCTCTCCCTGGGAACGGGGATCGTGGGAGCACCTGGAAAATCCAGAGGAAGTGGCAGGAGGGACCTGCTGTGCTCCCGCCGCTTCCTGCGCCGGGAGGAAAAGGTGTTGACACACGGCTCTCCAATGCAGCTGTGGTCAGCGCCGGGAATTGCTGGAATTCCCAGGATATTTGCAATAAATGAGGGATATTTCATCAGGGCTGAGGTGGAGGAGCCTGGAAAATCAGGGGGTGATGTGGATGATCCGACACCAACAGCTGGATAACGATGGAGACACACAAGGGCTGTTGGGAAGAGCAGCCAGGGATTGTTGGGAAAAACAGCCAGAGATTTTTGGGAAGAACAGCCAGGAATTTTGGGGAAAAAAAGCCAGAGATTTTTGGGAAGAACAGCCAGAGATTTTTGGGAAGAACAGCCAGAGGTTTTTGGGAAAAAAACCCAGAGATTTTTGGGAAGAACAGCCAGGAATTGTTGGGAATTTTCCTGTGGAAAGAGCAGGATGTGGCTGGAGAAGGGGACACGATGCTCAGGTGGGGATTGGCCAAAGGTTGGACTCCATGACCTTGGAGATCTTTTCCAACCTCAGCAATTCCGGGATTCTGGATTTTTCCACCTCTCCCACATTCCTGAATGGGACAGGGCTGTAATTCCCAAAGCGGTGACCCCACAGGGCCTTTTCCTCTTTTCCTTCCTTGGAAAAATTCCCAGGGGATCAAAATTTTCCTGCAGCACGGATCCATCCCAAGGGAAAAAAAAGGGAATTCTGCCTCAGCTTCAGTGAACTAAACCCAGAGTCGGTAAAAAAGGGATGAAATCCATGAAAAATGAAGTTGTTCAGTGAAAAGCTGCAGGAAAGTGGAAGGAAAAATCAGGGGAAATCTTGGGGGAAGTGCAAGGAAAAATCAGGGAAAATATTCCTGATTTCTTGGGAAAATAAAATGTTTCGTTCCCGTTTTTGGGATGGGAATTAGAGAAGGGAAACAGCAAAATCCAGATTCACCGACCTCAAAACTGGGATCCCAGGAGCTGCGAGAGATTCCCAACCCCACTCAGACCAAAGCGATCCCTAAAATTCATTCCCCAGCGGATGGGAGCGGTCCCAACTCCCGATTCTTTGTGGGATCTCTGCCCAGGATGGGGATGAGACAAATTATTAATAAATCATCCCGTGATGAGCAGCCCTGGGTGTGCCTTCCGTGAAAAACACCCAACCCCCCGCAGCTGGGAGAGCAGGGATCTGTCCCAGGCTTTGACTGAGGTCCAGGGGGTGGGAGCGGAGCCGGTTCTGGTTGTGAAAGATTCTGGTCACCGAGTTTAGGCTGGAGTCATCAGCTCCCCCACAGGGATATAAAAGCCTCTCCTTTGGGAAGCTCCACACCTGCAGCGGCTTCTCCTTGCCTCCCTCCTCGAGCAGGACGCGCCAGGTGAGTCCTTCGCTGCCCCTTGCGCTGCCAGGGTGAGGGATTTTGGTGCCCTGGCGTCGGGGAAAAAAAAAAAAAAAAAAAAAAGGGATTTTTCGCCCTTTTCTTGCCCGATCTTGAGTTGTCTCCTCGAAAATTCTGCTTGCACGGGTGGAAAAAGCACATCAAGGAATTTTGGGAATTTCTGAGGCTCTGGATGGTGGTTTGGGACTCTTTGGAGAGGAACCCCGAGATAACTTTTCCCGAACTGGTGAGAATCCCATGGATAACCAAAGGTTGGAATCCACGGGCACAGGGTTCTGCTGCCTCCTGGATTTCCGGGGATCCCGGTTCCGATTCCCCGGATAAAATCCTCAATCCACCCGAATTTCATGGCCCTGGGTGTGGCTCCTGCTCTGGGGGTCTCAAGGAGCTGGGCAGGTACGTGGTGGTTCCAAAAATTGCTATCAAATATTGGGAGTATTATCAAATATTGGGAATATTATCAAATACTGGGAATATTATCAAATATTGGGACTGGTATCAAATATTGGGACTGGTATCAAATATTGGGAATATTATCAAATATTGGGATTGGTATCAAATATTGGGAATATTATCAAATACTGGGAATATTATCAAATATTGGGATTGGTATCAAATACTGGGATTGGTATCAAAGGATTTTTCCCTGTCAAAACTCCCAGCCCTGAGACTTTTCCAGTTTTCTGCTCCTCTTCTCCTGCTTTTCTTCGAGCTTCTCCTTGAGCTCCGTTTTCCTCCAAATCTGCTTTTTTTTTTTTTTCCCCCGGGCTTTTTAAAGTCGAAATTCCAGGAAAACGTGAGCAGAGGGGAGGAAGGAAAACCCCTCATGCCATTTGTCTTCTCCTCAGCTCTGCAGCCTTTTCCTGGCTCTGTTAGGCTGGGTCTAACTGGCCTCTGATCCTCATTTTAGGCACAGTTGTTCCCTGATCCCTCACAGAGCGGCCGATCCCGTAGGGAATGGGATCCAAAAAAACCCCAATAAGGGGCAGGAAACGGAACTCCCCAAAATCGGGGCTGAACTGCGGCGTCCTCAGAGGTTTAAACCCAGGAGCTTCCTGGTTTGGCTCCAGGATTAACTTTAAATTGTGTCCATCTCGAAGCTGAGGCACCGCCTGAAACCTCCACGCCCCAAACCGGCGAATTTAGGCCGGGCTTAAAAATGGCTCCATTCTCTCCCTGCTTTTCCATTCCAGGGCTTTTCCAGGATGTCCCAGCAGCAGAAGCAGCAGCAGCAGATCCCTCCCCAGTGCCAGGAGAAGTGTGGGGCTGTTGCTAAGGGGGTGCAGCAAAGCCAAGCCCCCAAAGGCCAGGCCAAGGCCGGCGTGAAGAGCCTCCCCCAGCAGCAGCAGCAGTGCCCCAAGCAGAAGTAGAACCCTCCAAGATGTCGATCCCGAATCCCAAACGCTGCTTTTCCCACCTCTCCTGGCTCCCGGGAATGTGCAGCCGCCTCCTTTGCTTGCCAGCAGAAATTGCCTCATAACGAGACGCGGTTAATTAAGTTCAAATAACAGCAATAAGAATAAAAAAGAAATCGTGGGGCTGCTTTAATTCCCAATTCGGTTTGGGGTGTGATGCAATAAAATGATGGAATCACCTCGTGGCTGCTGCCTGATGGTTTTGTTGTCGCTTCATTCCCGTCTTTGCTTCTCTTTCTCTTTTGTTCCCCCCCCCCAAAAAAAAAAATCAACTTGAAACACACACAAACACCAGGCACGGCCCGTCCGTGGATTTAGAGAGGAAAAGAACCTCTGGAATTTTGTAACATTGAACAGAAGTTGTTTCTTGCTCAGGAGAAGCCATTAAAAATCCCCACAACTTGGTATAAAAATTCCCCAAACTTGGTACAAAAATCCTCAAAACTTGGCATAAAACTCCCCACGATTTGGTATAAAAATTGCCAAAACTTGGTACAAAACCCCCCTAAAATCGGTGGAAAACTCCCCACAATTTGGTAAAAAATCCCCACAACTTGGCTTAAAAATCCCCAAAACTTGGTACAAAACCCCCTTAAAATTGGTGTGAAAATCCCCACAATTTGGTATAAAAATTCCCACAACTTGGCATAAAAATCCCCCAAACTTGGTATAAAAATCCCCACAACTTTGAATAAAACCCCCCACAATTTGATATAAAAATCCCCAAAACTTGGCATAAAAATCCCCCAAACTTGGTATAGAAATCCCCACCAATTTGAATAAAAATCCCCACAATTTGTTATAAAAATCCCCAAACTTGGAACAAAAATCTCCAGAACTTGGCATAAAAATCCCCCAAACCTGGTATAAAAATCCTCAAAACTTGGTATAGAAACCCCCACAACTTTGAATAAAAATCCCCACAATTCGGCACAAAAATCCTCCAAACTTTGAATAAAAATTGCCACAACTTGGAATAAAAATCTCCAAAACTTGATATAGAAATCCCCATGATTTGATATAAAACCCCCCCAAACTTGGCATAAAATTTCCCAAAACTTGGTATAAAAATCCCCAAAACTTGGCATTAAAATCCCCCAAACTTTGAATAAAAATTGCCACAACTTGGAATAAAAATCTCCAAAACTTGATATAGAAATCCCCACGATTTGATATAAACCCCCCCCAACTTGGCATAAAAATTCCCAAAACCTGGTATAAAACCGGTATAAAATTCCCCACCGACCCGCAACAAAACTTCCCAAAACTCGGTACTCAAAGTCGTTTTTATTGTGGAATTTTCACAGTGCAACAAATCCTGGATCCAAAATCAGCCGAAAAACCGAGAGACAAAATCCCCAACACCAACGGGGGCGAAACATTCCCGGCTGGAATGGAGACAGCTCCGCGTGGGATTTGGGATTCCTCCTTTATCCCGTCCGAGCCACGCCCGGGGTTAATCCCTTTCCAAACATGTCTGGAGTGGAGTTAATTATCCATAAAATTGCCAGGAATATTCTCGGCCTGAGCTGTTCTTTGACGCCTCCGAGGAAATTCAAGGGGAGAGAGAGCTCGGATTCCTACAGATCTATCCCAAAAATCTTCCTTTCCCCCCCTGGATCCTAAAGGATAATTTTTAATTCCACCAAATATTCAGCCCTAATCCCCGATTTGGAAAGTTTTGAGCATTTCGGCGGCGGATTCTGGTTGTTTAGAGGGGAAAACCGCCTAAATTCCAGGTGGGAGCTGCAATCCGGGGAGGAAGGCAGGAAAAAGGGGATGAGCCCTTCCCTGGATTTGGGGTTGTTTTTTTAACTTCATGATCCCTGCCTTATTCCTTGATTTTTTTGGGGGGGGCTGGGGGAGGAGTTCTCTGGGCATTCCAAAGCCGTGGGATTGGGAGAAAGGGCAGGAATTCAGGTGAAGGCACAGCTACAACCCTGCTGGAAGCCATTCCCGACGGGAATTCCCTGCTGTTAGTAGAGGACAACGCGTTAGCGGGAGGGGCGGCTGGAAGGAATTCCTGACAAAAGCTCTGCAGGGGGTTCAAAACAACAACAACAACAACAACAACAAAAAAGGCTTGGAAAAACCTCTGGATGCGAGGGGGAAAAAAAAATCTCCTGGATCGGGATTTTCACCTCTACTTCTGCCACAGGCCGGGCTGCTCCAGCTGCTGCTCCATGGGAGGGAATTTCTCGGGAAGGGAGCGCTGCTCCGGCTCGGGGCAGGGAGCCGGGATGGGCACCGGGATCTCCTGGCATTCCTGCTTTTCCTGGGAGCACGGGGTGGGCACCGGGATCTCCTGGCATTCCTGCTTTTCCTGGGAGCACGGTGTAGGGTCAGGGAGTGGCACTGGGATCGGGACAGGGGTTTCCTTGCATTCCTGCTTTTCTGGGATGGACACCGGGATTTCCTTGCATTCCTGGCTTTCTGGGATGGACACCGGGATTTCCTTGCACTGCTGCTTCTCCTGGGCGCACGGGACGGGGTCAGGGAGTTGATCAGGGATGGACACCGGGATTTCCTTGCATTCCTGCTTTTCTGGGATGGACACCGGGATTTCCTTGCATTCCTGCTTTTCTGGGATGGACACCGGGATTTCCTTGCATTCCTGGCTTTCTGGGATGGACACCGGGATTTCCTTGCACTGCTGCTTCTCCTGGGCGCACGGGACGGGGTCAGGGAGTGGATCAGGGATGGACACCGGGATCTCCTTGCATTCCCGGCTTTCTGGGATGGACACCGGGATTTCCTTGCATTCCTGGCTTTCTGGGATGGACACCGGGATTTCCTTGCATTCCTGGCTTTCTGGGATGGACACCGGGATTTCCTTGCATTCCTGGCTTTCTGGGATGGACACCGGGATTTCCTTGCACTGCTGCTTCTCCTGGGCGCACGCCGCGCCCTCGGAGCAGGGAACGGGAACAGCCACCGGAACCGGGATCTCCTTGGCCTCCTGCTTCTCCAGCGCTCCCGGGGTGGGTTCCGGGCAGGATTTCCCTTCCAGGCTCGGAGCAGGCTCGGGGCACGGCGCGGCTGGGAATGTCGGGGGCAGCTCGGTTTGCTGCTGCTGCTGCTCCTGGGGCGGGCACTGGGGCGGGCACTGGGGCACCGCAACCACCGGCGCTTCCCCTTTTCCCGGTTCCACGCCCGGAGCTGGCACTGGAATCGCTTTTTCCGGGCATTTTGCCACGGCTGGGAGCGGCTCAGGGCAAGGGGCGGACACCTGGATTTCGGGATGCTGCGGCGGGCACGGGACGGGCTCCGGGCTCTGTTTTGGGAGGGTTTTGCCCAGGCCAGGGGGCAGCGTGAGCTCCTGCTTGATTTGCATCTGGTTCAGAGACATCTCTGCGGGAAAACGGGATCACCTGGAAGAGAAGTGGGAATTCCTTGTGTTACCGAAGGAGCTGCGGCGATATGAGGGTGGCACGAATATATATTTAAAAAAAAAAAAAAAGTATTAAAAGAAAAAAAAAAGCCGAGTTTTCCTCCTTTGCCCTGGGCTTCCCGAGGTTTTCCCAGAAGGAATTGTGATTTATTCCTCCTTTTCCATCCTCTCTTTCAGCTCCGATCTCGTCCCTCCACTTCACAGCTCTTCCTCCTGCTCTTCCCAAAGTCCCAAATCCCTTTTGTTTTTGTCCTGGGGAATTGCAGACAGGATCTCGCAAAGCCCCGAAAGCCCAAAATACCATCACCAAAAAGCACCCTAAACCCAAACATTTCAGGGCGTTTGGTGTGCCAGGAAAAAAAAGAAGAATATAAATGTGGGAGCAGCGGGATGTTTCAGATTGATAACCCCGAAATCATTCCCGCGGCTTTGCCCCCGGATTTCCAGCTTTTCCTGGGAATTTGGGACGCCAGGGGAGGTTTCTCGAGGCTCCGGCGAGCTGAGGGTTAAATTCACAGGAGACAACTCCTCCCCTGGCGCCGCTTTCACCCCGACTCCGGTGACAACGCCAAGGATTTCGGTCCTTGGGGGGAATTATCGGGGATGGAGCGTCCCCGAGTTTGGGGATTGTCACCTCCGTCACCCCCTGAGTCAGCGCCGATTCCTCCTCCCGGGGCCACCGCGCTCCCCGACGCTTTGGGAACAGTTCCGCGGCTCACCGGGATTTCGGGAATTCCTGCGCCGCCGCTTTTATTTTGAAATCCAAGGGCGGGAATGAAAGGTGAGAATTCCAGGAGTGGGGCTGGAAGGGGCGTTTTGAACTCCTCCCCCGGCAGAGAGAGGGGGAAATTCCTTCTCCCTTCCCTGGGTGCTTCCCAGCTCCTCTCAGAGCCAATTCCCTCCTCCCTTCCTCACCCTCCGGATCGGGATCACTCCTCTCTTCCCGTTTTTTTTTTCTTTTTTTTTTACATCTGATAAGACCGTAATTAATGAATTAATTAATTAATGTCTTGCTCCTGACATGGATGAGGCGGCACATTGGGGATATTTTCATCTCTTGGCTCCCTGCAGCCCCCTCCTGCTCCCAAATCTGCCTTTTCCCAAGGAATTCCTGGATGGAACGGGAGTTTTAACAATATTTGTTGGTTATAAAATAGCAGAATCACAGGAAAAAACGAGGATTTGGTGTCCTTCCCTGGAGGCAGGAAATTCGTCCCCAAACCAACGGAATTCCATCTGATCCGGAATCCCATCTGATCCGTGCCTCAGGAAGGGTCTAATTTAGGACTTAATTGCCCTCAGATTTAGACTCGGTCTTAATTTGCCTTCCAGAGCCATTTCCGGGCTGCCCCAACGCCCACAAATTCCCTCCTTTCCAAGAACCCTCTGGGTATCCCAAGGCACCAAATCCAACCCTCCCTGAAAGGCTGCGCCCACAGCGGAGCCGAGGAGCAGAACCCCAAACATCCCCCAAAAATCTCGGGATTCTCAGTCCCAACCCTCCCCAAGAAGCCTCAGGATTCCCAATCCCAAAGCTCCCCGAGGAATCTCTGGATTTTGAATCCCAAACCTCCCCAAAAATCTTGGGGTTCTGAATCCCAAAAACTCCCCAAGGAACCTCAGGATTCCCAAAGCCAAAGCTCCCTGAGGAATCCCAGGGTTCTGAATCCTAAATCTCCCTGAGGAATCCCAGGGTTCCCAATCCCAAAGCTCCCTGAGGAATCCCAGGGTTCCCAACCCCAAAGCTCCCTGAGGAATCCCAGGGTTCCCAATCCCAAAGCTCCCTGAGGAATCCCAGGGTTCCCAATCCCAAAACTCCCTGAGGAACCCCAGGGTTCTGAATCCCAAAGCTCCCTGAGGAATTCCAGGGTTCCCCATCCCAAAGCTCCCTGAGGAATCCCAGGGTTCCCAATCCCAAAGCTCCCTGAGGAATCCCAGGGTTCCCAATCCCAAAGCTCCCTGAGGAATTCCAGGGTTCCCAATCCCAAATCTCCCTGAGGAACCCCAGGGTTCTGAATCCCAAAACTCCCTGAGGAACCCCAGGGTTCTGAATCCCAAAGCTCCCTGAGGAATTCCAGGGTTCCCCATCCCAAAGCTCCCTGAGGAATCCCCGCATTCCCAGACTCACCCAGCCGGTGCCGAGGGAGCAGCGGGAGCCGAGTGGATGCTGGAGCCGGCAGATTTGGGAACTTTTATAGGGTTTCAAAGCCCTGCCTTCTGGGAATGAGTCCTCCTGGCTGATGAGCTCATTCTTTCACAACCGCTCCTGCCCGGCCGGGTTTTACACGTAGGCACTTTGCAGAGAGGATTCCGAGTTTATTCCCCTGCCTAATCCCATCGAACCATGGAATTTCTCTGGGGATAAAGGTCAGACCCTCAGCTTCATGGATTTGTTGAAGACCCCGTTGAGGTTTGGGGGCTTGGTGCGGTTTGGTCCCACCTCAACCCATCCAGGAGTCATTCCACAGCTAAAAACCCCCCCCGGTGTCTGTAATTCCTGGGATTTATTGGGAATTTGGGGGAGGGAGGGATAATTTGTGCTTCTCTCCCCTGCTCTTCATCAATGAATCCTCTGAAGCGGCTTTATTGGGATTATAAAAACCAGGGATGGGTTTTCCTGGGAAGAACTTCATGGATTTCCTTCAACTTTCAGTTCAGTTTGGAATCACTGGGAGGAATTTCCTGGAAGTTCCAGGAATTTCCTCCTGGGAAGGGTGGTCAGGGGCTGCCCAGGGAGATCTGGAGTCGCCATCCCTGGAGGTGTCCGAGGAATTCCTGGACACTCCTCAGGGCTCTGGGCTGGCTGGACAGGTGTTGATCCATCAGAAGTTGGACTTGATGATCTTGGAGGGCTTTTCCGACCTCGAGAATCCTGGAATTCTCTGGAAAAGTCTCATTGTCCACAGGGATTCAGCTCCCACCCACCCAAATGTGATGGAGCAGGGAACTGAGTTTACCTCCAGGGATTTTTAACGATATCCAAGATTTTTCCCACCCAAGTGGAATTTGGGAACCGGCCCCGCGGAGTTCCAGAATGGAGTTTAAAAAGGTGTTCCGAGCTAGATGTGAAACAAAGGGAACTTCACGTGCGCAGCGCATTCCCTAAGGAATATTCCGGGGAAAAATCCCCACATTCATGGAGTGAAAACCCCTGAGAAATCCAATCCCAATCCCTCAAATCTCCAGGAGCCATCAGGACACGGAGCTGTGAGGGGAAGACGATTTCCCTCCCTGGAGACGCCGTGTCCCACCCAGACAGGAATTTCGTCACCTTTGGTGGTGCCGGGCCTCTCCCGGGCCCCTCTCCGAGGCTTTTCCGGAGCTTTTATCAGACCGAGATCCCGATGCAATCACTTCCAACAGGCTGAGCTGGTCCCACGTCACCTCCCGCAATTCCTGGGCAGCAGCACATGGGAGCTGCTGCTCCCGGTGAGGAGCAGCTTCCTCCCTCCATGATCCTTTGGCAGCACAAGGCCGGGATGCCCGGAATTCTGGAATTTTCTCCCAGAGCGGCACCATCCGTGCAATTCCCGTTTTCCCCCTGGGTCCTGCCTTGCTGTTTCCTTCTGGGATAGGCTCGGTTTTAGTCTCCAGCTTTGGGAATACCCCAGCCCAAGCCCAAATCCTGACTCAGGCCTTCCTGGCTGCTCCGCTGGTGCCAATTCCAGCGGGAGCCACGCTGGAGGCTGGAATTAGGGCACTTCCCAGACCTGCCCGGCTGCTTTCGAGGCAGCCTCGTGGTTGTCGGGGCACGGGAACCGAGATAAGCTCCTGCAATTCTGCCCTTCCCGCAGGGAGATGCAGGGAAGGAGATCAAAGGCCTTAAAAATTTGGGGTTCAGCATTGCCACATCCCTGGAGGTGTCCGAGGAAAGGCTGGATGGGGCTGGGAGCAACCCGGGATAGTGGGAATTGTGCCTGGCTGTGGCAGGGGGTTGGAATGGGATGGCCTTGAAGGTCCTTTCCAACCCAAACCTTTCCATGATTCTCTGATTTTCTCTGATTCTCTGATTCTCTTATTCCACGATTTTATGTTTCCATTACTCCACGATTCCCCGATCCTCTGGCTCTATTATTCCATCATTTTGTGGTTCCGTGATCCTCCGATTCCATGATCTTATGACTCCATGACACCATGATTCTCTGATTTCATGATTCCACGATTCTCTGATTCTACTGTCCCATGATTTTATGATTCCGTGATCCTCTGATTCCCTGATTTTATGATTCCATCATTCCCTATGATTCCACAATTCTCTGATTCTATCGTTCCATGATTTTATCATTCCGTGATCCTCTAATTCCATGATTTTCCAATTCTCTGTGATTCCATGATTCTCCAGACCCACAATTTTACCCTTCCCTGATCCCGGTTTTTGGCCCGGCAAGGCCGGAGCAGCCGAGTTTGGGAGCAGACAGGGAGTTTCATCACCTCCAACCTTCCACCCGAATTTCTGTGCAACGTTCCCAAGGGAATTCTCCTCCCCAGGTCAGAGCTTGGTGCTCTCCATCCCTCAGAGCCCCGGACGGGGACAGGACACCTCCACGGGCTTGGGACGTTTCTATTTCAGCAACTCCAGAGGATTTCTGGAATATTTCGGTGCCAGATTTAAACCCTGGACTTGCAACGTCCAGGGATTAAAGACAAACACTTCCCATAGCTGGGAGGGAGAGACGTAAACCTAATCCTAAACCTAATCCTAAACCTAATCCTAAACCTAATCCTAAACATAATCCTAAACCTAAACCTACTCCTAAACCCTGTCTGGAGATCAGGAGGTGCAGCCTGACCTTCAACTGGTTTGGATCCAGTCTGGAAACGCTCTGGAGGTCACTGGGCAGCAACCTCAGCACAAAAATGATGGATATTCCTTAATTCCTGACCTTAAAGTGACGGATATTGCCCAAACAGGCTCCGGAGTCAGCCCCTGGAAAGGGAGGGAATGTTTTTCCCGGAGGAGAGGTGGAATTGCTTTTCCCATCCCCGGGAATTGCAGAAAATCTATTTTTAGCGGCGCGGTGAAATCCGCCGGAGCGAGACCTTTGGGAGAACGACGGGAGAAACGTGAGGGAACGGAGGGAACGTGGAGCTCCCAGTCCATCCCAAATCCCACTAATTCCAGGGATCGCGACACCACAGGGAAGAAAATTGCCGGCCCCAGCCCGGCATTCCTGGATGGGAATTGCTGCTCCAGATCCCACAAATCCCGAGCTTATCAGGGACCTTCCGGATAAGGTGGCGTGGCAGATTCCCAGCAGTTATTCCAGCAGCTCCAGTCGGGAGCGGGCAGCTTGAGCTGGGATATCATGGAGGTGTCTCCGTGTCTCCGCGGATCCTGGAGCTTTTTGTTTCGCTTTCCAAAACCAAAAAAAGATCAGATTTTTGGGAAGCGAGGAGCCCTCACCTCAGGACTCCATGGATGCTCCTTGAGGTTTTTGCCACCCAGGGTTTGGGGATTTTTGTGCGGGGATCGGATTTTTTTTGGGAGTGAGGACGCTTCCCTCAGGACCCCGTGGATTCTCCCTGATTTTTCCCCGCAGGATCCAGGACCTTTGCGCACACAGGGAAGGCTCCGCGGGAACTTTTACCCCGCTGGATTTCAGGCCCCGCCGTGACTCAGGAGTGCCCGAACCGGCCCAGCCTCGCCCGGGGCTCTCAGGAGGGTTTGGTCCCCGCCCATCTCGTTCCCCACGATTGTGTCCCTCACCGCTCTGGGCTGGACATCGGCGTGAACTCATCTCACGAGACAAAGGCTTAATTAGCACCTGCTGGATGGCTTAATTAGCACGTACAGGATCTCCCAGTATCGGTCTGGGGCAGTTCTGGAGACTCTCAGGGCCTTTGTGGCTTCCCTGGAAGTGTCCAAGGCCAGGCTGGACCAGGCTTGGAGCGACCTGGGATGGGAGAACGTGTCCCTGCACATGGACTGGAACTGGATGAGCTTTAAGGTCCCTTCCAGCCCAAACCATTCCAGGGTTCCAAACCATTCCAGGGTTCCAAACCATTCCAGGATTCCGGGCACGGGCCAGGGAGGGGAGGACAGGGACCAAAGGAAACGTGAGAGGACGAGCAAGGACCCGGCCAGGAGCGGCTCAGACGCTCCGATTTGTAATTAAAGAGCTGCAAACGAGCTGCAGACAAGAAAACTTTTCTCATTATGAGTCCAGCCAGGAGCAAATTCCCGATTTCGGCGATTTTACAGCGCTCAGGGCAAAATGAGAATGCAACTCCTCAGCCGGGTCCCTCTTGCTTCACCCTAAAAGGGTTTTATTGCTTAATTAACTCTTGGTTTCTCTAATTAGGAGCTCTTTGTTCTGGGCCAGGCTCGGGGGAGGTTAAAGTCTGGCTTTAGGGTCAGAATAACCCCGGTGACTTCTCAAAGCTCAGCTTTTTGTGGCGTTTCAGCACCACTTTCCCTCCCCCCCAATGCCCCATCCATCAGCTCCAGGAATGCCCTGGTGTTTTTCCCTGATTTTTAGATGGGAAACTCCCCATTTTTAAGGATTTTCTGTGTTGGCCACACCCGAAACATGGAATTTTGGCGTTACCCAGGTGTTTTCCAGATGTTCTGCTCAACCTCCATGGCTTCAATCCTGCCCGGAACAACCACAAAAATAAAGCAGGCAGCAAATCCTCGTAAAAAAATTCCGATTCAGGGCCTGAACCCACTTTTTCGGGAGCAAAAAACCCCACTTTGGTCCAAATCCAAGAGGCTCCCTGGCAATCTCCCTGCGGCACCAGGAGCACCAGGCAGCTGATACTCCAAAAAAAGGGATTTTATCCTTTTCCAAGAGGTCAGGGAAGGCTGAACCGTGGCCCCGTGTCCCAATTCCTCCCTGGGTGACCCCAAGGCTGCTCCACTTTTCCAACAGGTCCTGGAAAAACCTGGGAAAGGCTGAACTCCAGTGAGGTCATTCCCGAGCTCCGGAGGGGGAGTGAAGCAATTGGGGATTGGATTCTTTGATGGGACGGCCGCTGGAAAAGTTGTGGGGTTTGAGTGAGGCAATCAGAGCCCTGCAGGAGAAATTAGGGATAAATTTAGGCTGGGAATTAGCAGAGGTTTGTAAGGAGCAGAGAAGAAATTAGGACTAAATTTAGGCTGGGAATTAGCAGAGGTTTGTAAGGAGCAGAGAAGAAATTAGGACTAAATTTAGGCTGGGAATTAGCAGAGGTTTGTAAGGAGCAGAGAAGAAATTAGGACTAAATTTAGGCTGGGAATTAGCAGAGGTTTGTAAGGAGCAGAGAAGAAATTAGGACTAAATTTAGGCTGGGAATTAGCAGAGGATTTCAAGGAGCAGAGAAGAAATCAGGAATTAGTTTAGGCCGGGAATCGGGAGGAGATTTTCAAGGAGCAGCACAGGAGTTCTCAGGAACAATCTGGGAAATCCGAAAATGGGGCACAAACCATGGAGAAAGCTTTGGGATGAGTTTGGGGGATTTATGGGGGAGGTTTTATAGCAGAGTCCCAGACCTGACTCAGCCCCGAGCGTCTCCTGGGAGCCAGGAAGCTCAGCCAGGGACAGGAGTTTTATAGGAATCGTTTGGATCCTGGGAAGCTCAGGAACCATGGAATTATGGAATGGGTGGGGTTGGAAGGAATCTTAAAAATCATCTCATTCCAACCCCTGCCATGGGACACCTTCCGCTGTCCCAGGCTGCTCCAGCCCGGCCTGGGACATTCCCAGCGGTGGGGAATCCATGGAATAACCCAGGCCAGGCCCTCCCCACCCTCACAGGGAACAATCCCTTCCCAAAATCCCACCCCAATTCCCCCTCTGTCACTCTGACCCCATTCCCTGCGGTTCCTGAGGAAAAGTCCCTCTCCAGCTTCCCCGGAGCCCCTGCAGATCCCGGGAGAGCCTCTGGGATCTGAACATTCCCAGCTTTTCCAGCAGCGGGAGCAGGAGGCTGAGCAGGGGGGTGGCAGATCCCTCCCCGATATCCTGGGAATGCTCTTCCTGACCCCCCCCCCAGGCCTGGGACAGGTCTGGGACAGGTTTTGCCCCCCGGGATCCCCGGCTCCTTCTCCAGGGAGCTGATTCCCAGCAGGACACCCCAGTCCGCGCTGGTGCCTCGGGTTCCTCCCGGATCCAGCGGCGAAAAAGGGGTTGGGCTGAGGCAAATCCAAAATTTAAACTATTCCTGGAGAGAGAGAGAGAGAGAGGGAGAGGGGGAGGATCCAAAGGGATTTTCCAGAGGCAGGAGCGGCTTGTGCGGGCCAATGCTGCGCTCTGGTGGCTGGGGACGCTCGGGCCCCTTGGGGACACTCGGCTCGTGTTCCCTCATGGAAAAGGGACATTGAGGGGCTGGAGCTGGGAACGGGGCTGGAGCAGCAGGAGAAGGGAATGGAAAACCCTGAGGGAGCTGGGGGGGCTCATCCCGGAGAAAAGGGGGATCCAGAGGGAATTTGGGGCTCTTCCAGGGGGGATTTGGGATCTGATCGCAGGGAACGGGGCCAGGACAAGAGGGAACGGCCTCGAGCTGTGCCAGGGGAGGCTCAGGGTGGATATTTGGGAAAATCCCTCCTGGAAAGGGCGGCCAGGCCTTGGGAGGGTTTGAGTTTCCCATCGCTGGAGGTGTCCGAGGAGTCTCTGGACGTTGGTTTGGGGGTCGGGCACAGGCTGGACTCGGGGACCTTGGAATTCTTCTTCAACCTCAGGGATTTGGGGATTTGTGGATGCTGGAGGTGGGAAGGAGCTGGGGCTGAGAAATCCCGGGATGGGGACGGGGCTGGAGCAGCAGGAGAAGGGAATGGAGAGTCCTGAGGGAGCTGGGGGGGCTCATCCCAGAGAAAAGGGGGATCCAGCGGGAATTTGGGATCTGATCGCAGGGAACGGGGCCAGCACAAGAGGGAACGGCCTCGAGCTGTGCCAGGGGAGGCTCAGGGTGGATATTTGGGAAAATCCCTCCTGGAAAGGGCGGCCAGGCCTTGGGAGGGGCTGCCCAGGGAGGCTTGGAGTGGCCATCCCTGGAGGTGTCCGAGGGATCCCTGGAGGTGTCCGAGGGATCCCTGGAGGTCTCCGAGGGATCCCGGGATGCTGGTTTGGGTGTCCAGGTGGGGACCAGGCACAGCTTGGACTCGCTGATCCTGGAGGGCTTTTCCAGCCTCAGGGATCCTGGAATTCCGCCCTTTTTAACACACCTGACTCCACCTGGAAGCCGCCGCCAGGTGAAGGTGGAGGAAAGGAGCTTAAGCAGAGCCCTGGCACGGAGGAGATGAAGGAGGGAGGTCAAAAAAACTCCCGGAGGAGGAGCCGGGTGGGACCTTGGGGCTCCTCCACGTTGCCTTTAATGAATCAGCATCGAGAAGGAGCCGAGGTTCTGGAGGATGAGCCAAGGCCCCAGGAATGCAGAGCTCCCTCCCTGCTCCAAAAAATAGAAACTCGGCAGCAGAACAAAAGGAGAGAGAAGATAAAAAAGGTGAATTTTCAAGGTGGGATCCGGGGCGTTGGAGTGATGTAAAATCATCCCCACTCTGTGAATTCCACCCTGGGAAGCTCCTTCGGGGGCCTGGCTGCCTTTTCCAGGTGGAAATTCCTGCTGGTGCCCAGACCTGGATAAAAGTAATAGAAATAATGTATGAATAGTAATATAAAATAATAATATAAAATAATAATATTAAACAATAGTATAAATCAATAATATAAAATAATAATATAAAACAATAATATAAAATAATATTATAAAATAACAATATAAAACAATAATATAAAATAATAATATAAAACAATAATATAAAATAACAATATAAAAAACAATATAAAACAATAATATGAAATAATATTATAAAATAATAATATAAAACAATAATATAAAACAATAATATAAAATAATAATATAAAGTAATAATATAAAGTAATAATATAAAACAATAATATAAAAACAATAATATAAAATAACAATATAAAATAATATAAAGTAATTATATAAAATAATATTATAAAATAATAATATAAAACAATAATATAAAGTAATAATATAAAATAATAATATAAATCAATAATATAAAACAATAATATAAATCAATAATATAAAATAATAATATAAAACAATAACATAAAATAACAATATAAAATAATAATATAAAACAATAATATAAAATAATATTATAAAATAACAATATAAAACAATAATATAAAATAACAATATAAAATAACAATATAAAACAATAATATAAAACAATAATATAAAATAATATTATAAAATAATAATATAAAACAATAATATAAACAATAATATAAAACAATAATATAAAATAATAATATAAAAAATAATATAAAATAACAATATAAAATAATATAATTATATAAAAGAATATTATAAAATAATAATATAAAACAATAATATAAAGTAATAATATAAAATAATAATATAAATCAATAATATAAAATAATAATATAAAACAATAACATAAAATAACAATATAAAATAATAATATAAAACAATAATATAAAACAATAATATAAATCAATAATATAAAATAATAATATAAAACAATAATATAAAATAATAGACATCTATTTCTATAAAAATTCATAAAACCAATATTTATTTATCATTTCTGTTCCCATAAATATGAAACATGAGCTGCTTGTTTTGGTCAAAGGGAGGTTCACACCTCCAACATTTGGAGCTGAAAACCACGCAGGAATCGTGGCTTCGCATCAAAGGAATGATTCCCGTGGGAGAGGAGCCACAACAAAGCCCCGTTCTTGTGCTTCAGGTGGAGCTGAGCACTCGGAGCTGAGCAGGAAAAGTCTGGATTCGTTCCTGGACTCGTTCCTGATGGAGAATTCCATAATTAAAGGAGCATTTCGCCCTCTCTGCTTCTTCCCCCATGTGGGGCACAGTTACCCGGGGACTCCCAAACTTCCTGATTCATTTTCGTGGCCGAATTCTTCAGGGCCCTTTCTCCCGGCCACAAAAACCACCCAGGCGGGGCCGTTTCTGCCGCTTCACAAGAAACCACATTTTTTAATTAAAAAAAATTCCAATACTCAGGCCCTGCCCCCCTCCCTGTGGGTTTGGGCTCCGTGTTGGTGTCACCAGGGCTGGGCATTATTTTGTCCTGGTCCCTCTGAGCTCTGCTGGAGCAGACAAATTGTCCCTTCTTGGGGTCATTTTGCGTCAAAACGAACCCATCAAAGCTCCGAGCAGGTTTTTAGTGACTTAAAAGAATTAATTCCTGATTTTAGAGGTTTTTTTTATGTGTGTGAGATAAGAACTGAATGACTGGGGAAGTCACACGGGGCTGGAGGAAGTTTATCAGCTCCGGAGCTTTTTGTCACCTCTGGCTCTGGGTGTCCCCATGCGGATCCCGAGGCTGTCACCTGCCCCCGGAGCAGCGGGAATGTGGCACCCGGTGACTCTCAGGTGACCGGGAGAGGTGAGGCACAGCCAGCTTGGGTGGCAGCCCTTGCACAACCAGCTCAGCTGCCACCCAAAAATAAACTTCCTCCGAAAACCACGTGGGACTTTCTCGGTGATTCAACTCCTTATCCCACACAGGTTCGAATAAATCCTCATAAAACCCAGAGATGAATTTTTTAAGTCACTAAAAACCTGCTCGGGGCTTTGATGGGTTCGTTTTGACGCAAAATGACCCCAAGAAGGGACAATTTGTCCCTGCTGGCTCCAGCAGAGCTCAGAGGGACCAGGACAAAATAATGCCCAGCCCTGGTGACACCAACACGGAGCCCAAACCCACAGGGAGGGGGCAGGGCCTGAGTATTGGAATTTTTTTTTAATTAAAAAATGTGGTTTCTTGTGAAGCGGCAGAAACGGCCCTGCCCGGGTGGTTTTTGTGGCCGGGAGAAAGGGCCCCGAAGAATTCGGCCACGAAAATGAATCAGGAAGTTTGGGAGTCCCCGGGTAACTGTGCCCCACATGGGGGAAGAAGCAGAGAGGGCGAAATGCTCCTTTAATTATGGAATTCTCCATCAGGAACGAGTCCAGGAACGAATCCAGACCCTTCCTGCTCAGCGCTGTGGGATGATTTCTTCCTGCTGATCCCAAGGAGAGCTGAGAGGGACCAGGACAAAACAACGTCCGGCCTTGGTGACATCAACACCGAGCTGGAACCTCAGGGAGGGCAGAGAATTTGAGGTTTTTAATTAAAAAATGAAGATTTTGCTGGCTAACGAGATATCCAAGGGGGGATTTGTTCTCCTGTTTTCCCTCAGTGGAACCAAATCCCTGCCCAAAACCTGGCCAAACACCCCCAAAATCTGGGCATTGAGGGGTGGGTGAGAGGCACCCACAGAGCTGGAGAAGCCCATGGAAAACCCGTCCCAAATCCAACAGAGCCATAAATTATTGGGACAACCCCATCCCATTCCCAAGGAGAGATCCAGGGTGGCTTTGGCAAAAATGCCAGCTCATTTTGGGCTGGGATTGGTGGTTTCCAGGACGAACATTCCCTGCACAGGGATGGTGGGAGGGACTTTTCCATCAGGAACTGCAGCGACGGGAAAAGGGGAGAATGAGTTAAAAATGAAAAGAGGGGAAATTTCGGTTGGATTTGGGAAGGAGTCGTTCCCCCTGAGACCTCCAGGGATGGGAAAACCCCTGGAAAGCCACTCCTACACATCCAGGGCTTCAGTCCCCAAACACAGCCCGAGGCTGGGGCTGCCGCTCCGAATGCCATCGAGGCTTCCCGTGCCAGGCGGGATTATCCCGAGGTAATTACGCGCTCTGGGAAGCTGACATGGAACCACTCATTGTCGGGGATGAGTCGGCGGCTCCGACTCACTCCAGGAGGGCCGGGAGTTAATGGGGCCCTGGCGGCTCCCAGGCACCTCCGGCGGCCCTATAAAAGCTCTCCCGGAGCTGGGACGCGCTGGTCACCTCTGGAAGTTCTTCCCACCCCTAGGAGCTGGGTGAGTCCGGTTCCTGAGCCTCTGGAGATGCTGGGATGGGGAATTAGGAGGGAATTCTTTATTCTGAGCGTGGGGATGGGCTGGATTGGGTTGCTCAGGGAAGATTCCCCGTTCTGGCGAGTGTCCAAGGCCAGCTTGGACGGGGTTTGGAAGTGGGACTTGGGTTTGGTGAGATCCAGGGTGGCTTTGGAAAAAATGCCAGCTCGTTTTGGGGTGGGATTGGTGGTTTCCAAGGAGAACATTCCCTGCAAGAAGGGAGCCAGGAAAGGGACTTTCCATCAGGGACTGGAGTGACAGGAGAAGGGGGAATGGGTTCAGTGAAAGAGGGGAAATTTGGGAAGGAATCGGGTGGGATTTGGGTGGGATTTGGGAAGGAATTGTTCCCTGTGTGGGTGGGGAGGCTCTGGCCCAGGTTATTCCATGGATTTCCCCATCCCTGGAAGTGTCCAAGGCCAGGCTGGAGCCACCTGGGACAGCAGAAGGTGTCCCATGGCAGGGGTTGAGTTGATCTTTAATGTCCCTTCCAACCCAAATCGCTCTGGGATTCTGTGATTACCAAATTCAGATTCATTCCCGATTTTTCCGTATAAAAACTGATTATCTGGGAGAGGTTCCTCAAACCGATGGGTTGGAACTGGGAGGGGACTCTCGGTGTTCGCTGCTGAGTATCTGAATCCCCGATTGGCTGCTGAAAAAGGGGAATTTGGGAGCGAGGGAAGTTTGTTTCAATTCATTCATTCATTAAATTCATTCATTCATTAGGGGGTTTTGCATTAATTTGGGGGCTGTTTGATTTGGGGAGTGCCCGCACAGCTCTGCTGTGTGGGGCCACACAATCCCAGCAGAGCTGGGAGCAGCCTGGAGCCGTTATGGTCTCAATGCCCTTTAATTAACTTTGCTTTGTTAATGAGCTTCAACTTTGGGGGGCGGGGGGGGGAGCTGGGAACTCCCACCCTGGGTGGCCTCGGCCTCTCCAGCTGTGGCAGAGGTGGCCAGAGGTTCAGAGCTCCTTGGGGCTGGGATTTCTCCTCAAAGCATCACGGGGAGGGCACAAGAAGAGAGAAGGGAGGGATGGGGGGTTGGATTTAAGGATGGAAAGCAGCTCCAGGATCAGTTTGAGATCCCAAATCAGCTCCCTGTGGAGCTCCAGGGATAGGGAGGGGGTCACAGTCTGTGACAGGGGACCACGAGGGCTTCAAGAAGGTATTGAGTGACTTCAAGTCAGATCTTCAGCGATGTCCTCGTCACTCTGGTGGGACATTCAGTGCTGGGTGTCCCCAGGTGTCCCCAGTTTGGATTCGGGCCGTGGTTCAGAGTTAAAAACGAGCAGTTGGGTCCCTCAGGTGGTGCTGGGGCTGTGTTGGGACGGTGGCACAGCTGGGACGTGTCCCCGAGGTGTGGGCACTGCAAGAAACTCACCTGTCCAGGCCTCCTCAGGTGTCACCGAACGGGTTGGGTTGGGAGGGTCCTTAAAATTCACCTCATTCCAACCCCGCTTGTGTCATTCCTGTCCTGCCCAAGTGTCCCCAGGATGTCCCCAAGACCTCCCCCCTGTGCTGGGACCGTGGCACAGCTGGGACGTGTCCCTGAGGTTTGGGGACCAGAGGCTTCCTCAGGTGTCACCGAATGGGTTGGGTTGGGAGGGACCTCAAAGTCCACCTCATTCCAACCCCGTCCGTGTCCTTCCAGTCCTGCCGAGTGTCCCCAAGATGTCCTGCTACCTCCAGCAGCACCTCCCTCCGCTCTACCAGCACCCCGCGGCGCTGTCCCCTGGCGTCCCCTTCCCGGCTCAGCAGTGGCACTCCACCACCTGCATCCCCCAGGCCGTGCTCGGCCACGTCCCCCTGCAGCGGGCGATGTCCTCCAGCGTGTGCCACCAGCAAAGCATCACCCAGGCCGTGCCCCAGCAGCTCTGCGGACCCCTCTGCGTGCCCCAGCACCTCCTGCAGCAGCAGATTGTCCCCAGGCGCGTGACAACGTGCGTGCCACCGCAGCAGCACGCGACCAGCGGCGCCGGTGTCACCCGGTGCGTGCCACACCAGGCAGGGGTGACCCAGTGCGTGCCACAGCAGCTGCAGGTGCCGCAGCAGTGCCCGCCCGTCCTCCAGCAGCAGAAGATTGTCCCCAGGTGCGTGACGACGTGCGTGCCACAGCAGCGCGTGACGGGCGGCGCGGGTGTCACCGGTGTCACCCAGTGCGTGCCACAGCAGCTGCGGGTGCCCCAGCCCGAGTGCGTCCCCCAGCAGAAGGTTGTCCCCAGGTGTGTCACCACCTGCGTGCCGCGGCCGCCGTACGCCACCAAGGGCGTCCCGCAGCAGCAGAGCACCACCAGGTGCGTCCCCCAGCAGCGTGTGAGCACCTTCTGTCCCCAGCAGGGTGTCCCCAGGTGTGTCACCACCTGTGTCCCCCAGCAGCGCGCAGCCCAGCGCGTCTCCTACCAGTGGGTGACAGCGCCTGTGGCCCAGCAGCAGCAGCAGAGCGTCACCCCCTGTGTGCCCCCGCAGTGGCACAGCAGGTGTGTCACCAAGTGTGTCCCGCAGCAGTGTGACACCGGCGGGGCCAGCATTTGTGTCCCGCAGCAGCAGAGCGGGGAGGTTTGTGCCACCCAGCAGAGTGCCAGCAAGTGTGTCACCCAGCAAAGTGCCACCAAGTGCGTCCCTCAGCAAAGTGCCACCAAGTGTGTCACCCAGCAAAGTGCCACCAAGTGCGTCCCTCAGCAAAGTGCCACCAAGTGTGTCACCCAGCAGAGTGCCACCAAGTGCATCCCTCAGCAAAGTGCCACCAAGTGCATCCCTCAGCAGTGTGGGACAATCTGTGTCCCCCAGCAGTGTGCCACCAAGGTTGTCCCTCAGCAAAGTGCCACCAAGAGTGTCACCCAGCAGAGTGCCAGCAAGTGTGTCCCTCAGCAGTATGGGACAGTTTGTGTCCCCCAGCAGCGTGTAACCAAGAGTGTCACCTATCAAAGTGCCACCAAGTGCATCCCTCAGCAGTGTGGGACAATCTGTGTCCCCCAGCAGTGTGCCACCAAGAGTGTCACTCAGCAGAGTGCCACCAAGGTTGTCCCTCAGCAAAGTGCCACCAAGTGTGTCCCTCAGCAGTATGGGACAGTTTGTGTCCCCCAGCAGTGTGTAACCAAGAGCGTCACCTATCAAAGTGCCACCAAGTGTGTCCCTCAGCAGTGTGGGACAATCTGTGTCCCCCAGCAGTGTGCCACCAAGAGTGTCACTCAACAGAGTGCCACCAAGTGTGTCCCCCAGCAGTATGGGACAGTTTGTGTCCCTCAGCAAAGTGCCACCAAGTGTGTCCCCCAGCAAAGTGCCACCAAGTGCGTCCCCCAGCAAAGCGTGACCAGATGTGTCCCTCAGCAAGGTATGACCAAGTGTGTCCCTCAGCAAAGTGCCACCAAGTGCGTCCCCCAGCAGTGTGGGACCCAGAGTGTCACCCCTCAAAGTGCCACCAAGTGCGTCCCCCAGCAGTGTGGTGGAGTGAAGATCTCCAGCCACTCCAAGAAATACTGCTCGGCTCCCAAGTGGCCCTGGTGACAGGGAGCAGGATGAGGACAATCCCTGGGAAATCGGGATTTGGGATCTTTATCTCCTCCCGTCGCTCCCATCGGCGTTATCCCGGTTTCCCAGCGTTTCTCTCCCTTTCCGTGGTGACATTCTGGGTGCCTCTGGTTCTTTCCTTGATCTGCCGCAAGGTGTTGGTGGGATGAAATTCCCACCGAATTCCAAGAAATCCTGATTTTTAAGCAATAAAAATCATATTAAACGAAGGAATAGAAAGGTCTGAGGAGTCCAGATCTCCACAGCTTCAGGAGGACTGCTCCAGATCCCAGCTCCACATTTATTCCTGGAATTGGGAGGGAATGTTCCGGTTAAGTTGGATTCCACAAGGCTCGGAGCTTTCCAGAACATCCGGGGTTGGACTCGGAAGCCGAACGTGAATTTCTGAAGGAAATGGGATAAAATTCCCTCAGAATCCCAGGATGGGCGAGGTCAGGAAGGACCAGGGTGGGTCCAAATTCCCTGTTCCAGCAGGGTGATCCCGGATCATGGGATGGTTCTGGAATATCCCCAGGGAGGGAGACTCCAGACGTTTTCCAGTGCACAGAGAGGGAATTCCTCAAATTCAGGTGGAAAAGGACCATCCCAGCCCAGGAGAGCCCTTTCCCTTTGGAATGTGGCCAGAATTCCCGTTTTTTGACTCCAGCAGAATCCCCAAGCAGGAATTCCCCAAGAATTCCCCAAGAATTCCCGGCGGGACAAAGCTGAGATGTTCCACGCCGATGTTTTATCCCTTAATCAAGATAAAAACCACAACTTGAAAGGAAAACTCTTCGAAATAACACTGAAAGCTGTAGCAGGATTATTTTATAAATGTTTCCTTATAAAGGTAATTAATCAATTAAATTCTTTACGCTGAAGATGTGCATTGAAAGCAAACTTTATTTACAGAAATATATGAATACTTTAAATAGATATAAACTTAAATAAACATTCTTGTCCGACCTCTGATTAAAATCTTGGTTTTCTGCCTCTTGGTGGTTTTTTAATTGAATTTTTATTCAATATTAATTGAATATCGTTATAAATCATGTTATTAATATTATCAGAAATGTTTAATACTATTATAAATATTTCTTTAATATGAAATATTAAACATGGACTATTTAACATTAAATATTTCTTTAATAATAAAAATTCATTTAATAAGAAATATTTCTTTAATAATATGTATTTATTTAGTAAGAAATATTTCTTTAACATGAAATGTTAAATACGGAATATTTCTTTAAGAATAAATATTTCTTTAAGAATAAATATATTGTTAATATTAAATATTTATTTAATGAGAAATATTTATTTATTATGGAATCCTTATTTAAGAATAAATATTTATTTAATAAGAAATATTTATTTAATTAGAAATATTTATTTAATATGGAATCTTTATTTAATAAGAAATATTTAATATTAAATATTTAATAAATATTTCTTCGATAATAAATATTTCTTTAATAATAAATATTTATTTAATAATAAATATTTATTTAATGTGAAATATTAAATATGGAATGTTTATTTAATACTAAATATTTATTTAGTATTAAATATTTATTTAATAAGACATATTTATTTAATATTTAATATTAAACATTTCTTCAATAATAAATATTTCTTTAATAATAAATATCTCTTTAACGTGAAATATTAAATACGGAATATTTATTTAATAAGAGATATTTAATAAATATTAAATAGTTCTTTATTAAATCCAGTGAAATCCGGGCTGGAAAAAGCAGCGGATGAGCCCCGTCATTAGGAAAAGGAGCAGGAGCTCACCCCGAGGAGCTCGGGAGATGACCACGGGTGGTGCCCGCGGGGACAGGAGGGTGTGCCCGGGCTGGGGACGCTGTCCCGCATCTTGTCCTGCCCCTCCCTGGCTCGGTGACCTCCAGGTGCCACCTGGAATTGTCCAAGAGCTCCTGGAAGTGTTGGGAGATCCCGGGGGTTGCCTTCTCCTGGGAGTTTGGGGTTTTTTTCCAGCAGGGAATGTGCTGCTCCTGCCGCCCCCCGAGCCAGGGATGGTGCCACCACCCAACCCTCCGGATCCCCCCGAAACTGAGGGATGAAATCATGGAATGGTTTAGGTTGGAGGGATGTCAAAATCATCCCATTCCATGGGCAGGGACATTCCCACCATCCCAGGCTGCTCCAGCCCGGCCTTGGACATTCCCAGGGGTGGGGAATCCATGGAATAACCCAGGCCAGGGCCTCCCCACCCACACAGGGAACAATTCCATCCCAAAATCCCACCCAAATTCCCCTTCTGTCACTCTCACCCCATTCCCTGTGTCCTGTCCTGAGGAAAAGTCCCTCTCCAGCTTCCCTGGAACCCCAGCAGATCCTGGGAAGGGCTCTGAGGTCTCCACAGGCTGAACATTCCCAACGTTCCCAGCCCCTCCATCACCTTTGGAGGAGTTGTCCCATCCCGGGGTGGCCTTGTGGCTTTTCCCATGGAATCATCTGGAAAAATCTTCCCGGGGGGCTGAATCCCAGGTTTTGGGGTCACCGGGATTTGGGGATGTTTTGGAGGGGCTGTGCTGGAGCCTGGCCCTGGCTCTGACTCAGCTGTGCCTCAGTTTCCTCAGTGTTTAATTGGGAATAATGACCCCCCCCCCCAGTGTCCCAGGAGCCTCCGGGAGATGAAAGGGCCTCGCAAATGTTAATTAAGGTCATTTGGATGTTAATTAAGGACATTTTTAATGCCAGGTCATGGTGTTAATGCTCTGCTCGCCCAAACTGGGCACGCACAACCGGGAATTAGCAGCTCTTGGAGGCTCCTTGATCCCGAGCTTCCCAAGGAATTGGGATCACGGAGCCCATAAAACCGGGATTAATCCACTCTCCGACGCCTGTTTGTTCCTGGGATTTTAGGTCAGGGAATTCAGCATTAAAAAGTTCGCTGTTGTTCAGGGGAGGGAAACTCCATAAAAGTGAGAGGAATCCAGGTTGGAGTCGGGATTTGTCTTCAGGGTTCCTCCCTTCAGCCCCTGGAATGTTGGGATCAACCTGGAAAAGAGGCACCGTGTCCCTGTAATTTCCTATGGAGCTGGGAAATTAAATGGAAGTCACGGGGATGCCTCCAGGCTTCTGGGAAAGGAGAAAATAACACTGGAAATTCAGTTTGTGGGCCGTAATTTGGAGCTCAATATTCCAAATATCCCAGTATTCCGATGTTTCAATATTCCAATATCCAAATATTCAAACATCCAAATGTTGCAGTATACAAATAATCCAATATTCCAATACTCAAATATCCCAATATTCCAATATTCAAATATTCCAATAATCCAATATCCAACTATCCAAATATTCCAATACTCAAATATCCTAATATTCCAATATCCAAATATTCCAATATTCCATATATTCCAATATTCCAATACTCAGATATTCCAATATCCCAATACTCCAATATCCAAATATTCCAATATTCCATATATTCCAATATTCCAATACTCAAATATTCCAATACCCCAATACTCCAATATCCAAATATTCCAATATTCCAATACCCAAATATCTCAATATTCCAATATTCCAATATCCCAATACTCCAATATCCAAATATTCCAATATTCTAATACTCAAATATCCCAATATTCCAATATTCAAATATCCAAATATTCCAATATTCCAATACTCCAATATCCAAATATTCCAATATTCCAATACTCCAATATCCAAATATTCCAATATTCCAATACCCAAATATCTCAATATTCCAATATTCCAATATCCCAATACTCCAATATCCAAATATTCCAATATTCTAATACTCAAATATCCCAATATTCCAATATTCAAATATCCAAATATTCCAATATTCCAATACTCCAATATCCCAATATTCCAATATCCAAATATTCCAATAATCCAATATTCCAATACTCCAATATCCCAATATTCCGATCATGGAATTCTTGACGTTAAAAAATCCTTCAAAATGTGGAATCCAAGCGTAAATGTGGCACTGCCAAATCCACCAAAAATCACCTAAAAACCATCCCAGTGTCCGTTGGGAACCACCAGGGAAAGGATCCCAGCGGATCCTTCCTATGGATATGGGATTTTCCACTCACTCCATCAAAAATTCACTTATTTCACCTCAGGGGAGGTTTGGGATTTTAGGGAAATTCTTCCCGCAGAGGGTGACCAGGGTCCCTATGGGAATGGCCGCATTCCCAAGGCTCCAGGAGCGTTTTCCCAGGAATGGGGTGGGATTCTGGGAATTCTGTGCAGGGCCCGCAGTTGGATTCGATCCCTGCGTGCCCCTTCCAACGAGGATATTCCATGACATTCCCCTCTTTTCCAGGCACCTCACCCGAATCCCTGGAATCCAAAAGCGTCGGATTCAGATTAAAGGGACCAAAAAAACCCAAGAATTCCAGGGACTAAGAAAATTCCAGGCTCTTCCCTCGTGCAGAAGCAACTCTCCCAAAACGCGTTCCCAGCCGCCATTCCCAACCCTGCCCCTGCTCATTTTCCCTGGGGTTTGTTTTTGTGGGATAAACAGGGAACAAAGGGAGTGACGGAGCAGGAAATGGGAATTTTGGGGTTGGCATGAGCCTGGTCCCTTCTCCTCTTTGTGGTGCCAGAAAAGCGTCACCTCTCGGGGCACGACCGGCCCCTTTGTGACTGGGAATTTTTGGGAGCTGTCCCAAAAGGGTTCCTGGCTCCTAATGATCCCTCTCTTCCCTGGATTCCCGGGAAGGAATCTGCATGTCCCAGTAATTACGGGCTGCTCGGAGTCCTTCCTGGACGGCGTTTTCAAAGGGATTTCTGCCTGCAGCTCCCATGGGAATGAGGAATTCCTTGCTCATTCCCTTGGCTGGGCTCCACTGGGATTTTTTTTTGGGGTGGAAAGGGCTGTTTTGGGCTGGAATTTCACGGGGCGGGCACGGCAGATTTGGGATCCCTGAGGATCCTTGGGGTTTTTCTCTGGTCCAACCTCTGGGATCCGGAGCTCCTGGTGATCCAGGACATCCCTGGGAGCGCCGAGCCGCACGTGGCCGGGATTGGGATGCAATTAAAGCATCACCCAACCCAAACCCAACCTCCCCGATTCCCTGGGGCATTCCCAGGCTCCATAAAAGCCTGGCCATCCCGGGCCTTTCCTGGACACTTCTCTCCGGTTCTTCTCCCTCATGACCTGGGTAAGTCCGGCTTCCACAGGAGCTCCTGAAATTCCGATTTTAATCCCTCCAGCCTTTTGGGATGCGCGGCTCTTCCGGCTGGAGCTGCGCTGAAGAAAAACAGGGAAGAAATTCCACGCGGATCGTGGAGGCAGGAGTGGGATTTGTGGGGTCTTTTCCTGTGTTCTCCGGTAGGATTTGGCTCCATAAAGGGCTGGATCCCGGCGGGGATCGGGTGTGAAGTTGGAAGAGCCGAGGCAGCTCCTCCAAAAGAAGTGAGGGAAAAAGAATTTGCTGCTGCTTTTCTGGAATTTTAAACAAAGGGATTTTTGTTCCGACCAGAGCCCGGAGCGGACGGAATTTCAGACGGGAAAATCAGGCCTCTCCAGCCAAGCCTGCACCTGTCAAACCCCCAATTCCTAAAACCTCCCAGCTAAACCCCCCTAAAAATGAGTGGGAGGCACAAATAATCCCCCTAATTAAGAGATTTTTGTCTTAATGAGCTTCAGCTGTTGCGGTAATTGCTGCCATTGTTTTCCCGGCATTGTTTTTATTGGACAATGATTGGTTTGATTGTGGCGATAACGAATTGTCCTGGTTTGGGACACCCCGCGATGGGATTTGGGAAGATGAAACCCTAAATCCTGGAACGATCGGAATTAGGGGTGCTCAGAAAACGTAGATTTATTTTTCACAGCTGCTGAATTTAATGCTTTACTCTCCAAAAAATATTGGAACCAAGCGATTTTTGGTCAAAATAATCCTGTTTAAACCTGGGGAAACTCCCTAAAACTGGGGTGTTTCTGGAGTTGGGAAGGTTTTTCCTACAATTTCCAAGGAAAGGAGAGATTTTCAGAGGAGAAAATGGGGACCTGCTTGTGCCACCTGGTTCTTTTCGGGTCTCAGCCGGACTCCCCTTGGCGGAGGGCGGGGGTTCACCCTCACGGGGGTTTTAGGAGCGGATTTTAGGGTCCCATAATAAAACCAGGGCCCTGGTGTGGCACTGGGGGCTGCTTTATTGGGTGTAATTCTCCCCAAATCAGTGAAGCTGGAGCCATTCCCAACCCACCCGTGTCACCTGCTCCGGGTGACACCGTCCTGGCAGGATGGCTGGGCTGAGGTCCCTTCCAAGCCCAAATCTTCTGAGATTCCAGGATATTTAATCCCTTTATCAAGCTGAGATTTGACCTTGATTTTGCCTTCCTTCCCCCAGGTGTTTTGACTCGATGCTGCTGCGTTTCCCTAAAAAACCTGGGATTTGCTGTGACAGGGAGCCAGAGCTGCCCCTGCCCCATTCCAGGCCCCAAATCCCTGGGGGATCGGAGCTCGGATAGGTCACACCTGAGCTCCAGAGAGCCCCAAACCTCTCCTCACCCTCGGCGTGGCTTTGGGGCCGCACCCGGCTATTATTGGGTGGCCACACCCGTAATTTTGGCTCCTCTTTCATCTCGCAGGAGCTCAACTTGAAAGGGTGACCCAGGGAGGGCCCGGAGGTGCTCGGGGAGTCACGGAACAGCTCAGGAGGGGGAAGTGCCGAGGTCTGAAAGGTGGCACGAACCTCCTCAGCTGCAATTCCGGATTTTTTCAGCCTCTTGAGAGCAGAACCTGGAGCTGAGGACAGAACTTTCCGTCCCCTCCTAAACACACCCCGCTTCGAACCACTGACCGTGAGGAGAGCGGGGCGTGGGCGAGTTTTGATGCTGAATCACAAAAAAATCCCGCAAATCGCTGCTTTTCTGCTCTCCCCCGCAGGTCTGAGCGCCCCGCTCCGCCATGCACTACCCCGGGGAGCGCTGCACCCCGCTGCTCCTGCCGGGCCCCAAATTCATCACCGAGACCCTCCCGCAGTGCCCGGCGCACGCCGAGGCCTTCGCCAACACCTGCCACCCCCTGAGCATCACCAAGAGCCCGGTGCCGCGCTGGCACAGCTGTCCCCAAGCGCTGCCCGCCGCCACCCAGCTGTCGCTGGTGCCGTGCCAGCCGCTGGTGCAGAAGTGCGTGGTGCTCTACCCGGAGCCCTGCGAGACCACGCGGCTGCTGCCGCGCCTGGAGCCCGTCCCGAGGGTCGCCGGCCTCACCCAGACGCTGCCGGCCTTCGAGAGGCCCCGCGGCGACAAGAAACGCGTGGCCAGGAGCCTCCCGCCCTGCGCCCCGCGCTGCCCCGAGCCGGGCCGGCTGCGCTTCCCCCCGTGCGGCATCCGCTCCTCGGCGTCCTGCCGGGGCGAGTGCCGCTCGCACAAGGTGGCCAAGTGCCCCTCGCGCTGCGCCGAGCTGACCAGCGGCTACTCGCTGCCCCTCCGCGGGGTCACCGAGTGTCCCCCGCAGCAGAGCTTCGGCCACTCCTTCCTGCAGGAGTACCTGGGCGGTGTCGCCCCGCACCGCTGCTCCAAGGGGTACCCGACGCAGGAATGCGTCACCGGCTACTCCTCGGAGCAGCGCCTGAGCACCGCCAGGAGCGGTGTGGCCGTCAAGGAGACCAAGGAGTGTCCCCCGCACAAACCGGTGGCCAAGGGCTCGCTGCTGCACGAGGGGACCAAGGCCAGGAGCTCCTCCGCGCAGCACCTGAGCAAGTCCCGCTGTCCCCACCTCCGCGGGTCCCCGCGCCCCTCCCGCCTGTCCTCGGCGGGGGCCAAGCGCTCCGGGCACTCCAAGAAAAGTCGCTGCGCTTCCAAGTGGCTCTGGTGAGGGAGGAGCAGGAGCGGCCGGGAATCCCTCAGCAGATGGAGCTGCGGGCTCGGGGCGGTCCCCCCTCCATTCCCAGTCCTACCCCCCAAGCCTGGTTTTACCCCTTATGGTGCCCGTGTTAAGCTCCCAGAGTGAATCCCCCGTTTTATTTGACCCCAAATTCGGATTTTCCAGCACCAGGAAGGTGTTGGGGAGAGGCTGAGGAGCTCTGAGCCACTTGGAACCTCCACCCAGCGCCTTCGTGACAACGTTTGCACCCTGTTTTTACTGTTGTGGGATGAATTCTACTCTGGTTGTGCCACTCACATTAAACTCAGGTTGCAGCTGATTCCTGCTCTCTGCCTGATTTATTTTCCGTCTTTTAAACTCTTTTAAATTCCTGCTTCTGGAAAAAAAAAATGTCCCCGTTGTCACACCACTCCTTTGCATAAAATAAGGGAAATAATCCCAATTTTAGGGCTGCGTTCACTACCACGGGTTTACTGTGGGAAGGGAATGATGTTCCTCACAGGAATTTCTTCCCAGAATCCAACCTGGACTTCCCCCCGTCAATCTGAACCCATTCCCCCTTGTCCTGGAGCTCCAGACCCTTGGAAAAAGTCTCTCCCCATGTTCCCTGCGGCCCCTTCAGGCCCTGCAAGGCCACAGTGGGGTCAACCCAAAGCTTCTCCAGGCTGAACATTCCCAATTCCCTCAGCCTTTCCTCCCAGCAGGAGGAAAAAAAAAAAATGGGGGAGAGGGGATGGATCAGCAGGAAAAGGTTGAATTGTAAAAATCTGAGCTCCTGATTCCGTGGATTGGCTCCCGATAAGGGAGTTGTGCTGAGAGGCCAAAATAAAAACCCGTTGTCCCAAAAAAGCTGTGGAACTGTGCCGTAATTCCGCTCTCTCCACGTGAGGACGACCCTCGGCCTCTCCCGCTGCCCTTTCCCTGCCTCATCCAGAGGTTTTTCCCGGTGGGATTTGCCCCTGGAAAGGTCACGAGAGCTGGAAAAGGCCACGGGGAACCCCAAAAGTGCCGCGGGGCGCTGCTGCCGCCTGGTGGCGACAGAGGAGAAGCGCGGCAGGAATTCCATCCTCATCCCATTCCCAAATTCCCATTCCCGATTCCCAAAGGAGTTCCCCGCTTCCAGAAATCAAACGGAAATTTTGCTGAGTTCTCCTTCCTACGAGGAAAACTGGGAGGTTAAAATGAGTTCCCTCTCTGGGGAGGGGGGGAGGGTTGGGTGCTCTGCGGTTTAAGCGGCACAGGAATAAAATAAATTCCAAATTTTCCAGAGGTTTTTGCTGGTTTTAAGGAGGAAGGCTCCAAGCAGGAGCCTCCAAGAGATCCATGAGCTGCGTGGAATTATTATCAAAGGGCATGAAATAGGAGTTTCACCATATTCCCAGAAATCTGCAGAGCTCGATGGGATCAGCCTCAACTGGGAAAGAGGAATTCAAATGCTGATTTTTTTGGAAAACTCCGTGAGAACCTGGAATTGTCTTTTGGGGCGGGATGAGGGAAATAATCCCGATAACGAGGTTCCCACGCACCGAGGGGATATCAAAACCTATCAGAAATATTCACGAGTAATTTATGCATGCAAAGTGTTTTATCCTCGTAATGTAAATAACAAATTATCCCAGAAAAAGCTCCTCAGGGCTTGGAGCAGCTCTGGAATATTCCCTCTTGGATGGAAGTGCCTCTTCCACAGATAAACAGGATGTTGTTCTCCAGCCCGACTCCAGGTGGTTTGCACGTTCCTGAAGCAAAACAACCGATTTCTCCTCAAAAATCACCCCAAAACTGGCTCTGAAGCGGCTCCGGCTCAGCCTGGGGGAATTTCTAGGGGTGGGAATTGATTCCCAGGAATTTCCAGCTGGACACAGGGAAGAATTTCATCCCTGAGCACCAGAACAGATTGTCCAGGGAATGTTGGAATCCCTCTCAGGGGGGATATTCCAGAGCCATCCCAAAAGTCCCGTGCCAGCTTTGAGGAGGGTCCCTTCCAGCCT
Organism: Coloeus monedula; assembly: GCF_965178545.1. Classification (NCBI taxonomy): domain Eukaryota; kingdom Metazoa; phylum Chordata; class Aves; order Passeriformes; family Corvidae; genus Coloeus; species Coloeus monedula. The sequence continues at coordinate 3,267,960 of NC_138809.1, read as the reverse complement.
GACCCATTCCGGAATTCCGGGATTCTCTCAGCTCCGAGGATCCACCCAAATCCTCGGAAAATCAGCAAAACCCCGTGAAATTCATCCGTTTTCCAGCATCCACAGGATTACAATTTTTCCTCTTATTTAAGTCTCCCTTGAGGCACTTTCAGCCCAAGGAAATTTGGGATTGGGCTTGGAGCGAGCTGGGATAGCGGGAAGTGTCCCTGCCCGTGGAAGAGGGTTGGAATGGGATCAGATTTAATCCCCCAAACCACCCCGGGACTGGAAATCCAGGCAGAAATGGTGAAATCACCTCTGGAAAGAACTTTTCCTGCAAAAACCCAAAGGGAACCCTGGGGGATGTAACAGGAATTCCCATGGAAAATGGAATAACGCGGGTAAACAACCCCAAACCAATTAAGAGTAATTAAGATTATTACACATGAGGGGAGGGCAATTAAAACCTGGTGCCCAAAGGTTGCCTCAGCTTCCTGGAAGTTCGGGAGTTCTTATAAAACTCCAAGAATTCAGGGCTCCCCCAGCCATTCCCATCGATTCCTTCCTGGAATTTTGGTAAGTTCCTCTCACCTCTGTTCAATAATTTGGGGGAAACGAGCTGGGGTTTCACGGGAATTCTGTGGCTTCAAAAATTCCAAGGGGGATTCTCTGCTGGGAATTGGTTTGTTGGATATTTGGGGTGAATGCAGCCTTAAAAAGGTATCCATGGGGATTGGAATTCTTGTTAAAATCTCCCCCAAAAATCTGCTGGAATGTTGTTATTCATTAACAATAAATAACTGCAGCTTAAAAGTTGCTTTGATTTTAATTCTGGTGGGATCTGGATGAGTTTGTCACCAAATCATGGAATATTTTGAGATGGAAGGGATTTTAAAGGTCAGGTCATCTATAAATCAGGATGCTCAGTTAACATTTTATCCATATTTTTCATCCAAAAATTGGAGAAAACCTGAGATTTTCCTTTTTTACTCCCCCCAAAATTTTATTATTCATACATCAAATCTATTTTCTATGGGATAAAAAGGGAGGAAAATCTTCTTTCCTTCTTTTCCTGCCAGAATGACCCAAATCAGAGCCCATTTTCCCTAAAAAGTTGTTTCTCCCCAGTTTCCAGCCGGACAGGGAATTTCTTTGGTGCGAAACTCCAATTTTTGGGAAGAAGAATCTCCAATTCCGTTGCTTTCCCACCCAAAAGCTTTGGGAATTCTCTCCAAAGAGCATTTGGTCTCCATGGAAACCCCCATGAGATAAATAATGGAATTCCCCTGGACTTTTCCAGCGGAATCTTTGGAGAGAAACAGGAATTTGGTGACTTCACCCAACACCTACCTCTGAAGGAGCCTCTGGAAGAGCCTGGATTCCTCCAGGGACAAAAATGAAGGGATTTTTATCAGGAATCATCCACATCCCACAGCTTTTAACCCTGACAGGTTAAATCCCAGGATATATTCTGGAATTAATTCCACAAAAAGGTGGATTCAGTGTCCAGGGGAAAAAAAAAAATTGGGCACCAAAATTCCCTGTGGAGTTCTCGGCTCTCTGGAATTCATCTGGAGGTCCCTGGAGGAAGGATTTTCCCAGGAATTCCGGGAGGATGGCACGGAAATCACGGATTTTGGAGCTGTCAGGGGGAAGGAACCACTCCGGACGCGGATCCGGAGCCGGGAACGATCCCAGGCTCTGGAATCTGCTTTGGGTAATTATCCCGGCGAGGGCTGGGCAGGCTGAAATAAACAAATCATCCTGGGAAGGGATAGAAAATCATGGAATTGTGGAGTGGATAGAGCCAGGGTGGGGTTTTTTGGGAAGGTTGAGGGGGGAAAAGAGGAAAAGCTGGAACTGAGCCAGGAGTTTAAAAGTAGCATTAAAAAAAAATTAAATAATTTAAAAGAAACAGAATTAAAAATTAAATAATTTTTTAAAACCCCATTAAAAGTTAAAATAAAAAATTGAATAAAATTTAAGAAACAAAATTTTAAAATGAAATGAAAATGCAAGAGCAACATGAAAAATTAAATGATTTCTTTAAAAATAAAACGAAAAAAGTAAACGAAATTTTAAAAAATAAAATCCAAGCGAAATGAAATTCAAAAAAAATCGCAGTGAAAATTAGATAGAATTTTTAAAAATGAAAATTTAAAAAAATGAATGACGTTTAAAAAATACAATGAAAATTAAATAGAATTAAAAAAAAACCCTAAAAACACGCCTCAGAATTTAAAAGTAACACTTAAAAATTAAACCAAAAATACAATTCTAAAATGGAATCAACTTCAAAAAAGAAAAGAAATATTCACTGATGGGGGGTTTTCCCACCTGGGATTTACGAAGAAATAGGAATAAACTGTGTAATTCCAAGAGGTTTTTGCTGCTCTGGCTGCAGGTTCTCCGGCTTTCCTCCCAGATGTGCTCGGAATTCCAGGGGCGCTGCCCGCGGCCGGCGGCCTCCAGCTCCAGCCATCCCTGGGTGGTTTCCTGCGGCGCTTCCCGAGTCATCATCTTCCCCCCTCCCGTGCTCGTGACATTCCCGGGGCCCATCCTCAGCACCTGCCCGCAGGACACGGTGCTGGGATCCTCGGGAATGCCGGAGGGAGGAGCGGGAACCTCCCTGAGATCCCACGGAGAGGAAACGCCGCGATCCGGGGAGTTCGTGCCGGAATTCAGCTCCAGGCCCATCCTCAGCGTGGACCCACGGGAGGCTTCGGGAATGTTGGAGAGAGGAGTGGGGACCTCCAGAACCTCCCTGAGATCCCTGGGAGCACAAATCCCGCGTTCCGGGGGGTTCGTGCCGAAATTCAGCTCCCGGCGGGCGTCGCGCTGCTCCTACATCTTTAATTCCCGTTGGATCCATCCCTGCAGGAGAAGCAGCTGCGGGAGCCAGCAGCCGCCTGGGAACGGGAGCCAGGAGGAAATTCCAGAGCTGGAAAAGCCAGGAATGGAAAATGCGGATGCAGCAAAGGAGGAAAAAGAGGTGTTGGAAGTGTGACACAGACCCAAGCCCAATCCAAAGGCTCTGGAGACTCCTCCAAAGCAGATTTGGGAATTTGAGTTCAGCTTAAGTTGGGGTTTTTAAGGTTGGGGGTTTTTAAGTTGGATTTTTTCCCCTCAGACATTCCCAAGCAGCGGAATAAAGCCATTAAATTCCCTTTTCTCCAAATTTTGGAATAACCTGACGCTCGAAATCCGGTTTGTGGGAGCAGTTTGTTCCTTTTCTGTGGTTTTCCAGAGAAATCGAGGCAGGCACTGATTGGGGAACACCCCAAATGTGGTCAGACCTGACAAAGCCTTTCCCTGCCAGGCCTAATTAAGCCTGGCTTAGCTTTTATGGGAATCACTCATCAGGAAGTTCCCTTTTCCCTGGGATAAACACAAACACAATCCCGTCACTGCTTCCTGGCTTTCACTTTCACCGCAGGAAAGTCGGGAAAGGGAAAAAAATAGATCTCCTTATGATTAATTTTAATAAAAAGGGAAAAAAATTCTGGAAATGAATTCATTTTATATAAAAATTAACACCTTGGAAATGTTTGCCCCAAAAAATGTGGATGTTTCCATCCCTGGAAGTGTCCCAGGCCAGGTTGGATGGGCTTGGAATAACCTGGGATAGTGGGAGGTGTCCTCTGCCCGTGGATCTGGATGATCCCACCCCAACCATTCCAAAATTCCAGGATGAAAGTGAAGAATCTTCACCTGGATCTGCGTCCTTTACTCCGTATTTTATTTTATTTTATTTTATTTTATTTTATTTTATTTTATTTTATTTTATTTTATTTTATTTTATTTATTTCATTTCGTTTCAGCCTCGTTCTTTCCCTTCCCATTAAAATTATTCTGCATTATCCCAGCGGTTTCCTCGTTTCCTTTTCCAGGGAAATTTTCCTAACTAGGAAAGCTGGATAAATCCCAAATCCCTGGGTTTTTTGGGGCTGGGGAGGTTTGAGAGCTGCCCTTGACCAACTGGAATTTTGGAATTCCTCCCCACCCTCAGGGTGGGCTCCTCCTTCGGGGACCAGCCCCAGTCCAGGGGGTTTTCCCTTCAGAGGGAAAAGGGATTGTGGAAAACCCGTCAGGAACGTTAAACCAGCTCCTGAACAGCCGGGAGGCAGAATTCCAACATCTGAGAATGCTTTTTCCTTGTTTTTGCTGGATTTCCCTTCCTCTGTGCCCTTCTCTGGGCTCTTTCACCTCACCTGGCCATCCCTGTGTGAAACGGGAGGTTTCTCCACTCTCCCAATTCCCTTCAAAACTGTTCCTGCCAAAACAATCCCCTCAAATATTCCCTGCCTATCCGTATTTAAATCTTTCCCTTCACATTTTGGGAACTCCCCTAAATCCCCTTGTTTATCCGGCCCCCATTTGCGTGTGCCCCACTTTCCTGATCCCGTTCCTGATCCTGGCGATGGTGCAACGATCCCAATATCTCGGAAGATCAGCCTGTGAGCCGTGGCTCGGCCTCCTCAAGCCGGCGGCAGCTCAGAGATCCCACATTTCTTGTTTGGCTTGCGGGGGAAAGGTTGGGAAAACTCCGGCAATGAGGTCACGGGTGGGGCGGACCCCAAAACATCGGGATTGACTCATCGTCTCCAGCGGCTCCACCCCATCCAGCTCGAGGAGTTGGACAATCTCCAGTTCCACACGGGGCTCAGGAAGAAGAGGAATGGAAATTGTTCCTTTTTTAGTTTTTCTTTTTTCTTCAAGGAAGATCCCAGAATTATTGAGGTTGGAAAACATCTCCAAGGTTGAGTCCAAGCTGTGCCTGATTCCAGAAAAATGTCCAGGGATCCCTCGGACACCTCCAGGGATGGCCACTCCAACCCTCCCTGGGCAGCCCCTCCCAAGGCCTGGCCGCCCTTTCCAGGAGGGATTTTCCCTGGAAATATCCACCCTGAGCCTCCCCTGGCACAGCTCGAGGCCGTTGCCTCTTGTGCTGGCCCCGTTCCCTGCGATCAGATCCCAAATCCCCCCTGGAAGAGCCCCAAATTCCCCCTTTTCTCCTAACTGAAGTTTTTGGAGAAGAACCATCAGCTTTTCCACCAAGAACTCAGACCTGGATTCCTTTTGGATCAATCTGATCCCCGTTGGATCAATCCGATCCCTTTTGGATCCAGCTGATCCCATTTTTTTCCACGGTCTGAACCCCAGAGACCTTGTTTGGGTCCATGCCATGTTTTTTGCCCCAACCAGCCCTCAACATTCTCCACTCATCTGCCTAAGCCTATTATTATTAATATTAATATCTTAATTAAAATAATTATTAATATATTTTAAAATAAAATTAATATCATTATTTTGATTTGCAGCCTGGAAAACCAAGCGTGCATCAGAAAATCCTGGATTTTCCTGCCAATTTGCCTTTTTTCCCTGCTTTTTCCTCCTTTTCCCGCTTCCCACAAACCCACCCCACCGTTTTCTTTCCCAGTGTTCCCATGGTTTTTATGGCCTTGCACAGGGGGCTCGGCTGTTTCTTCTGATTTTCGTGGAATCCCAGGATGGTTCGGGATGGAAGCGACCTCCAGGATGATCCAGATCCCTCGTTCCCTTTCCGATATCCCACCCCACGACTGCTCCTCGCAGGCTTTTCCCTTTCCCCGCTCTTGGCCCAGTAAAATTCTCATTTATTAGGGGAAAACTGGTGCCCAGAAGTGACCCAACCTGCCCAAGGATGCTCCATCCAGAGGGCAGATCTGAGGTTGGGACACACCCAGTTATTAATCGGGTTATTCCTGATAACCTGTCATTATAGTCCCAATATTGCACAGCAGCAAAATTCGGGATGAGGTCAGGGAGGCCAAGTCTTGGCCCAGACCCAGGGGAAGGGATGGGGCTGCTTTTCCTCCTTAAATCCCTTTTCAGGCCTAAGAATCATAAAATCCTGGAATGGTTTCAATTGGGAAGGTCCTTTAAGGTCATCTTATTCCAGCTCCTTTCCATTATCCCAGGATGATCCAACCCGGCCCTGGACACTTCCAGGGATGGAGCAGCCACAGCTTCTCTGGGAAATCCATTCCAGGGCCTCCCCACCCTCACAGGGAACAATTTCTTCCCTAAATCCAACCTAAATTTCCCCTTTTTCAGCTTGAACCCATCTCCCTTTTCCCATAACCATGATTCCTGGTGAATTCCAGCAGCAAGGAGAGCACTGGAATTTCTGACAGATTTTATTCAAGCTGAACCTCTGGCTTTGCTGATCTGGACTAATCAGTGCTGTACAAATCTTTGCATCTGGAAAAAATTCCAGTATTTCCCCTGGATAACAAAACTCTGCGCTTTTTTTCCGGGAAAATTTCCTTGTCCCCCCTTAAATCCAACTAGAAATCCATTTTAAAGGATTTTGTGCCACCAGCTCCAGGTTTAATCCTTGAAGAAACTCAAAGGAAGCTGCCAGATTTTCTTGCTGAGATGAGCAGCTTTAATGAGGCAATGGAGGCAAATGAAGATTTAATTAATATCTTTCTCATTAATGGATGATTAAATTAGGTCTTAGCACCACGCCTCAGTGAGCCATGGGGCGATACAGGAATGGGAATTCGCTCCGTGGCATTGGCTCATTCCACAGGTGCTAATGAAGTATTACAATTAATTCTTTTGCAAGGGTGGAATTTCTAAGATGCCCCAAATAACCCCAAATTCACCCATGAGCACCCACCTTCCTGAGGAGCAGATCCTGCAGCTCTTTAGAACCCCAGGATCCCGGAGGCTGGAAAAGAATTCCAAGATCATCGAGTCCAAGCTGTGCCTGATCCCCACCTGGACACCCAACCCAACGTCCAGGGATCCCTCGGACACCTCCAGGGATCCCTCGGACACCTCCAGGGATGGCCACTCCAAGCCTCCCTGGGCAGCCCCTCCCAAGGCCTGGCCGCCCTTTCCAGGAGGGATTTTCCCTGGAAATATCCACCCTGAGCCTCCCCTGGCACAGCTCGAGGCCGTTGCCTCTTGTGCTGGCCCCGTTCCCTGCGATCAGATCCCAAATCCCCCCTGGAAGAGCCCCAAATTCCCTCTGGATCTCGCTTTTCTCTGGGATGAGCCCCCCCAGCTCCCTCAGGACTCTCCATTCCCTTCTCCTGCTGCTCCAGCCCCGTCCCCATCCCTGGACATGCTCCAGCTCCTCAGTGAAGAAGAACAAAATCCCCTTCTCCAATCCTCAGTCTTCTGGGGGTTTGGGCTTGGGCTGAGCTCATAAGACCAGGCTGCCTTATCAAAGCTCCTTCTTCAACCTTGCCCACTCCTGGCGGCTCCAGCTGACCCAGGACCTCTATAAAATCCCGGGATGAGACTCTGAGGACTCTTGGGGATGGTTCTGGGCAGGGCCAGTGATGATCCTTGGGGTTCCCTTCCACCTCGGGATATTCCGTGATCCTGGGAAGCCTCTGGCTGCTCCAGGGAGGTGACCCTGACCTGGAGAAGGCGTTTGGGTGGTGGCCCCAGAGGGACACCTGGCCCAGCTTTTAGACAGACCCAAATTACGCCCAGGCACTCCAGGCTTCCTCCTGGGGCTGCAATTCCATGCTCCCCCAGGTTTTATCCAGGGAATTAAAGAGTATTAGCTGTGTTTTGTTTCCAAGATGAAAGATTCCCAGGAAATTGGGGTGCTGTCATCATTCCCGAGCTCCGAGCAAATCTCGTTGGGTGGCGAGGAAGAATTCCTTGGCTCTGGAGTTATTTGCGGGCTTAATTTTTAATCACCACCTTTTGTGGAGCTGGAGGTAAAAACGTCCCCAAACTTCCCCATGAGAGGAAAAACTTAATTTTTGGTGGGATTGAACCAAGGGAATCAAGTCAGAAATGGACGGAAATGGACGGAAATGGACCGAAATGGACAGAAATGGATGGAAATGGGCAGAAATGGACAGAAATGAACAGAAATGGATGGAAATGGGCGGAAATCAAGGGAAATGGACAGAAATGGATGGAAATGGGCAGAAATGGACAGAAATGAACAGAAATGGATGGAAATGGATGGAAATCAAGGGAAATGGACAGAAATGGATGGAAATGGATGGAAGTGGACAGAAATCAAGGAAAATAGACAGAAATCAGGGGAAATGGACATAAATGAACAGAAATGGACAGAAATGCACAGAAACGGACAGAAATGAATGGAAATTGACAGAAATGGACAGAAATGGACAGAACCGAGATCCTGCTCTGGTCTAAGCAATAAAACAGAACTGTAAATACAAATAATTAACAAGCAGTTGGTGGTGATTTAAGTTAATCCCTTGTTTCCCCTTCAATCTCATAATTATCCAATGAAAAAGCCACCCCCAAATATCATCCCTTTATCTGGAAATTGGATTCCAGGTGACAGCTCAGAAACTGCTCCAAAATAGGAATTCCAGGATCCAAACCAGCCTTAAATTCGTGCAGTAATTCCCAAATTTTAGCCTGTTTATTTTCCTGCTCGCTGTTGTTGGTTGTTCTCTTCCAAGCCTGGCATTGCCCCGATAAAATCTGGGGAAGAATGAGTGATGAAGATCGTGTTCTGCCCTGATCTGGGATAATGACACCGATGATTTCCTCTCTGCCAAGCGACCTTGGAGCCCAATTTGGGAAATTATAGGGAAGAGCAAAGCAGCTGCAGCAGCTTCCTCTGATTTCATCTCCATATGCAAAGCAGCCGGGAAGGATCAGAGCAGAGCCCTGGAATTCCTAAAGCCAGAAAATCAATTTACTGATGACAACAACAACAACATCGACAACAACAACAACAACATCATCAACAACAACAATCAGCATGCCAGGAAAAAACAGGATGAGGAATCTCCCAGATAAATCTCTGGAGTCGGTTTGTTTGAGGTGAGTCTGGAGCTGCCCAGCCCAAACTGATGCTCTTTAAAGTTAATTTTTTTTAATGTAAAAAATCTGTGCGTTTGGGGTGTTTTTTTCTGCAAATCCTTTGCAGCAAAAGCCAAAATTCCTGATTTTGTTTTTTGTTTGTTTGGTTGGTTGGTTGGTTTTTTGTTTTAATTTATATTTCCATAAGGCTTTCTCTTCCAGCTGGGAAGGGAGTTTATCTCTTTCTCTTGTCTCTTAAAGAACTCTTTGATCTGAGGCAGGTTCAGTGCTTGTGAAAGGAGTTTTGGGCCCGTGCCAGGGGTTTGCATTTGGGATCTGATTTTTTGGAAGTCTCTCCGTGGAATATCAAGGCTGAAGTTCCACAAAGGAAAGGATCCCATTAAAACTTCCAGGGGAAAACCCAAATTACAGAAACTGAAACCTGGGGATTTTGGGGCAGTTTTTTGTTTTAAACTAATTTTCTCTCCATTGGAAAAAACTCCAAGGCAATGGGACGAGGTTCTTAGGAACTTTTCTCAAATATTGGGTTTGGTAACTCCTGGAATTGCCTCCACTGTCAATCACTGTAATTAATGGATGCTTTTAATTGCCACAAATTAAGTGAGTCAGACTGTTCTGTGCTGCTCATGTATCTCCTGCTCATTAGATTGATTCCAGGGCCATGAAATGTAAATAAAATCATTTATTTGGGGCTTTGTTTTTGTGTTTTCCTTTCATTTTAATAATTCACCACAACTGAGAACAAAGAGGCATTTTTTTAAATGTAAATGTGAGCATGGAAATCACAATATCAGCATTTTTCAGGCCGTGGGGATTTATTTGAGCTGAGTTTATGGGTCTGGACTTCAGCTAATGTTTGCTCTGAGTCCTCTAACCCTGAACTAAATTCCTCTCCTCATCTTGGCCTCTAAAAAACACGTTCCGCCAGGAAAATTCAATTTCTTCCTGGTTTTTAGTATTTTTAATGTGTTTATTCTGAAGGGAACCAGTCCTTGAGATGAGGAATTGTTGATAAATCATAAAATCCTGGGCAGGTGCCTTTTTGTAGCTGAATTTCAGATGGAATTCTTGTCCAGGAATTGCTTTGGGACCTCAAACTTCCTACTTGGAATGTGAAAAGGAAATGATCTGTTCAAAGGACAGCTCCAAGAACAGAAATTCCATAAAAACCCATGGGGCGAACACAAAGTGACCACGGACACACAAAGCAAGTATTTTAGGGAAAATCCACCTATTCTAAGGAAAATACCCCTCAGGGGATGGTGGGATTTCCAGCAGAGGCCCAGGATGGGTGAAGCACCTGTGTGAGCCTGAGAATTGATGTCCCAAGAACAGAAATTCCATAAAAACACCCATGGAGTGAACACAAAGTGACCACAGACACACAGAGCAAGTATTTTAGGGAAAATCCACCTGTTCTAAGGAAAATACCCCTTAGGGGATGGTGGGATTTCCAGCAGAGGCCCAGGATGGGTGAAGCACCTGTGTGGGCCTGAGAATTGATGTCCCAAGAATAGAAATTCCATAAAAACACCCATGGAGTGAACACAAAGTGATCACAGACACACAAAGTGAATATTTTAGGGAAAATTTACCTGTTTTAAGGAAAATCCCCCTCAGGGGATGGTGGGATTTCCAGCAGAGGCCCAGGATGGGTGAAGCACCTGCAGCACCTTGTGTGGGCCTGGGAATTGATGTCCCAAGAACAGAAATTCCATAAAAAACCTCATGGAGTGAACACAAAGTGACCACGGACACACAAAGCGAATATTTTAGGGAAAATCCCCCTCAGGGGATGGTGGGATTTCCAGCAGAGGCCTGGGATGGGTGAAGCACCTGCAGCACCTTGGGTGGGCCTGGGAATTGATGTCCCAAGAACAGAAATTCCATAAAAAAAACACATGGGGTGAACACAAAGTGAGTATTTTAGGGAATAACCCCCTCAGTGGATGCAGAGATTTCCAGCAAAGGCCCGGGAAGGGTGAAGCACCTGCAGCACCCTGTGTGGGACTGGGAATTATCTCCTAATCCTGAAGCGTTATCAAAACAGTTGCGACAAGGGGAGGCAGGAGCCGGGAAAACATTCCATTTCACAAGGGGATTGCGTCAAGGTGGCTCCCAATTTCCCTTCTCCATGACAGGATATAAAAGTGCTCCTGCCTGGCGGCCCTGGAGCTGCCTCTGCTGACTCGTCCTCCTCGCTGACTGGGTAAGTCGGGTTTAACTGAATCAGCTCCTAATTAGACATAATTTGGTTTATGGGGAGCTTTGATCTGAGGTTTTATATCCTATACTAAACCAGGGTAGAGTTTATTCTCCAAACCCGTTTTACGTGGGAAGTGGGAGTTGGGATTAAGGTGGCTAAAGGGGGAAAAGGAACGGGAGTTATAAAAATGTTGATGGGAGGAATTTTTAGGAAGTGAGCATTTATTTTTGGAGAGGGGTCACTCCAAACCCAAGATTAGGGTGGGATTGATTCCCAAAAGGAACGGGAAAGGGAATGATGTGGGAAAAGGACAGGGAGGTTCTTCTCAGAATTCATTCTGGGAATAGACACAGGGCAAAAATACAGAGACGCTTTGGGGTGACCCAATTGTGGCCTTCCAGGACCTGAAGGAGCTACAAGGAACATGGGGAGAGACTTTTTCCAAGTGCCAGGAAAAGGAGGAGTGGGTTCACAGTGACGGACAGGAGGTTTAGATGGGATTTTAGGGATAAATCCTTCCCTGTGAGGGTAGAGAGGCCCTGGAGTGAGATTCCCAGAGAAGCTGTGGCTGCTCCATCCCTGGAATTATCCAAGGCCAGGTTGGATGGGGTTTGGGGTCTGTGGAAAAAATATCCCTGCCCATGGCAGGGGTTGGAACTGGATCTTCAAGGTCCGTTCCATGATTCCATGGAGCCCTAGAGAGGAGTGGGAGGAGAATTAGAAGCATTTCCCTGCAGTTCATCTCCCTTGATTGGTGCAATTCATGGAGAAGTGGATTGTGCCCTAGAAAGGATGGGTTTTAAATTGTTATTTTAATTTTCTAACCACAAACTCATTTATTTAGATGATTTAACCCCACATATCTGCACCTGTCCATCCAAACAAATCCCCATTCCCATAACACAACTCCCTTTCCAGCAAATTCCAAGGGGAATCATCTCCCATACACCTCCCATTTCCTACTGGCTATCTCAGTCTCACCCCTAAGAATTTAAGGACAAAACCACCTCTTTTTACCTGCATTTCCTCCCTCATGGAGAAGTTTGGGGGCATTTATACCTCTAAAAGGTGGTGATTCAAGGATTAAACACACAAATAACTCTGAAACCGAGGAATTCAGGAATTCTTCCCCATCCTTCCAATCCTCTGGCTCTGCCTCCACCGGGCTGGGACCTTCTCTTCCTTCCAGGTTGGATCGGGAACGATGTCTTCCTACGGCCAACTGCTCAGTGCCCGCTGTGCTTCGCCCTGCGAGGTGACGTGTGGCCAGCCCTACGTCGACGCCTGCAGCGAGCCCTGCGTCTCCTCCTGCGGAGATTCCCGAGCCATCGTCTACGCCCCACCCGTGGTCGTGACATTCCCGGGACCCATCATCAGCTCCTGCCCCACGGAGAGCATCGTTGGGACGTCCATCCCTGAAATCCATGGGGGAATGGGGTCTGGAGGGGGTGGGATGGGGTCTGGAGGAGGTGGGATGGGGTCTGGAGGAGGTGGGATGGGGTCTGGAGGTGGCGGGATGGGGTCTGGAGGAGGGATGGGATCTGGAGGAGGTGGGAGGGGATCCGGATGGGGCGGGATGGGCTCTGGAGGGGGCGGAATGGGCTCTGGAGGGGGCGGAATGGGATCTGGAGGGGGAGGAATGGGATCTGGAGGGGGAGGAATGGGCTCCTCCTGTGGGGGAGGCGGCTCCTACGGGATGGGCTCCTGCGGGGGAATGGGAGGGGGCTCCTACGGCGGGGAGGGCTCCTGCGGGGGTGGGATGTCACGCCTGGGGAGCCTCTACCGCAGCTCCTATTTCTCGGGCTTCGGTAGGAATTATTATCCCTACTTTTCCCGAGGGTACTACAGGTATCGCTACGGGAACTATGGGCCTTTTTAACCCTTTAAAACCGAGGAATAGCCACAGGAGAAATAGGATGCAAAGTAGTAGTTGACAGCTAGATATTCCAAGCAGTCTCTGCTCCAGCTGATCCGGTGGGGGCCGGGGTTGTTCGGATCTCGTTGTGCTTTGTCCAAGGCTTAGGATCCCGATGTTCCCTCCCTTTTCCCTTGCTCCTGTTGTGTTTTGTACTCCCTGAACCTGAAGAGTCAAACCAGTCACGGGATTTGGCTGTGAAAGTGTCCGGCTGGAAAAAGAATGTTGTGGAATGACTGCTGGATTGGAGTCCAGGCTGAAATGGGAATGCTGAAGTGGGGATGCTGAAATGGGAATTCTGAAATGGGAATGCTGAAATGGGAATTCTGACTTGGAGATTCCGTTCTTTGTCTCTGCGCTGCCTCATCCCACTCTTTTGTTTGTATTAAAGCCCTGTTGCATCACAGCCTCGGGTTCTGGCTTTTATTTCATCACAGTTTCAGTTACAAACCGGTGTGGAAGTGAATTCTTGGGCAGTGATTAATTCTCATCAGAGGGGAATTAATTCTGCTTTAATGCAAACATAATTTGTCTGAAATTCCTCAATAAACTAATTTCCCTTTCTGATCTATGCCACATTATTCATTCTAACAAATAACACAGAATAATTTAGGTAGGAACAACCTCTGGGGGTGGACTGGTGGAGCTCCCACTCAAAACCAGTTTACCCTTGGAGCCAGGATAATGGGGGATTGGGATGCTTAGGGGTGACCTAATTTTGTGGGGATTAAAGGACTTGATGACCTTGGAGGTCTTTTCCAACCTAAAGGATCCTGGCATTCTGTGGAAAGGAAAACCAGGAAGCTGCCAATGCAATTCAGGATTTTTATTCGGGCTTGTAGGAAATGAAATGGAATAAAACAGAGCAATTCATTGGTGGTCCAAGGGCAGCCAGATCACCCCCGTGGGCAAAAGCCACACAAGGTGAAGCTGGAGCCTTTACAGAAAATCACAGCTGGAATTCTGGAGCATTCCCACCCCACCAGAAAGGACAAGGGACAAGATTAATTAAAGAGTTCCAGGAGAGACATCATCCCACGGGACAGCTTTTGATTGAAGGTGAGGCAGAGCAGGAGGAGATGTGAGCCTGGTTTTCAGGGAGCAGCCTCGGAATTCCAGGCCTGGCTGTGGATCTGGATCCGGGGTTTTCATCTCCCAGGTTGTTTGGCCTTAGGATGAGCCTCAGTTCCCCAGGCGGGATCCGCGGCGGCTGCTGTGGGACCTCCGGCTGTACCAGGAGCCCCCCATTCCCAGGGAGCCTCCGTAGCCAAAGGCACCCCCAGATCCAAAGAAACCCCTCGCCCCCAGCACACTTCCGTACCCACAGGATCCAGAGGAATTCTGCATTCCCGCCACGCCCCCAGAACCAAAGGAACCCCCCCATCCAGAGGCACCCCCGATCCCTGAGGAGCCCCCGTACCCAAAGGAGCCCCCGGATCTGAAGGAGCCTCCCATCCCTGCCAGGCCCCCAGGCCCAAAGGAGCCGCCCACCCCACAGGACTCATCGGAGCCGTTTGGGATCGGAGCGCCGAAAACGGTGGGAAGGGATGCTCCCACAACGCTCTCCTGGGAGCAGGTGCTGAGAGTGGGGCCCGGGAAGGTGAGGATGATGGGAGGAGGGAACACCACGGCCCTGGAATCTCCACAGGAGGCAACGCAGGGCTCCAGGCTCCTGCTGTAGGCACAGGGCTGGGAACAGGCCACCTCACAGCCCTGCAGGCACTCGGAGCCGATGTTGTTCTGCATCGTTGCTTGGGATTTGGGATCAAGCTGGGAAAGACAAAGTGCGGCCAAGGAAGCAGCACAGTCAGGCCACAGGTTCCCAGTACGAACCAGTTGTACTTTGTCCTTCTCCTCCAGCTGCTCCCAGTTCAACCCTCCCTTGCAAATTCCCATTTTTTCTGCTCTTTCCTTCCTTCCTGGCCTGTTTGAGGTGTCTCAGTTCTTCCTTTCCTACCACCACATCCCTTTTTCTTCTGAATCTCTTAAAAAAATCTTCCCCTTTCTCTGGGACTGAACTACCTGGTCCTTAAACAATTCTTCACTCAGAAAAATCCCATTAATTCCCTTCTCAAAGTTGATGCACAGGAAGATTTACCTTCAGAAAGTCCCCAAGGAAAATCTTCCTTGCTCTGTTCTTCCCTTTCCCCCAACTTTTCTAAATCCACTTCTCTCTACCTCAGCTTTTCTAAAACTGCTGGAATTTTGCAAGATAAAAAAGGAGCAATTTTTGAGTACTGAGGAGTACAATGAAGTCAGACTTACCCTGGTGTCTTGGAGGGATAAATCAGCAGAGCTGGAAGAATGGAAGATTTCCCAGGTCTCTCCCCTTTTATCCCATTTTCAGACAATAAGGAGGATGTGAGGTCACCCATCATTTACTAAATTCTTTTCACCTACAAAGAAAAAGATCCTCTTAAGCCTCGCCATTGTCTTCATTTCAGCTCATAATTAGTGATCGTTTCCAGCCCTGCTTTGAGTGACACAAACCCAACACCCAAAAGTCTCCTTTTGTCTCAAACTTCAGGGAAAAAAATCCTTTCGGCATCATTGTGGTTCCAAAGGAAACAGGAGCTGATCTCTGTGTTTATTTTCCTTCAGTGACTCGAAGAAAGGTGGCTCCCCATGTGTCACTCACACAATTGGGGTGTAAGCCTCAGATTTAGGTCCAATCCCTCCCAAACAGAATCATCCGACCTTGGATGGGGGTCAGTGCTCTTTGCAACCATCCCTGCACCCGTGGATTGTGGGGATGAGACAGCAAAACGTATTTCAAAGGGATTGAAGTGACACGCGAGGTCCTCTAAGCTCTGAAGCCTCTGAGTAATTTTAATCAAAACTCATTTTGGGGATGCTGAGTTCAGCATTGTCACCAGGATGTCACCAGTGCCACTGCAAGGGCACAGCCCAAGATCACCAGGCCTTTGTGCTCCAAGGTGGATCCCAAACTTAAAATCTTGGGATTGCTTAGGTTGGAAAAGCCCTCCAAGGTCATCAAGTCCAACGTTTGACCCATCACCATCTGGTCACCCAGACCAATGTCCAGTTGTTCCTCGGACAACTCCAGGGACGGGGACTCCAAACCTCCCTGGGAAGCCCATTCCAAAGCCTGACCTCCCTTTCCGTGAGGAAATTCCTCCTGAAATTCTCCACAAGCGAGGTTGACCTTCAAAATTATCTCATCATCAACCCAAGCCGTTCTTTAGTGCAAACTTGCAGGGTTGATCTGTCCAGGCCTCACTTAAATCATTAACAAAAAATAACAGGCAGGGGTCAGATTCCACTGTAAACCCAGTCATCCCAGGGGTATTGCACAGAAATGGGGCTGTAAAATTCCCACACAATGAAAAAGCTGAATTTACGATACGAGAGTCAGATTGTATATGTCGATGGTTGATTTGCTAATTGGAAACTATGAAAATAATTACAGGCATTAGAGGAGTCACACAGAGGAAAAAAAATCAGAATTTGTTAAGAATGAGAGATTTTATGGGATGCTTCACATCCCAGGAGCTGCCTCAAAGAGGTATAAAAGCAGGAACATCTCCGGGGTCTCCTCAAACCTTCTCCTGACTTCTCCTGCTACTCCAGGTGAGTTGGATTTAAGCTGATCTTTGCTCTCTCTCATTCTCTGTAGCGATAGTTTTAAACGAGGACTCGTTCCTTGGCTTTGGGGGTTTTAGCCTGGAGATGTGGCGGTGAAATCTTGCTTTTCATCCAAGTCTCGCCGCAGTGACCTGGAGATGGTGGCAGAAATCGATTTGATACTTAAAGATAGAATTTTAAGAGTTATTTGAATTTTTCTTGTGGCTTTCAAAACTTCAATTTACTGAAAGACCAAGTCCTAAAGGTCCTCTACAGGGGGAAGAAGGGAACAGGACAAGGGGGAACGGCCTCAGGCTGTTCCAGGGGAGGCTCAGGGTGGATGGGAGGAGGAATTCCCTCCCGGAAGGGGCTGCCCAGGGAGGTTTGGAGTGGCCATCCCTGGAGGTGTCCGAGGAATTCCTGGACATTAGTCTGGGTGACCATGTGGGGGTCAGGCACAGCTTGGACTCGATGCTCTTGGAATTCTTTCCCAACCTCAGTGGTGTTGGCATTCGGTGAACAGGAAGGACAAGGATCTCCTTTGCTGTCCCGTGTGTGTGACGGGGCTCTGACATTCCCTGACTCCATCTTTTCTTTCCCAGCTCCTCCTCCAACCCTGAGAACCATGAACTGCATCAGCTCCCGCTGCCTGCCTGGCTGTGAGGTGACGTTTCCCGAGCCCTGCACCTACAGCAGAGGCCTCGGCCCCTGCGTGGCCTCCTGTGGGGACTCCACGGCCCTCGTCTACGCCCCACCCGTGTACATCACCTTCCCGGGCGCCATACTGAGCTCCTGCACCCAGGAAAGCATCGTGGCATCATCCCTGCCCCAACCCTCCGGCCCTCAACACAGCCTCGTACAGCTCAGGGATGGGAAGCTCCTATGGTGGCCTCTCAAGGGTGGGGGGCTCCTATGGTTCTGGGGGCTCCTATGGTTCTGGGGGCTCCTATGGATCTGGGGGCTCCTATGGATGTGGGAGTTCCTCTGGGGGCATGTCAGGGAAGGGGGGCTCCTCTGGGTGTGGGGGTTCCTCCTCGGGGGGTTGCTACCTCAGGAAGTTCTACACCAGCGGCAGCCGCGGATCCCGCCTGGGAAACTGAGGCAGCGGAAGATCCACAGAGCCAGGAGATGGAGCCCCATGACCCAGACCCGCAGCTGGGACCAGCTTTTGGAGATGGCAAAAACATCAACAGGAGCCACCCTTGCTCGGGACCTCTGGAAGCTGGGCCCACACCTTTTCCCTGCATTTCCCCTTTGTCTTTAATTAGTAACAGCCTCTGTTAATCACCCTTCTGTGCCAGCTCCTTCTTTTCATTGTGCTGAGAGAAGAAAGGAAGAACAATTTGAAAGGCCTGACAGGAGTTTGTCAGTGCAGCCCTGACAGGAGAAGAGCAATGGGTGGAAGGTGAATTCTCCTTGGACGGTGAAGCTGAAGGAAGGAGGGTCTGGTTTGTGTCATTCTGTCTTTATCCTATTAAAATCCTCCTGCATCGTCACGTTGTGTTGGGATTTCCTTTCGCTGCGGGACCGTTTCGGTCCCATCCTTTCCTCTGCTTCCTTAGGCTTCCTCGAGCTGGTTCCGGGAGCAGCAATTATGAGGTTTTATGGTAATTGGGCGGTAATTGTTTAAGTAATTGGGGTTGTGAAATGGAGGCTTGGATGAAGCAGCCAAACTTTAAGCACAAAGGAGTTCAGCTGTTCCCTGGGGGACACGGGGGTCTCTGGAGGTGACGACTCTGAGCTGGAGGATGAACAAGTGAGGGGTGGGACGTGGTCAGCTAAAAACTGGAAAGTCATGGAGTTTTTTGTGTTAAAGTCTGGGGTTTAGCTCAGCTCTTCCCCCCTGAAGGATTCTGTTCGTTCATGGAATCACAAAATCCAATCCTTGAGGCTGGAAAAGATCTCCAAGGTCATCGAGTCCAACCTTTGGTCAATCTCCACCTCTCACTAGTGCCATGTCCAGTCCTTCCTCGGACACCTCCAGGGATGGCCACTCCAAGCCTCCTTGGGCAGCCCCTCCCAAGGCCTGGCCGCCCTTTCCAGGAGGGATTTTCCCAAATATCCACCCTGAGCCTCCCCTGGCACAGCTCGAGGCTGTTCCCTCTTGTGCTGGCCCTGTTCCCTGTGAGCAGAGCCCAACCCCATGCATTCTGTCACCATACTTAGAACCAGTTTTTAGGAGTTCATGTGATTCCCTGCAGAATTCTGAGGTTCAGGAAAGCTGAACACATTTTCAGGAGTGATAGAGAACATAAATCAATACAAACATCTGAGGACTGGGGATGGGAACGAAAGAAAATCCACCAAAGAACCTCTCCTTGAATTCTGAGCCGTCACCCTGAGCTTGCAGTGCCAAATGCTTCAGGACGTGGAGAAATTTCTCCTGACTGTGGCATCATCAGAGGGCTGCTTTCATGTGACAGCAAAATGTCACCGGGCTGTGCAAGAGAGAATTGCCCAAGGGAGGAGTGACACAAGAGCACAAATCCCACCCCGGTGTTGTTGTTTTATTGCCGGGATAGGAACAAAAAGAGGCCCATGGGTGAGTCCCAGGTCTAAAGATGCCCTAAAGGTGACTTAACCCTAAAACCCGGCTTTACTCCGTTGGAAAACACAAGAGGGAGGTCAGGAACCGCCCCCCCCCCCCGAAATTTTAAATTCTATTTTAATACATCATATTGAACTACAGAACCGTTAATATTTGTTAAGTCAAGAAGGATGAACTGAAATATGGGAAATATCAGGAAAAAGAGGATGTCCCTATGAGAGATTCCTACTTGAAAAACCGAATGTTTCACTCTCTGTTTAAGCTGAAAATGGCTTTAAGATGTTTTAATTGACAGCCCTGTAGAGAAAGAAACAGGAAATTAGATGACACATGACTAAAGTTGCTTAAAGTTCCCGTGTGTCTAAAGAGGTTTAGAAATTTTAATCTGCCATTAATTTAATGATGGCACACAATAAATTCATCAGCTGCGAGCAAAACCTTAATGGGGCTGAAGGAACGGGCCCAATTGGAAAACAATTGGATAATTTGTTTGCAATCATGGGGAAGCTCTGGGGAGAGGAGGCAAAATCCCACAGAATTCCAGTTCAGCAAATCCTGGAATGTGTCACAGGGCGCAGCGTTTTCCAGCGCTCCAAATCCCTGCTCAAGTGGCCTGAAAGTCGCTCCAAGATTTAAGACAGGAGGATTTCAGCTGGCTCAGGGCAAAGTGTTTCCCAACCGAAGGATTTGTAGGTGAAAAGGTGGAAAAGAAAACGTGAGGCAAAAATAGGGATATAAAAGAGCTTTAATGGGAAATATTGAAGGATGTGGTGGAAAATTTGTTGTCCCCCCACTCAAACCCAGTGCTGAGTGTGATAAAGGGGCCTCCCATCCTCCCAAATTCCCACATTAGGCAAAAAGATGAGTTGGAAAAAGGAGTCACAAGCAAAACAAAACCAACGATGGGAATTTGAATGCAACAGAACTTTAATGGCAGGGAAGTGTTTGGGGCAGAGTCACACGGAGGGAGCACAAAGGACGATTCCCAGGACTTCGGGAAGCGATGTGGATCCACAAAGGCCGGAAAAGGCGATTCCTTGGATGCCCCTGGCTTGCAGCTTCCCCAGGAGCTGAGACTAGCCTGGGGCTGCTGCCGGGGCAGCCGGGGCCGCCTCAGAAATAAAAGAAGCCGCAGTTTCCTCCTCCAAACCTCCCGGAGCTGGAGCTGCCCCCTCCATAGGAACCCCCTCCAAAGGAGCCCCCCCCAAAAGAGCTGCCCCCACCACAGGAGCCCCCAAAGCCCCCACCAGAGGAGCCCCCGAAGCCGCCGCTGGAGGAGCCGAAGGATCTTCTGCTCCCAAAGGATCGGCCCCCTCCATAGGAGCCTCCAGAGCCAAAAGATCTGCCCCCTCCATAGGAGCCACCCCCAAAGGAGCTGCTGCCTCCATAGGAACCCCCAATTCCCCCTATGGAGCTGCTGCCTCCACCATAGGAACCCCCTGATCCCCCCATGGAGCCGCCGCCTCCGTAGGATCCCCCAATGGCGCCCCCGGATCCAGAAGATCCCATGGCCCCCAACGGGAAGGAGGTGCCCACGATGCTCTCCTGGGGGCAGGAGCTGAGGATGGGCCCCGGGAAGGTGATGACCACGGGCGGAGGGTAGACCACGGCCCGCGAGTCCCCGCAGGAGGTGACGCAGGGCTGGCTCCAGGCGTCCGCGTAGGGCTGGGGACAGGACACCTCGCACGGGGACGAGCAGCCGCTGCTCACCATCTCTCCTGAAGACATTTTTGGGATGGACAGCAACCTGCAGCAGCACAGAAATCAGAACTACAACTCCCAAAAGGCCAGAGGGAAACAAATCCCGCTCTGGAGTCTTCCGTGAGCAGGAAAAAAGGGCCAAAGGAGAGTTTGGGAAGAATCAGGTTTGTCCCTTTTCTGCATTTGGCTGCACCGAGCTCTGCTGCTTCCCAAAGGGTTTCCTGCTGCCCTGGCACTGCTGGGAACCCGGAGAGCAAAGGCAGCCTCCAGGGCCCTTTGGAAGCAGCTCATCCCCAGCAGTTTGCAGGATCAGGAGATAAAGCTGTGGTGGGAACCAACAACCTTGTATTGATCCCAGTGCCTGGGAAATTCCAGTCCCGTCAGCGATCCCGTGCCTGCAAACGCAGACAGGGATGGGGCTTTGGATTTTAAAGCCTGGACAAGGCAAATGGAGTTGCTGGGCACCACAGATTCTGCAGGAGAACCAGCCCCCGGTGAAGGACTGTCCTGGAGACCCCTTTTGGGATGGGGATGAGCTGGAAGCAGGGGATAAATCACAACTACAATGCCCAAAATTCCAGAGGGAACAAAATCCTGCTCTGGAGCCTTCCTTGATCAGGAAAAAAGGGGGGAAAGGAGAGTTTAGAGAGATTCCCGAAAACATCTTTTGTGATTGAGGGAAACCTGCAATGCAGCAAAGGAGTAAAATGAAAACGTACAGCGAGACCTGTGCCTTTACACAATCACCAGGGAGATAAAATCAATAATTTCATGATTGAAGGAATTATTGTCCCGTAAATCCAAGATCTCCTCCCATTTCCCTGCATCCTGAATAAAAGCCAGGCTCGGAGTAGTTAAGTTGTAACCTCCCCATCAAATAATCAAGGTTTAATTGACACTTTCCCTTCGTGGTTTGGAACAACACAACCTCGCATTTTGAGATCTGCATCTCCCAACAGTTCCAGCCACAAGAAACGTCCCTACCCAAGAGACAGGATTGATATTATGGAATAATTTGGCTTGGAAAAGAGCCCAAATCCATATTCCTGATCATTTCAGAGCCCTGACAAAGAATTCTTTCCCAATTCAGCACCCACAGCGGCCCCCCAGTCAATAAACACGGAATCAAAGGCAGAGAACTCACCGGGCTCACAGGGAGAACAGGACTGAGGAGAAGATGCTGGAGAACCTGGAGGAAAATCCCAGTTTTTATACCCTTCCCGACGGCTCCCAGGATATGCAAACAACTTTGGGACATCACCAGCAACACTTTTTGCTGTATAAGCGCCCTCTAATTGTAATAATTGCTTTGATAAGTGCTAATGATTATTAAAGCAACTCCTCATCAGCCAATATGGGCACACACCCTTTGTCTTCCTTTAATCCTTAAATAATTTTTAGATGATTTTGTGACTGCTGCCATTTCCTGACCTGGCTTGACTTGGGAATTGGCTTGGAAGGGTGAAGGATCAGGAATTCCCTCAGCAAGGTCAAAAATCAGTTTGGTTTTGTCAGGGCAAGTGTTTTCGGTTCTGCAGAAAAGAATTCCCTGGAAATTCAGAATTGGGAAAACCACAGATTTTTGTCTTTATAAATCCTCAAATGGGAATGGTCATTTTTTTGTATCTGTTTAATGCAAGGAACTGGTTTAAAAGGACTTAAATTAATTCCTTGCATGTTCATTGTCATCCAAGGAAGCTCCGTGTGAGAGCGTTGAGTCCTGTAATTATCATAATTCTCCTTTTGTTACCTTAATTTTCATAATTGTCCTTTTGTCCCCTTAATTATCCTAATTCTCCTTTTGTCCCCATTTGTTTGGGGGAGATGTGGGTCCAGAGGAGGCACCATTGGAGAAAGAACCCCAAATATTTTTGAGTGCACGAAGATGATTCCATCTAAAACAAAGTAAAAGCATCCTAAGACTGGCCAGGATTATTTTTCCAGGGAAGCCACAGCAAAATTCCTGGACTTAAACCCCATCTGGTGAAAGGCAGAAATGCATCAATAGGAGGAGAAATCTCCCAGCAAAATTCCCTTTATCCGTCACCAGAAACATCAGGAGAACTTTGGACATGATGGATATTTTGGGGTGGCTGTCACAGACAAATGTGTCACACAAATATTGGTGTCATCAAACCCCAAACCAGGGCGGTTTTGGTTCTAAATCAAAGTCAACTGAAGAGGTTTGAGATTTGCGATTCAAGATTTGCGATTCAAGATTTGATTCAAGATTTGAGATTCAAGATTTGAGATCCAAGATTTGAGACCCAAGATTTGAGATCCAAGATTTGGCATTTGATTCTCAGTCAGAGCTGTGGGAAGAAAGCGACTCCAGCCTGGAGCTGGAATTTCATCCTCTTTTGCCTGGAAAGGGCAGCCAGGCCCTGGAAGGGGCTCAGGGAGGTTTGGAGTCGCCATCCCTGGAGGTGTCCAAGGAACACCTGGACGTTGGTCTGGGTGACCAGGTGGGGATGGGTCCCGGGTTGGACTCGATGACCTTGGAGCTCTTTTCCAACCTCCGGGATCCTGGGATTCTGTGATCATCCCATATTTCACATTTCTATCGTGATAAAGTTTATACTCGGTGTTCCTACAGCTCCTACCCCGACATTTCTGGTGTTTCCAGACCCGATTGGAAAACAGAACACGAGGAGCCAATATCGGGGTTAAGATCTTGCAACAGAACCTGAACAAGCCCTGTCAGGCCCCGATGACATCCCTGGGTTTCACAGCTCTGCCAGTCAGCAATTCCTCCTTGACTCCTCAATTAACGTGAAACTTTCTGGGTTCCTCCAGTTGGGTTGGGAAATATCCATTTGCATGGAAAATCCTGGATCCTGCTGCTGGGTCTCCCATTCCGGCAGCTCTGGGAAGTGGCAGCGCTTCCATCAACCGCCCAAAATCCAGATTTTCGGGTGGAAAGTGAAATATTTTGTACAAAACCTGTTTATAAATCAATAAATCCCTCGAACAGATCTAAACTCATTCCAGCTTCAATTCCGGCGAGGCCCAGGGACCAAACATCAGCTCCGAGGAGACTTCCTGGGGGTCGGAATGTGGAGTAAATGGAATCAAACCCAAGGGATGCAGCGCTTGGAACGTGACTTGAGATTAATAATAAATTTATCACCGCACTTAGGAGAACAATTAGGACAATTAATAAAACAATCCAGCCAGCAAAACATGGTTTGGTAAGGCGTGGGAAGCTCTTGCACAAAGCGCGGCTCCCATCCCACTGAGGGTCAGGAAAAGTATAAAAGAGCTCTTGGAATTCTGCGGCACCATCCACAGCTGCTCCTCGTGTCCACTTCTCCAGACCAGGTGAGTCGGATCTTCCTTGTTCTCTGCGTGAATACGGGAAAATGTTTTCTGTCTTTTCTCTCCTTCCCAAAAGATGTTTTCGGGAATCTCTCTAAACTCTCCTTTCCCCCCTTTTTTCCTGCTCAAGGAAGCCTCCAGAGCAGGATTTTTTCCCTCTGGAATTTTGGGCATTGTAGTTGTGATTTATCCCCTGCTTCCAGCTCATCCCCATCCCAAAAGGGGTCTCCAGGACAGTCCTTCACTGGGGGCTGGTTCTCCTGCAGAATCTGTGGTGCCCAGCAACTCCATTTGCCTTGTCCAGGCTTTAAAATCCAAAGCCCCATCCCTGTCTGCGTTTGCAGGCACGGGATCGCTGACGGGACTGGAATTTCCCAGGCACTGGGATCAATTCAAGGTTGTTGGTTCCCACCACAACTTTATCTCCTGATCCTGCAAACTGCTGGGGATGAGCTGCTTCCAAAGGGCCCTGGAGGCTGCCTTTGCTCTCCAGGTTCCCAGCAGTGCCAGGGCAGCAGGAAACCCTTTGGGAAGCAGCAGAGCTCGGTGCAGCCAAATGCAGAAAAGGGACAAACCTGACTCTTCCCAAACTCTCCTTTGGCCCTTTTTTCCTGCTCACGGAAGACTCCAGAGCGGGATTTGTTTCCCTCTGGCCTTTTGGGAGTTGTAGTTCTGATTTCTGTGCTGCTGCAGGTTGCTGTCCATCCCAAAAATGTCTTCAGGAGAGATGGTGAGCAGCGGCTGCTCGTCCCCGTGCGAGGTGTCCTGTCCCCAGCCCTACGCGGACGCCTGGAGCCAGCCCTGCGTCACCTCCTGCGGGGACTCGCGGGCCGTGGTCTACCCTCCGCCCGTGGTCATCACCTTCCCGGGGCCCATCCTCAGCTCCTGCCCCCAGGAGAGCATCGTGGGCACCTCCTTCCCGTTGGGGGCCATGGGATCTTCTGGATCCGGGGGCGCCATTGAGGGATCCTACGGAGGCAGCGGCTCCATGGGGGGATCAGGGGGTTCCTATGGTGGAGGCAGCAGCTCCATAGGGGGAATTGGGGGTTCCTGTGGAGTGGGCAGCTTCATAGGTGAATTTGGGGGTTCCTATGGAGGCGGCAGCTCCATAGGGGGAATTGGGGGTTCCTATGGAGGCGGCAGCTCCTTTGGGGGCGGCTCCTATGGAGGCGGCAGATCCTTTGGCTCTGGAGGCTCCTATGGAAGGAGCAGATCTTTTGGCTCTGGAGGCTCCTATGGGGGGGGCAGATCCTTCGGCTCTGGAGGCTCCTATGGAGGGGGCCGATCCTTTGGGAACAGAAGATCCTTCGGCTCCTCCAGTGGGGGCTTTGGGGGCCCCTCCAGTGGGGGCTTCGGGGGCTCCTCCAGCAGGAGCTTCGGGGGCTCCTCCAGCAGGGGCTTTGGGGGTTCCTCTGGTGGGGGCTTCGGGGGCTCCTCTGGTGGGGGCTTTGGGGGCCCCTCCAGCAGGGGCTTTGGGGGCCCCTCTGGCGGGGGCAGCTCTTTTGGGGGGGGCTCCTTTGGAGGGGGTTCCTATGGAGGGGGCAGCTCCAGCTCCGGGAGGTTTGGAGGAGGAAACTGCACCTTTTATTTCTGAGGCGGCCCCGGCTGCCCCGGCAGCAGCCCCAGGCTAGTCTCAGCTCCTGGGGAAGCTGCAAGCCAGGGGCATCCAAGGAATCGCCTTTTCCGGCCTTTGTGGATCCACATCGCTTCCCGAAGTCCTGGGAATCGTCCTTTGTGCTCCCTCCGTGTGACTCTGCCCCAAACACTTCCCTGCCATTAAAGTTCTGTTGCATTCAAATTCCCATCGTTGGTTTTGTTTTGCTTGTGACTCCTTTTTCCAACTCATCTTTTTGCCTAATGTGGGAATTTGGGAGGATGGGAGGCCCCTTTATCACACTCAGCACTGGGTTTGAGCGGGGGGACAACAAATTTTCCACCACATCCTTCAATATTTCCTGTTGGAATCAGAAAAAAAAAAAAAAAAAGTATAAATGAGCTGAGCATTCCTAGAAATAGGAGCTGGTTTTAGACAGACTCCTCTTGGAAACAGGAACACGAAATCCCAGTTTGAGATGAAGCAGAAGAATTTTTCACCTGGAGGCCTCTGTTTTGAGTTTTTTTCCTAAAGAATCATGGAATATTTGGGATTGTGAGCACACAGGCCCTTCAGCTCTGTCTCGGCTCAGTGCTCCCCGAGCCTCTTGTCAGGAAGAGACTTTCCCAGGGAAACGTGCCCCATCCTGCTGGATCTGGTTGGACGACTCTGCTGCCTCTGGATGTGTCTGTGTGAGACCTGAATGTGAATCAGAGAAAAAAAAAAACCCAACAAAAATAGAGAGATAAAAATAATAGAGATGAATTCCCAAACAATGTTTGTTAAGGCCGTGGCATTGCTCAGTGATGGTTTTGAAGAATCCCAGGATTAATAAGGGTGGAAAAGAATTCCAAGGCCACCAAATCCAAGCTGTGCCTGATCCCCACCCACCCAGCCCAACGTCCAGGGATCCCTCGGACACCTCCAGGGATCCCTCGGACACCTCCAGGGATGGCCACTCCAATCCTCCCTGGGCAGCCCCTCCCAAAGCCTGGCCGCCCTTTCCAGGAGGGATTTTCCCAAATATCCACCCTGAGCCTCCCCTGGCACAGCTCGAGGCCGTTCCCTCTTGTCCTGGCCCCATTCCCTGCGATCAGATCCCAAATCCTCCCTCGAAGAGCCCCAAATTCCCCCTGGATCCCCCTTTTCTCTGGGATGAGCCCCCCCAGCTCCCTCAGGAGTTCTCCAGACCCTTCCCCTTCCCAAACTTCTCAAACAATTCAGACTGCTCTATATTTCCTCGTCGCAACACGTTTTGTTACTTCACCAGTTTGGAGTCTGGAACCCTTTTCCAAGTGGGATTGTACAACCACTTCCTCATCCCTGATATTATCCATGTAAATAAATAAAAATATGCAGGAGAATGAATTCATTTCTGCCTGTGGAATTTGGGCCGGTCCAAAAGCTCCCTCTGGAGCTGCTCTGGGGAAGGGAATTTGTGCCAGGAAAGGCAGAGCGGCTCTTCCCGGTGCCCTGCTCCTGCCAGGGGGCTTTGTGAGGAATTCCTGAGGCTGGAACCTCACAAGGGATGAGGAGCTGGAGCTGGAATTCCCCTGAGACAGCCAAAAATGGGATAAAAGCTGCAGGAGGCTGCTGCTGTTAAGGAGAGAGGAGGAGGAATCCTCCTGGCAGGGCTGGCACTGCTGAAAGGAGTGGGAAAGGAATTCCAGTGGCTCCACGCTTTTCCAGAGCTCCCAGAAGTTGCTGGGTTGGGCTGGTCCAGTAAAAGCAGCCCCTGACAGGACCTACAGATCCTGAGCCTGGATCCCAGCACAGGGAGGACGTGGAGGTGCTGGAGAGAGTCCAGAGGAGGCTCCAGGATGGGATCTGAGGGATGGAGCAGCTCTGCTGGGAGGAAAGGCTGGAAGAGCTGGGATTGTTCAGCTTTGGGAAGAGACCAGGGGTGACCCAACTGTGGCCTTGCAGGACCTGAAGGGGCTACAAGGAACATGGGGAGAGACTTTTCCCAAAGGATGGAGTGCCAGGACAAGGGGGAACGGGTTCAAACTGACAGGGAGGAGGTTTAGATGGGATATTGGGAAGCAATTCCCTGTGAGGGTGGGGAGGCCCTGTCAGGGGTTATTCCATAGATTCCCCATCCCTGGAAGTGTCCAAGGCCAGGTTGGACAGGGCTTGGAGCCACCTGGGATGGTGGGAGGTGTCCCTGCCGGTGTCAGGGGGGCAGATGAGGTGGTTTTTAAGGTCCCTTCCCACCCAAACCATCCCATTTCTCTGATTCCTTTAAAATCCCCTCTCAAGGGCCCATTCCACCTTCCCAGCTCCCGAACTTTGTGTCAAACTCTGGTGAGGAGCCCTGGATCAGGCTGGCACCACAATCTCAGGACCTGCCACCCCACACCAGGTGTTTTGAGCACCCCCAACATTTCCTGGGCTCATTTCCCTCCTTTCTGCTCATACACAACTTCTTTTTTTTGCTTATTTTTGTCTCGACCTCTGCGCTCTCCATTCCCTCCTGCAAGAAGCGATTCTGGAGGCTCTCCTGGGCCAAGGAACCTATTGGGAATGTTGTGAGGAAATGCTTGGGGATGGTTTTGCAAACACCCACTCATGTTTTATCCATGCAAAGCGCCATGGCTCTCTGAAGTTAATGACAGGCCACAGATATTAAATCAGGATTGAATCATAGCGTCCCTTCCAAATAAATGTGTCAGGGCCACCCACGTGATTTCCCTGACTCAGACAGCGAGAAACACCTCGGGAATTTGGATCCCTCTGGTTCTTTGGGATTAAAAGCCTGCCCCTGTGTTTGTTTTCCTAATGATACCATTTCAATCCACTTGGCCAAGCACTCACCTTCCCAAATCAGGGCATATTTGGGGATTTAAATGGGATTGGGCTTCTCTCACCTCAGGGGCTGAGCTTCAAGCATGCCATGAATTTCTGCTTCACCCCAGCACAAACTGGGGCTGTAACTCTTTGTCCTCTGGATCCAAAGCTGTCCCCAGCAACCTTGAATAAAGCTTTTTCCTGGTTTTCCCTGTGTTAGACAGGGAATGATTGTCGCCGGTGGCTTCTCTCTCACCCCGAGTTTCCCACACTCCTCCACACTCCAACATTTTTCTGGTGACCAAAACCACCAGGAAAAGAACTGGGGACAGAGTGATTTATTCCATACCAGGATCCCTCTGACCATCCCACTTTTCCCAAAAGGGACTTTCCTCCTTTCCTATTTCTTCCCGGGCACAAATTGTGCGGCAGAGGAGGAGTTTTGTGCTGAACTGGGGCTCCACCAGCCACACCAACCCCTGGTGCTGTTTTGCGTCCCCAGATCCCAGGATTGTTGGGGTTGGAAGTGACCTCTGGAGATCTCCCAGGGCAGGTGACACAGGGACACATCCACGTGGGCTTGGGATGACTCCAGAGAGGGAGAATCCGAATTCTCTCCTCCCTGGGCAGCAGTTCCACGGAAAGAAGTTCTCCCTCACGCTGAGGTGGAACTCCTCAAGGTTTCATCCATGGCCATAAACTTGGGATGAGTCGGATCCTGGACTCGGATGCCAAATGAGGAGCCAGGGCCCCACGGGCTCCGCCGGGAGTGGCTCTGGGAGCCGACTTGGCCACTCCAGTCCAGCAGTTCCCATAAACACGTCCCAACAAGCTTGGAAACAGCCAGGAACACTCATGGCTAATGCTGGGTTAGGCTCTGCTGCATTCTTGGAGGCCAGGAAAACAAATCCTGACATTAAGGAGCTGCAAGGACGAGCCTTGCAAAACTCACGAGCTCCCACAAAGCCAAGCTCAGTCCGGGTTTAGAGCTGCAGGAGTAAATTTGAGCCTCAAAACTCTGAAATGAGAAGAATCCGAGGCCAAACAACGGCGGTCACGTGCTGGTGAGAAAAGGGTAATCAACACAAACATGAGCAAGACAAAGCAATTACTGTAATTACCCCTCAAATTTGGTTTGGGGAGTAATGGGGCCTAATGCCCAAATATGACGTTATTTTCTTGCATCAGCCTGGTGGTCCAGCCGGGGATATAAAAACCATTCCTGACTCAGGGAGCTTCCAGCGGGTCCTGTTGGCTTCTCCTCGGTGAACAGAGTAAGTTGGATTCTGATATAACTTCTTCCTACAATAATAAAATAAAAAGAGCCTCATTTTAACAACGTTTGCGTTTAAGTCAGGGCTGAATTTTGGATTCATATTCCGCCATTCTGGAAAGCAATTCTGTTTATTTTCACCGAATAATCAAAATAATGTTGATTATTCATCCAGAAGTGCTGCGGGATCAAGGTTTAAAAATGTATTTGCAATCTAGATAATATTAAAACCAGTTAATTCTGTTGTTTTACGGAAATTTAATGGGTACAACCTTTAGGTAACCTTAAAATACCTCAGCCAGCAGCTTCCACCTGGGGGAGGAGGGTGGTTCTGACCTTGTGGCTTCCAATTTTTATCTGATTTTGGGCAGAGGTGGTGTGGAAATTTCAACGCAGGTTTTATAAATATTGAGATGTGGATGAGGACACAACATCCCTGTGGATGTGGCCCTGCAGAATTCCTGGTTTTCCAGTGCAGGAGATGTGGGAACAACCCAAAAAATGTCAGCTTGGGAAGCTGCTTTGGGTGCTTTCATTCTGTTTATGCAAAGCTTTGGTTTTATGCAAAGCCAGAATATTCGAATCCACTCGGGATGTTGTGTGCTCTGTGTTTAGGTCTGGTTTCAAATGATTCCTTTCCTCTGATTTGGTCTCTGATTAGGGTCAAGTCAAGGACAGGGAATTCAGAGTTGTAGCAGATTTAAAGGGTGGGAAGCTCAGGAGAGCATCTGGACTGGGGTTTAAAGTTTGGATGAATAATGGATATTTGGGCATGGTGTTTAGAATGAGGAAAGAAAACAAAAATGGCTTGAGTCAAACTCAGCCCCACCCAGGCTCCTCCAATATGCAGCTAAAAAAGAAATAATCACCTGGGCTGAACCCAGAATTCACATTCCATTTAATCTGCAACAACAGATTAAGCGGCTCCTTCAGCCGGTGCTTTGAGGTGGAATTTGGATGAGGTTGAAATGACAACTTGAAATGGACTTTTGTGCAGTTTTCCAAATCCCCACCCTTCTATTTATTTCAAAACCAGAAAGAAGGTGGAGAATTCAGCCCAGGTTTGAGAATGGTTTTAATCCCTCTGGAATTTAAATTTGGGAGAGCTGCTCTCAAGTTTTGTTGTGCTTTGACTTTTTCCTCACGATCTTGCAAAAGGTTTTCTTATTGAATTTTCCAAGTGAGTTTTGTGCTAAATATCTGAGTTAAAGGCACCTGTTAGGAACTGACTGCTCTAAATCCATAATTATTGATATCCTTATGGATCAATTCCATCATAGGGATGATATTCCTTGGGGGTTTTGTCTCCTTAGCCCAGACTTTGTCCAGATTTGGTCCAGTAAAACCTCTCAGGTTGTCCATTCCTACAACGACTTATGCGTTACCCTCATTTTACTGAGCTCCACCTCTGGAGCCCAAATTACAGGAGAAAACAGATGTTAATTAAACAACAGCCCCAAAGAGGTGGTTTGGTGTCCCCAGAGAGGTGGTTTGATGTCCCCATAGAGGTGTTTTGGTGTCCCCACAGAGGTGGTTTGGTGTCCCCAAAGAGGTGGTTTGATGTCCCCCAAAGAGGTGTTTTGGTGTCCCCACAGAGGTGGTTTGGTGTCCCCAAAGAGGTGGTTTGATGTCCCCATAGAGGTGTTTTGTTGTCCCCACAGAGGTGGTTTGGTGTCCCCAAAGAGGTGGTTTGATGTCCCCATAGAGGTGTTTTGTTGTCCCCACAGAGGTGGTTTGGTGTCCCCCCACAGAGGTGTTTTGGTGTCCCCAGAGAGGTGGTTTGGTGTCCCCAAAGATGTGGTTTGATGTCCCCAAAGAGGTGTTTTGGTGTCCCCACAGAGGTGGTTTGGTGTCCACCCACAGAGGTGGTTTGGTGTCCCCCCACAGAGGTGGTTTGTTGTCCCCACAGAGGTGGTTTGGTGTCCCCCCACAGAGGTGGTTTGTTGTCCCCACAGAGGTGGTTTGGTGTCCACCCACAGAGGTGGTTTGTTGTCCCCACAGAGGTGGTTTGTTGTCCCCACAGAGGTGGTTTGGTGTCCCCACAGAGGTGGTTTGGTTCCCAGGGTTCTGGAAGGTCACCGAGAAGAGCCAAGCAAAGCAGAGCAGGGTGGTTATTGACCCATCCACCACCTTGTGCCTTTCCAGGGGTTGATCTCATCCCACTGGCTCCTTGGGATTGACATTTATCCCCTCCTTGCAGGTCCAGCCCAGCCGCAAGATGTCCTGTGAGAAAACCGTGTGCGCCGAGCCCTGCTCGCTGTCCGGCCCTGAGCCGCGCGCCACCGCCTGCACCGAGCCCTGCGTGGTGGCCTGTCCCGACTCCCGGGTCATCATCTTCCCGCCCCCCGTGGTCGTCACCTTCCCGGGGCCCATCCTCACCACGTACCCGCAGGAAACCGTGGTGGGCTCCACGGAGTCGGCCGAGCTGGCCGGGGCGCTGGAGGCAGGCGTGCCCATCGGGACGGGGCAGAAGGGCCTGGAGTGCCTGGAGTCCTGCTGTGTGCCGCAGTTCGTGGCCAAGTGTGACCCCCCATGTGTCACCCCGTGTGCCCCGCCCTGCGTCACTCCCTGTGCCGCTCCGTGCGCTGTCCCATGTGCCACCAAATGTGCCCCGCCCTGTGCCCCGCCCTGTGCCCCGCCCTGTGCCCCACCCTGTCCCCCACCCTGTGCCACCAAGTGCGCTCCGCCGTGCCCCGCACCCTGTGCCACCCCCTGTGCCACCAAGTGTGCCCCGCCGTGCCCCGTGCCCTGTGCCACCCCCTGTGCCACCCCTTGTGCCACCAAGTGCGTGACCAAGTGCGTCCCCACCTGCGCCCCGCCCTGTGCCACCCCGTGTGCCACCAAGTGCGTCCCTGAGCGCTCCTACACCTTCTCCACCCGCTGGAAGCACCCGTGCCAGAGGGGCCTCTGCAAGAAGATCTGAGCGCTTTTGAGGAAATAACCCTGGAAAGGAACAAGGGAAGAAGCGAAGGAATACGGAATGTGATCCGAAGGTTGCCGGAGAGGGAAGCGCCGCTGGAAACCAGGACCTTGCGTTTAAGTCTAGGATAGAGCTTTAGTTTAGTTCAGGCTTTTTTTTCTTCTTGGGGCTTTGCATCTTCTGTCTGTGCTTTGGACTTTCTCTGCCCAGTTCGACACCAAGCGTGGATCGAAACCGAGGGATTTTGGGAATGGTAGCGATTGGAAGGTCTCAGCAAGTGCAAGGGGAGGGATGTCGGGCTGGAAAGGGGCAGGCTGGAGCGGGTGATTGGTTCGGGCTTTTCTAGGAGTTGGCTCCTCTTTGCATTATTCTCTCTGCCAATGTTGACTCCACTTTGCATTCCAATTAAAATGCTTCTGCATCAAACCCCGTTGGCCTTCCGAATTCCCTTTTTCCTCTGCTCCTTGGGCTCTCTTGGGGACACTCAGCCTTGGATAGAGGCACAGGCGACCTCGAGGCTCTTCCCAGACTGCTCCAAACTCGATGAAAGGTAAAATTTAGGGTTTGGTTCTGCTCCAGAGGTCCCTGTGCCGAAATGGGCTCTCAGTCACATGAGCCAGGAACCTGTGAGCAAAACTCCTTAAATTTCCTGGCTCTGCATTTTCTGGGATAAAAGATTTTATTCCTAAAAATTCCTGGCTCTGCAATTTCCAGGATAAAACCTTCAGATTGCAGCAAAATGGGAATTTTTAATGTCCTGCTCATAACCAGCCCTGTTTGGGGATTTTCTTCCCTCTAAACAAAGGGAATTGAGCCAAATCCAAGCTTTCCTCCACATTTCTGCATCCAAACTTTCCTGAGCTGCTTTTCCAAGGACTCTTCTCCACCTCTCTGTGGTGACAGGGAGGGACCTGGAGCTTCCTTGCTCCCGGTCAAAGGCCCAGATTCCAAGAGCCGGTGCCAGCAGTGGATCCCTCCAGGCGGTTTGGGATGTCAGGCGTGTCCTGCTCGTCCCATTCCAAGCAATTCCAGGCGCTGTTTTTATCCTAAAAATTATGTTCGGTTCATTCTTCCCTAATGGCCACGTTGGAGTGGCTTTGGAATTCCAGGTCATTACCTCAATTACCCGCACCCCAAAATATCCCAAGGCAGAACAAAGGGAGCCAGGACGCTTCCCAAACACACCTGGACCTGGAATGTTAATTTAATATTAATTAGCTCTTATTTGGGTTATGTTCCCTAAGACTGGAATAAGTGATTTGGGGGGCAAAGAAAAGGTCATAATTTTCATCATTTCATCATTTCACACCTTTTTATTTCTTTATCTTCTCCAAATATATATATATATATTTTTTTTTTAAAGTAAATTGATGGTTTTCACCCTAAAGTTGCTCTTCTTTTATTTTATGGTGCCAATAATCAATATTTGGGAATGTTTCCAGTAAGGTCAAGTTTTAAATAGGGGCTCCCAAAATCCACTGGAATCGCCCAGCCCAGTCATTCCAGAAGTTCACTCCCTTCACATTTTGAAACAAATTTGGATTTTTTAACATTGAAAAAAATTAAAATAAATAAAAATAAATAACATTTTCTTGAGAACCAACCCCAAGTTACCAGGCTAGGAAAATTCCATTTCCAGCAATTCCCCACCAAATTCCTTGGAGAAAGGAAACCTCCAACTTCTTTGTGGACATCCTTGAAAAACTGTAACATTTAGTGGCAAAAAAAAATGGGATATTTGAGGAGAGATGTAAAACAGGAAAACCTGAGGATAACCCAGCTGTGGATAAACCACCAAAACCACTGGAGAGACGCTTGGAAAAAGTCAGGAATTCCTCTTCCCACTGCCGGGAATGTCCCTAAATCCCTGTTTATGACCCGAGGCCGCTCCCAACACTTTCCCAGTGGTTTATTTTTTTGGCATCGCTGCTGAGATTTTAGGGAAAGCACGGTGGGGTTATTAAATCCCTTTTTATAGAGGAGATAATTGCTGCCCTCCGGGAATCGTGCTGATTCCATGGAGGAGCTTGGACAGGATCCAGCTCTTGGTATCTCCCGCCACGTCTGGCATAAATTATAGGATTTCCTCAACCCCAAAGGGAGGTTTTGATGTTTGGCTGCCCTGAGATTGATTAAATAACCCAAATAAATAACAAATAATTAAATTTGGTCTGGCAGCAGGGAAAAAAAAGGAGACAAGGAAGGAAGAAGAGATCATTGGGAGGGGAATTAATTTGGATTTTGAGGGAGGGACACTCAGAAGTAATAAAGTTTCAGGAGAGTTTATAAAAATTAAACGTTTGGAAAGTCTGGGATTTTTGGATCCATTTGGGGCTCCACAAAATTCCATGGCTTTATAAATATTAAATGTTCGGTAAATCCGGGATTTTTGGATCCATTTGGGCCTCCACAACCGGGTTTATACAATTTCCATAAATCCCTCTCCTCTTTTCGTAGGCTGCTGGTTTGTGCTGAGAAGGAAAAGCCCTCGGGGAAGGCAATTCCTGCTGGATTGTGCAGGATTTGTTCCTTTAGGGTGTCCCACGGAACGGGAGCATCCAACAATTACCGGGATTTACGGGCTCAGTAAGGAGATAATGAGCCCATAAATGCTAATCCCAAATCTACTGCTGGTTCCTCAGAGCGGCCCGGAATTCTTTCATTCCTGCCCAATATTTTCCCTGATTTATCCTCCCCGCATCTTTCATTCCTGCCCAGTATTTTCCCTGATTTATCCTCCCCGCACATTCCAAACTTCCAGGACTCGACTTCACCTCCTCAAGGACGACTTTTAGTGCAAAATGAGAGAAAACAAAGCGGATTTTCCTCAGACCCCGAACTCAGGGCAGCCGGCTGGGTTCCCTCTGTAATCCACAAAAAAAGGGGAGGATTTTGGGATCTCCATTCTCGGGCTGCTCGGAAGCATTTTTGGGGGGTGTCCCCCTCTCTCCGCGGGCGATTTTGAACCAGCTGGGCGGGTTTGGGGTCACTGAGTCACCCCCAAATCCTAACAAAGATCTTGGTGCGGTCGGGTCACTTCTTGAATTCCCCAGGGATCAGGGACGAGTCCAGGAATTTGGGATATCAATGCACCCCTGGCACCTCCATCATTATCTTATCTCTTATCTCCGGGGCTGGCTGAAGGCAGCGTCCCCTCGAGATAAGGATAAAGGTGATAAGAACCGCGCTGCTACCTCGGACGGAGGCTCGGAGGGGTTTGGGTGTGAGAGGGACACGGGGATGGAGCGAGGAAAGGCTGGAGATTGGGATTGGAGATCGGGATTGCCCAGGCTGGGGAGGAGAAACTTTGGGGTGACCTAATTGTGGCTTCCAGGACCTGAAGGAGCCAAAAAACCAAAGCAAACCAAAGCAAACCAAAGCAAACCAAACCAAAAACAAAAGCAAGCAAACAAAAAACAAACAAACAAACAAACAAAACAACAACAACAAAAAAAAAAAAAAAAAAAAAAAAACAACAAAAAAACCCACCAAAACCCAACCAACCAACCAACCAACCAAAAAACAAAAACAAAACAAAACAAAACAAAACAAAAAGCAAAAAAAAACCCCAAAAAACCAAACAAAAAAAAACCCAAAAAAACCCCAAAACAGAACAAAACAAAACAAAACAACAACAACAAAAAAACCAAACAAAACCAAGGGAAGAGGCAATTTCCAAGGGATGGAGGGACAGGATAATGGAATTTCACCTCAGCATCTTTTAGAAGTGAGTGGCCCTGAAATACGTCGGGCATTTGCAGAGACAAAACATTTCTATCCCCAAAATTGTGTAAAATTCCTCGTTAGATCTGGGAAAACTTCGGCTTAAATGCGCCGGTGTTGAAGGAATCCAAATCCTGCAGTTTGAGGATAAATAAATCCGTGGGCTCTCAATTTCTTTGGTGAATTATAAATTTCTTTGCACCAGGGATAATAACAAAATTATCCCTGGAGAAGGAGGGTTTATATAATTTATGCTCTATGTTTTTAATTCGAAAAGATTAATTCAGCTGCCGGGCTGGGTTTTAAACTTTTTTAAAGGCATAAACTCCGATTTTAAACTGGGTTAATCCCCTTATGCCTCTCTTCCATTGATAAAACAAATTTTCACCCTACAAAGACCAGAAGTTCGTAAGATTTGAGGAAAAATAATGGGGTTTATGTCAAAGAAAATAACCTTGACCTGCAGAGCTCTGCGGGGTGTCCTTCAGAGGAAAAAGAGATCAGGTTTTAAAGTGAAACTATTACTCATTATCAAGTTCTGAACGTGCAGCAACCCGTCATTAATTTGATGACAGCAGAGTGCTTTAATCAAACCGAGGCGCTTTGAAGTCCTTAAATCCATGGGGGGGGTGGGGGGTGGGGGGGAGGGGGGAAGAAATAAAATGAAATGAAATGAAATGAAATGAAATGAAATGAAATAAAATAAAATAAAATAAAATAAAATAAAATAAAATAAAATAAAATAAAATAAAATATTTTAAAATAAATAAAATAAAATAAAGTAAAATATTAAAAAATAAAATAAAAATAAAATAAAATAAATGAAATAAAATAAAGTAAAATATTAAAAAATAAAATAAAATAAAATAAAAATAAAATAAAAATAAAATAAAATAAAATACAATAAAATAAAATAAAATAAAATAAAATAAAATAAAATAAAATAAAATAAAATAAAATAAAATAGGAACGACCCCGGGAAGTGTCGCCTTCCTCAGAACCATCCCACGGGATTGGATCCCTGCCAGAAAATCCGGGGTGGAAATGAGGCAGGGGAGAGGAAGGTGCCCAAATTCTGCTTCCTCCTGCCCCATCCCTGAGTTCGTGCCTGGAAAATGGGAGTTTTCCGTGGTTTTCATGGAATTATGGAACGGTTTGGGTTGGAAGGACCTTAAAGAGATGCAGTTCGTGCCTGGAAAATGGGAGTTTTCCGTGGTTTTCATGGAATTATGGAACGGTTTGGGTTGGAAGGACCTTAAAGAGATGCAGTTCCCCGGTAGGGACATTTTCCCGCTGTCCCAGGTGGCTCCAACACAGCCTTGGACGCTTCCAGGGATGGGGAATCCATGGAATAACCTGAGCCAGGGCCTCCCCTCTCTCCCAAGGGAAGGATTTATCCCTAATTGCTGACCTAAACCTCTGGAACGTGTCGCTCCTGCTCTGTGACCACAGGGTGGACCCGATGATCTCCAGGTCTTTTCCAACCTAAATAATTCCTCGATCCCTGCCACAGCGATCCCGGAGCATCCCACATCCCTTGGCAGATGGATATCGCTCCGCGGGGCTCGCAATTAACACCCACCGCGGACAGGGGTAATTAGAGGGCTCCGGAACGAGCCGACAACCCCCGATTTGCAGCTAAATGAGATAAAAATCAGCGACAAATCGGGCCCGGAGCCTCGGGGCGCTGCAGGAACGGGATAAAAGCGCTCGCAGCTCGGGGCTGTTTTTCCGCTTCTCCCAACTTTCCCTCTCCGCTGGAATCAGGTGAGCCCGGGCTCATTCTTTGAACATTTAGAGCTTTTATTTTAATGTAAAACTCTGGTTTTATCTCTTATTTTAGTGTAAAATTTTGCTGTTATCTTTTATTTCAGTGTAAAACTCTGGTTTTATCTCTTATTTTAGTGTAAAGCTTTGCTATTATCTTTTATTTCAGTGTAAAACTCTGGTTTTATCTCTTATTTTAGTGTGAAGCTTTGCTATTATCTTTTATTTCAGTGTAAAACTCTGTTTTTATCTCTTATTTAGTGTAAAGCTTTGCTGTTATCTTTTATTTCAGTGTAAAACTCTGGTTTTATCTCTTATTTTAGTGTAAAGCTTTGCTGTTATCTTTTATTTCAGTGTAAAACTCTGTTTTTCTCTCTTATTTTAGTGTAAAGCTTTGCTATTATCTTTTATTTCAGTGTAAAACTCTGGTTTTATCTCTTATTTTAGTGTGAAGCTTTGCTATTATCTTTTATTTCAGTGTAAAACTCTGTTTTTATCTCTTATTTAGTGTAAAGTTTTGCTATTATCTTTTATTTCAGTGTAAAACTCTGTTTTTATCTCTTATTTAGTGTAAAGCTTTGCTGTTATCTTTTATTTCAGTGTAAAACTCTGTTTTTCTCTCTTATTTTAGTGTAAAGCTTTGCTATTATCTTTTATTTCAGTGTAAAACTCTGGTTTTATCTCTTATTTTAGTGTGAAGCTTTGCTATTATCCTTTATTTCAGTGTAAAACTCTGTTTTTATCTCTTATTTAGTGTAAAGCTTTGCTATTATCTTTTATTTCAGTGTAAAACTCTGTTTTTATCTCTTATTTAGTGTAAAGCTTTGCTGTTATCTTTTATTTCAGTGTAAAACTCTGGTTTTATCTCTTATTTAGTGTAAAGCTTTGCCGTTATCTTTTATTTCAGTGTAAAACTCTGGTTTTATCTCTTATTTAGTGTAAAGCTTTGCCGTTATCTTTTATTTCAGTGTAAAACTCTGGTTTTATCTCTTATTTTAGTGTAAAGCTTTGCTATTATCTTTTATTTCAGTGTAAAACTCTGTTTTTATCTCTTATTTAGTGTAAAGCTTTGCTATTATCTTTTATTTCAGTGTAAAACTCTGTTTTTATCTCTTATTTAGTGTAAAGCTTTGCTATTATCTTTTATTTCAGTGTAAAACTCTGGTTTTATCTCTTATTTTAGTGTAAAGCTTTGCTATTATCTTTTATTTCAGTGTAAAACTCTGTTTTTATCTCTTATTTAGTGTAAAGCTTTGCTATTATCTTTTATTTCAGTGTAAAACTCTGGTTTTATCTCTTATTTAGTGTAAAGCTTTGCTATTATCTTTTATTTCAGTGTAAAACTCTGGTTTTATCTCTTATTTTAGTGTAAAGCTTTGCTATTATCTTTTATTTCAGTGTAAAACTCTGGTTTTATCTCTTATTTAGTGTAAAGCTTTGCTGTTATCTTTTATTTCAGTGTAAAACTCTGGTTTTATCTCTTATTTAGTGTAAAGCTTTGCTGTTATCTTTCCAGTGTAAAACTCTGGTTTTATCTTATTTTTGTGTGAAGCTTTGCTGTTATCTTTCCAGTGTAAAACTCTGGTTTTATCTTATTTTAGTGTGAAGCTTTGCTGTCGAGCTCTTTGCTGCTACAAACGCTCCACTGAGAGCTTTGAAAATGCTGAATCTGGGGGGGTAAACTGAGATTTAGAGCCCTCCAAGGCTTTTAAACACTTTGCTCTGAGCACGGGGCGGGTTTAAACTCTCTCCTGCGCTTAAACAGCCTCACTTTGAATTTTAGGATGGTTATTTTGCAACTCTTCGCCGTGAGCTGCGCCCCAATTTGAAGGTGATGGGCGTCCTGATTTCCCCGCTGTGTTTTAGGCTCGGACCTGACCTAAACCCTCTCGCGGGCTTTGCAGAGCCATGTCTCACTGCGGGGACCTGCGCCAGCCCCTGACCAACGCCTGCAGCGAGCTCTGCGTGACCTCCTGCGACGACTCCAAGGCCATCATTTACCCCCCGCCCGTCGTCCTGACCTTCCCAAGGCCGGTCCTCAGCTCCTGTCCCCAGGAAAGCATCGTGGGAAGCTGCAGCCCCCTCGCCCTCGGCCGCTCCGTGGGCTCCGGGGGTTCTTTGGGGTACCGGGGTTATGGGAATGCTGTCGGCTTGAGGGGCTCCATCCTCTTCGGAGGCTCCTCCAATGCCTACGGGGGTGCCTGGAATTCCAGCCGGTCCTCCAATTGCGGGTGTTCCTCGCAGGGAAGGGGGAATTGCGGCCCTTTCCTGCACCGCCCGTACAGCTCCTGCAGCCGAGGGAGTTGTGGCTCCTGGTGAAAACTTCCCGGGGATTCAGTTCCAGGGATGTGGGGCTTGAATTGTGGGGCGGCGCTAAGGAAAGCAGGAATTCTTGTAGGGATTTGGGGTATTAAAGGTCCTGAGGTGTCTGTGTTAATTCTCTGTTGTTGTGAGTCTTGGCTCTGCTTCTCGTGCTCATTAAAAACCATTTATTGCACCACCCTGGCCTGGGGTTTATTCCACCTCTCTCTTCCTCCTGAGCTCCCTCATTTCCCTCCCAGATACTCAATTTAATTCCCTGAATCACTGATGGCGGTTTCCCTCCAGCCACAAGTTCTGGGTAACTTTGTAAAGGGGGAATTTTGGCCCTTCAGTGTCAGAAACAATAAAATTCTCTCGATATCCGGAGAAAATCGAGCTGTGTACACACACCCTGCCCGTGCAGAGGCTGGAGCCAGGAGTTTTCCGGGATAGACTGGAAATCTATTCCTTTGGAATGAGCAGGAGCCTCGAGGGAGAAAAGAACACTTTTAAAATGTCATTAAGACACTGAGGCCAACTCCTTCCTCTTCCTGAGATGCTGACGGGATGGAGAGAATCCCTGATCCCACAGTTCAGTGCAGTTATTTAATTCCAGAATCCTTTGGAATGGAAAAGAACCCCAAACTTTGATAGACCAACATCATTTCACCCAGCCCAGAGCCCCAAGTGTCACCTCCAGGGATCCCTCGGACACCTCCAGGGATCCCTCGGACACCTCCAGGGATGGCCACTCCAACCCTCCCTGGGCAGCCCCTCCCAAGGCCTGGCCGCCCTTTCCAGGAGGGATTTTCCCTGGAAATATCCACCCTGAGCCTCCCCTGGCACAGCTCGAGGCCATTCCCTCTTGTCCTGGCCCCGTTCCCTGCGATCAGATCCCAAATCCCCCCCTGGAAGAGCCCGAAATTCCCCCCTGAGCCTCCTTCTCCCACCCTTTTCACCTGGAATCCTTCCAGAAAATTTTAGGAACATCCCATGCTGTGGATGAAGGGACAACGCCCCAGCAGCCCCCAGAACTTTTTCTTTGCTGTGGTTTTACACTCCCACGAGCCTGGGGCTCAAATCAGGCCCCATCTGAGCATCCTTGGCCCGGAATTTCCAGAAATTTCAGGAGAAAAGGAAACCAGAAAAACAAACAAACAAAAAATCGTTGCGGTGCAACATCATCTTTAATTGAAACAGGACCAGGATTTCATGGGAGCAGCGCCTGCTCCAGGATCCACATTCCCAGGATCTGCTGCTGCCCACCGGGATCCTGCTCCTCTCACAGCCTCTGCTCCCTCATGGATCTGGATTTTCCTGGGTCTGGGTTTCCTTGGGTCTGCATTCCCAGGGAATCCCCGCAGGGCTCAGCAGCTCCCACGGTAATACCGGGAGTACCGGGAATAGCAGGGGTAAGAATAGCGGGAATAGCAGGACGAGGAATTCCAGCCACCAACAGCAGCTCCGGGCTCGCAGGAGCCAAAGGAACTTCCCATTCCCGATGGGAATGAGGATCCCACGATGCTCTCCTGGGGGCAGGAGCTGAGGATGGGCCCCGGGAAGGTGATGACCACGGGCGGAGGGTAGACCACGGCCCGCGAGTCCCCGCAGGAGGTGGCGCAGGGCTGGCTCCAGGCGCTGGCCAGGGGCTGGGGACAGGACACCTCGCAGAGCTGCTGGCAGGACATCGCGGGGGCTGGAGGTGACCCTGGGACACAGAGAGGGGACAACGTGGGGGACAGAGCAGGGGAGGGCAGAGGGAAGCCCTCATTTATTCAAAAATTCGTGTTTTCAACATTCGTATTTCCAATATTCGTATTTCAAAAAGTCGTATCTCCAAAAGTCGTATCTCCAATAGCCATATTTTTTAAATCATATTTCCACTATTCATATTTTCATATTTCAAAAATTCCTATTTCTAATATTTCTTTTCAATATTCATATTTCCAATATTAATATTTCCAAAATTCATATTTAAATGTTCATCGTGCCAATATTCCTATCTAAAAATTAGCATTTACAATATTGATCTATTCAATATTCACATTTTCAAATATCCATATTTCCAAAATTCATATTTAAATTTTCATATTTCCACTATTCCTATTAAAAATTAATATTTACACTCTTGATCTTTTCAATATCCATATTTCAAATATTCATATTTACAAAATTCATATTTAAAATGTCATATTTCCAATAATCCTATTAAAATTTAATGTTTACAATATTAATATTTTCATTATTCCTATTTCCAAATTTCATATTTCCAACATTCATATTTCCAACATTCATATTCCAAAATTTACTCCTCTATGGCTAAACAGAAAGTGTTTTTTGCAGTTCCTATGAAGAAATAATGAAGACTAAACTCTTAAAAATCAACAACATCTCGTTAAGATCAGGTGAAAATTAACAATTAACCTGGCAATTAAATATTGATTCCAAACTCAGCCACCTGGGATAGGGGAGGACGTCCCTGGCCACTGGAATGGGATGAGCTTTAAGATCCCTTCCAACCCAAACCAATCCATGATTCCTTGAATCCATCCCTGCCAAATCCCAACCACCCCAAACCCTGCCAGGATGGAAGAAATTACAGAATATATATTTTTAATGAATATTCTTAAAATAAAAAGAACTGTTTAGTGCTCAAATAAACGCATTAAACAACCACTCTATAATCGCATAAAACCCAAACTTTCAGGTCCCTTCCAACCCACGGCGTTATCAATCTCATTAAAACGACCTCTAAGCCGGACTTACTCAGGTCAGCACCAAGAAGGAGCGCAGGAGAGTGAAGGGTTCCGTTTTCCAAGGACTTTTATACCCTTCTGCGGGGTCTGAGCCACACTTGGGGCACGCGGCCCTTCCCAAAACTTCCCCGGATTTGTCACTCCAGGGGCGGAGGAATCCCGGCACGTTGGGCAATTCTTGTTTATTGGGATGGTATCACCGCCCGGGCAGCGAGCTTTCATCTCAAAAGGGGATTCACCCTTCGCTTCTTCTTCCTCACCCCAGGAATTCACTTCCTTCTTCCACTTTTCCCAGCTTCAGAGCAGAAAACCCCCAAATGTAACATTTTTAACAACTCTTTTGTACTGAAACATCACAGGGGTTTGAATTCAATCCATTTACTGCTGGAAAATCCCATCCTCTCGCGGCATAGGGAGCACAGAGCGGAGAGCAGGGTCAGTTCTGGGGTCCTTCCGCGCCGGAACTTGATGACTTTGAACTAATTAAAAATCAAAATAATTGCTCGCACAGCTGCGGGTGATTGGGGAGCTGATTTAGATCGCCCGTGGCCATTCCCTCCTGCAGCAGGAGCCGCGTCCCTGCCCCGCCAGGAGCTGGAATCGGCATTCCTGAGGGTTTTCCGAGTGGGATGGGAATGCTTTCTTTCCTTTATTATAAACACAGACGTTGCCCCGGCCTCGCTGCTGAATTCATCAGGGTGATTAATCCACGGAGAACAGAAATAAAATCAAGTCTAGACCCGGGGGAAGATAAAGATTGAGGCACAGCGGGCTGGGATGAATTTCCAGCCGGGAAATGACCTTGGCCGGGAATTTGGGGAGAGGTTTTTTGATGCCCTCGTTGCCCTTGGGGTGGGGACATCCCACCCTGGGCACTCCTGGGGAGGAGAATCCTCCCTTTCACCCAACCCAAACCCGTCCGGTTTCGTTTCGTGCTCCCTGAGCTCTGTTTCTGCGGTATCCGAGCGCCAGCCCCATTTCCAGGAGATGATGGAGTTATAATTACAATTAATCGCGCTGACAAGTCCCAGCCGTGCCCGACATCTCCTCCCAGAGGCTCCCTGCATTGCCACGGGATGTTTTGTAAATCCTCTGGGCCTCTCTTTAATCATCTCCGCCAGAACAAAAAAATCATCAGCGGAGCCTCCCGTGATTCCCTGTCTCGCGTGGGAGTCGAGGGCCTGGAAAGAGCAGTTTTTACCTGCTGGGAAAACATGATTATGACAAATTAATGCTGAATAAAGCGGGATTTTCTGTGGGCTCAGCACCTTCCAGGGGGAAGTCTGGACGGGGCGCGGGGTCCTGAGTCAGGATGACGATGGGGGAAGCCAAGGGAAGCAACGATCTCTGTCAAAAACATCTCCAAATTCCTGAATCATTGTTTTTTTTTCCTTCATCCTCATCCC
Source organism: Coloeus monedula (assembly GCF_965178545.1). Taxonomy (NCBI): domain Eukaryota; kingdom Metazoa; phylum Chordata; class Aves; order Passeriformes; family Corvidae; genus Coloeus; species Coloeus monedula. The sequence goes on along the minus strand of NC_138809.1, from coordinate 3,223,361 downwards.
AAAACCTTCCTTCTCCTCCTCCTCAGACGCTGGGAATGATCCCTGGATTTCTGTTTAACTCCTTCCCTGGAAATAGCATTTCCTTTGTGCTCACACCTGCTCCAGCTGCTGCCAAAACAATTTCATTTTAATTCCCCAATCCTCCCTTCTCCATCTCGGTGTTTTCTTATCTTGAGACAACATCAAACCCTTGTTTCTCCTCCACCTTGCACCTAACCCCTCATTTGTCCAACACCCCGCAGGAATTGGGTAATTTTTCGTGCCAGTTTCTTCACGGGGGTTATTAAAATCTGAGGTGAAATCCCAGCCCCAGCTGTTGATTCAGTGGAAAAGGAGATCCAGGGAGGAGCCCTCGGCACACCAAGGCCTCACTCTTTCATCTCCTGCCCCGGCTCTGAGTCAGGGACCTTTGTTTGGGGCCCTGTGAGAAACATGAACAGGAGATGGAGAGGCCAATCCACGGGGAGATGTGAAATAGTAGGATTTTAATAAAATTTGGAAAAATTGCTATGAAAACTCATAGCAAAATAAATCTTCAGGTCCCTCTGTCCCGGGGATTGTGCCAAAGATGGGAATCGCCCTCCCTGTTTGACATCCCAAAATCTCCGGGATTTAAAACCACTCAAGGTGGAGTTTTGGGAGAAACAATGGCCACAATTACCTTGATTGAGTGACAGAAGCAAAAAAGAAAAAGGTATTTGAGGGACAATGGGGACAAAGGAGGACAGGAATCCTTCCCTTCCCTCGGGGTGAAGTGAGGAGTTGTATAAAAGCTCCTTCAGCGAGACTTTAAATCATTTATCTGCCATTCTTATCTCATCTCCTGCTGTGCGACCACGTAAGTCAGGTTTTGGGGGAGCGGGGAGGGTTTGAGCTCGAATATTGTTTCATTTATCTCAAAAAAATCCCTAAGGAGTGGTGGGAGATGTTTCAAGTTTTGGAAACAGAACTACAGGAAATAAAAAAGGGTAAAACGCATTAATCCTGACATTAATTTAATTTAAAACAGCTTTACCCGGGGCACTTCAGCTTTAGATAAATGGGATCGATGAGGGCTCCCCTTTGCCCTTTTCCCAGGATGAACTTTTTGCAAATTTTGGGAGAAATTCAGAGTTTGGGTCAGCCCTGGCGCAGCTTTTCCAGCGAATTTGGGGCTGCCCCATGCCTGGAAGTGTCCAAGGCTGGGTGCCCTGCTCTGTCCCCCACGTTGTCCCCTCTCTGTGTCCCAGGGTCACCTCCAGCCCCCGCGATGTCCTGCCAGCAGCTCTGCGAGGTGTCCTGTCCCCAGCCCCTGGCCAGCGCCTGGAGCCAGCCCTGCGCCACCTCCTGCGGGGACTCGCGGGCCGTGGTCTACCCTCCGCCCGTGGTCATCACCTTCCCGGGGCCCATCCTCAGCTCCTGCCCCCAGGAGAGCGTCGTGGGATCCGCATTCCCATCGGGAATGGGAAGTTCCTTTGGCTACGGCGGTGTCCAGAACTCCTGCGAGCCCGGAGTCGCTGTTGGTGGCTGGAATTCCTCCTCCTCGTCCTGCTATTCCCGCAATTCCTACCCTTGCTATTCCCGAAATTCCTACCCCGGCTATTCCCACCCTGCCAAGCCCGGCAAAGATTCCCTGGATGAGCAAATCCAGCAGAAAAAGGAGCAAATTCGCAAGCTGTGAGTGGGGAGCGCTCCGAGAGGGGCCGGGGCTGCTCCTTCATCCCGAGGAACGATCCCAGGCCGGCGATTCCCTCTGGATCGGATCCCCCGGATCACAATTCCCATCGATTGGCTCTGCCTCAGTGTAAATTTACCCAAATTCCTCTGTAATTCCCATTGGCGCTGTTGCTGTGGGATAAATCCCATTTGTTGGCCCCAATAAAATCCTTTCTGCATCACAGTTTGGAGTTCTCCTCTGTTATTTGGGTGGTTTCTAAATGTTTAACCCCGTTCTTCCAGGAATTGTCTCTTCCATTAATTCAGGTGTTAAAAGGACTTCCCAGGCCTTGCTATAAATCCTAAAAATTCCACAGCCCTGGAATTTATACAGACATTTACAGAATAAAACTTTATACACTTTAGACTTCAGTTTTCCCCACTTTATATAAATATATATTTACTTTTTATATCTTTTAATGCACGTCTTTACTTTTGACACACTTTATACTTTCACAGCATAAACTTTATACAAGTTCAGGGAAGAAATTCAGAGTTTGAGGAGGCCCTGGCACAGCTTTTCCAGGGAATTTGGGGCTGCTCCATGCCTGGAAGTGTCCGAGGCTCTGATGCCAACATGCAAAATCTTGCCCTGGAGAATCCCATTGCAGGGTGATAATATTAAAAAAAAATTTTTTAAAAAGGGAATTTCCGCTCTCTGTGTGTCTCTTGTATTTTGTGGATTCCAGGGAAATTCGAGGGCTGAAGAATTTCTTGGTTTTTTCCCCATCTCTGAGCAAATTCTAAAGTATAAAATACAGAAACTGGAACAGTTCCAGCTTTCCTGGAGCGCCTCTCGTTCCTGCCGGGGATAAATGCCGGGATTGGCTCGGAGAGGCTGGAATTTGATGAATCTGAACGCCATCCCAAAGTTTCCAGGGATGACCTGGCGAGGCGTGAGGGAAATCTGGGAATAGCCCAAGGACAGCAGACGGGGCTGGGGTGCCGAGAGTCCCCGGGTGGAACCGCCCCTGTTTTATCCAAGGATTTTGTGGTTCCCTGGGAAGGTGAAATGGGGCATGCAGGGAATTTTGTGATGGATGAATCCAAAAGAACATTCACTGGAAGACCCAAACCCTCACCCCCAGATCTCCAGGGTAAGGGGATGGTTTGGTTCCATGGGTTAGCAGAGGTTTCATTATCCCAAAAAGAAGAGAAGAAATCCAAGAGATTTGGATGCAAACACAGGAGTTTATTGGGATAGAAGCGGAAAAGCGCAAGGTGCACTCGATCCAAATTAATACTCTAAATATTTAATTAATTAAACCAATTAATTTCCATCACATTCTTCCGGCTTGAGTCATGTTTCAAAGGGCCCGGACAAATCCCAGGGGAAGGGCACAGCTCATCCTGTCAGACACGGAGGTATCCAAGGAAAAACCCACAAAGGGATAAAATACACAATCCCAAACAATTAAACCCATCCACGGACATATTCCCAGGAATTCTGTGCTCAGACAACGAGGAACATGTGGGTTGTGACCAAACAATTCGGGGTTTGAGGAGGGAAAAGGCAAATTTGGAGAAAACTGACACTGGAAACAGCAAGGGTGAGAGGAAGGGCAGCTCCTGGGGGTGCTGAGGAGCTTCCTGGGATTCCGAGCATTTCCCAGGGATTCTGAGCAGCTCCCAGGGATTCTGAGCAGCTCCCAGGGATTCTGAGCAGCTCCCAGGGGTGTTGAGGAGCTTCCAGGGATGCTGAAGGGTTTCCAAGGATGCTGAGAAGCTCCCATGGATGCTGAGAAGCTCCCATGGATTCTGAGCAGCTCCCATGGATGCTGAGAAGCTCCCATGGATTCTGAGCAGCTCTCATGGATGCTGAGAAGCTCCCATGGATGCTGAGAAGCTCCCATGGATTCTGAGCAGCTCCCATGGATGCTGAGAAGCTCCCATGGATGCTGAGAAGCTCCCATGGATGCTGAGAAGCTCCCAGGCCTCTCCCCAGCCCCCTGGAGCCGTGTCCCCCTGCTCAGCTGCTGCTACATCTCCTGCTGCCGTTCCCCCCAGGTTCCTCCCGCCATCCATCCCTTCTTCCCGATTCAGCAGGGCCCGCAGCCCCCGGAGCGCTGGCTCCAGACATTCCTGGAGGAGGAGGAGGAGGAGGACAAGAAGCCCCCGTAGACCAGGGAGCCCTGCAGGCCCATGGGGCGCTCCACTCCCGATGGGAATGCGGATCCCACGACGCTCTCCTGGGGGCAGGAGCTGAGGATGGGCCCCGGGAAGGTGATGACCACGGGCGGAGGGTAGACCACGGCCCGCGAGTCCCCGCAGGAGGTGACGCAGGGCTGGCTCCAGGCGCTGGCCAGGGGCTGGGGACAGGACACCTCGCAGGGCGCAGAGCAGCGGGAGCTGAGCTGGCTGGAGAAGGACATCCTGGGAGGAGAGGGTGGAACTGCTGCGGAACGGGGAGGGAGGGAAGGAAGGAAGGAAGGAGAGAGGGTTGGAAAACCAGGCAGGATGTGCTGGGAGGGGCTGCGCTGCGAAGCTCAGATGGTTTTTTCTTTCCTTTCTCCCTGTCCTCTCCTCCTCCCTCCTTTCCTCCTTCCTTCCTTCCTTCCTTCCTTCCTTCCTTCCTTCCCTCCCTGCCTCCAAAAACTCTTCAAAAACCCAGAAGATTTTTCTCTCTCTCTTCTCCTAGTCCCTCTCTCCTTTTCCCTCCATCCGTCCCTCCCATGCAGCTGCTCTCCAAAATCTCAGATTTTTCTTTTTCCCTTCTCCCAGTCCCTCTCTCTCTCCCTCCCTCCCTCCTAAGTAGCCCCCTCTCCAAAAACTCAGGATTTTCTCTCTCTCTCTCGCTTCTCCCTCTCCCTTTCCCTCCCTCCATCCCTCCCAGGCAGCTCCTCCCGATCTCCCCCACGGAGCGATTCCCACCCCAGCCACCCCCGAAGTATCCCCCAGACTCACTCAGATCCTGAAGAGGAGAAGCCGGAGGAGCTGTGATCCGAGGAATTCGGAGCTGGAATGTGAGGAATTGGGAGCCAGGAGCCTTTTATCCCATCCCAGGATTGCCCGCGGGGGTTGAGACATCCCTGGTGTTTCCCAACCCTCCCCGGGCTCCGATTGTTTTATCCGCCTCGGGACAATTGCCAGTTTCCCCCAACACCCTCCAGTTTCTTCCTTGATTTTTTTGGAAGCAGTTTCACTTCCTGCAGCGTTTTTTTGCTGATTTTGCCAAGATGGTGAAAATGTTGGGGAATTAATTTCTTTGTGGAATTGCTTCACAGGCAGGGATAGTTTCCATGGGCCAGGTGGCTCCAACCCGGCCTTGGACATTCCCAGGGATGGGGAATCCATGGAATATCCTGGGCCAGGCCCTCACAGGGAACAATTCCTTCCCAATATCCAACTGAAATTCCTCCTCCATCACCCATTCCCTGTGTCCTGTCCCTGTAGTTCTTCACGAAAAGTCCCTCTCCAGCTTCCCCGGAGCCCCTGAAGATCCTGGGAGAGGCTCTGAGGTCTCCACAGGCTGAACATTCCCAACATTCCCAGCCTGGACCCATCGGGAAGGGGCTCCAATCCACTGAGCAGCTTCGTGGCTTGGGGACACCTGAACCGGGCACAGAATTCCCGGTGAGATCTCACCAGAGAGGAGCAGAGGGGAAAAATCAAACACCACGAGCTGAAACAAAGAATTTTGGGGTTTATTTGGATTGGTCCTGCCGAGCTTCTCCTTTTGCCCTTTCAGGAGGATGGGGAGGTTGGGACAGGGACGATTTCCAAGGGTTCTGTGATTCACCTGCTGGGATGTGGCGCCTCTGTCACCGTTTGGTGCCAGGTGAAGTGAAACCAGGTGTGGTTGGGGCAGGAGCAGCTCCTGGGGGTTGTGGCCCCACAAATTCCCCCTTCCCTGTTTTTTCTAATCCTGTTTTTGGTTTGGGTGGGTGCTCTGAACTGTAAATTTCAAGGTTTGGGAAACAACACTTGGGGAAACCCCAAGAAAGGCTTCCTCAGGCTTCGTACCCTAACAGTTACCAACAGAAAAACCGGAATAAAATGGGCATTTTAGGACAGAAATCCCAGGTGCACTCAAAACCAGTTGCTCAAATTATAATTCCATAAAGGGGAGGGATTTTGGAGGGGAAAAGCTCATTTCTTGAGGCTGAAAAAGGCTTTGGGAATAATGCTGGGTATGGAAAATGTGGAGAAACAGCAGGATATTTACCCAGTGAATGACTGGAGAGGGAGGAATCCGAGGAATAAATCTGCTGAAGTTGCAGCCAAACCTTTGCATCAGCTGGAGCTGCACCTGAATATTCCAAGGTTTTCCGGGGGTGATGCATGGGTCCCCTCCCTGACCTGGCTCACCCCAATCCGTGAATCCTCCTCAGTCAGCACCCCCGAGCTCAGCGCTGATCCCATGGATTCCCTAAAAAGTGGACGTGGATTTCCCCCGCAAAACTCCCCGGCTCCCAGGTTACTCCACCTGGACATTTCAAGCAGGAATTGGGTGTGTTCCTTGGCCAGGAGGATGGGAATGAGCTCTTCCCATTCCCAAATTTAGCAGGAAGGTGCCTATGGATGAACATGCCTCGTATCAGAGTCACGGGAGTTACTGTGGGTCAATCATGGGAGAAATTGCACAATTCCCCCTTTCCTTGGAAAAAGTGGGGTGGGAGCTGAGCTATGTCAGCAGCTCGTGTTTATGGATCGAGCTCTGAGCAATCCCTGCTCTGTGAGGCAATCCCAGAAGTAGGGAAAAGCAATAATAAAAGTTCAAAAAAAAAAAAAAATCGTTACTCTGCCTGAGTAATGCCGCGATGTAAAGACAACAACAATAATTGCTGAGCCAAATAATGACTTTATCTGGGGCAGTGACAGGCGGAGGGAATTTTTGTTGGCTCATTCATCAGCCGTACATGTTTCAGCTCCAGCTGATTGCCCAAGGAAAGGTATAAAAACCCACTCGGCTCTGGGCTGCTCCATCCGATCCTCCCAGCCCTCTCCGTGCTCCACAGGGGTAAGTCCAAACCTGGAATTGTTTCTGGAACTGTCAGCATCTGAAATGAGCTTTGTTCAGATCCAGAACCATGGGGCCAGCAGGGCCAGGGTAGGGATTGTGCTGGGAATGGGGAGGGGAATGTCCAGGGCTGTGTTCAGTGCTGGACAAGCATGGAAAGAGGGACATGGAGAGGCTGGAGCGGGGCCAGAGGTGGGAACGGTGCTGGAGCAGCAGGAAAAGGGTCTGGAGAATCCTGAGGGAGCTGGGGGGGCTCATCCTGGAGAAAAGGGGGATTCAGGGGGAATTTCGGGCTCTTCCTGACTTCCCTCTTGGAGCTGTCCTGATTCCAGGAGGTGCAGAACCAGCACAGGGTGTCAGTAAATAAAACAGGGATTTCTGTTCTTCCCTCCAGTTAATTATAAAATAAACCCAAAGTCCTGTTAAGTCAGATTTCAAAAGGAACGGGGGGAAGGAGAAACGGGAACAACAGGGACAACGTGAGGCCAAATACAGAATTATTTTACTGTTAATTATGGGGGGTTTTTGTGTCAACTTGACTCCATAATTAGGAGTCAGGAGAAATGGGAGACAAGGACATGAGAAGATGGAAAACCCCAAATTCTGAGCCTCTTTGTGACCTTTTTGCTGTCCGTTCTTTCTCTTCCCAGCCCGATCTCCATCCAGCTGGTCTCTGACCTTCCTGCTGCCTCCGGCTCGAATATTCCAGAGCTATCCCCATTCCCGAAGATGTTTTCCTACAGACAGAGCTCCAGCTCCCGCTGCCTGGCTCCCTGCGGGATCTCCTGCCCCCAGCCCGTGGCCAGCACCTGGAACCAGCCCTGTGTCACCTCCTGCGGGGACTCCAGGGCTGTCATCTACCCCCCGCCCGTGGTCATGACCTTCCCAGGCCCCATCCTCAGCTCCTGCCCCCAGGAGAGTGTCGTGGGATCCTCTGCACCGTCCGGCTCCGGGGGCTTCCTGGAATCCAGGGGCTCCTACGGATCCTACAGCTATGGGAGGTCCTACTCTTCCTATGGATCCTCTGGATACGGGTTTGGGAGCTGCAGACCCTGTTAAACACCCGAGGAATGAGGAGGAAGGAGCCAAAGGCCACCACGGAGGAAGAGGAGACTCCACAAATCCCAGCAATTTCCTGGAGCATCCTCAGTCCCACATTTTTATGTAAATTCCTTTCATTTTTCTGACTCTTTTTTCCAGTGGCTCCTGCTGATAACAACCTCAGAATCATCCTATCCATGATTCCTGGCCGGCAGAAAGTGGGATGAGGTTGTGTCACCTTCCCAGGAAGTGAAAATCCAGGAGTCACCCCGTGGAATGCACGGCCCTGGAGCAATCCTTTCCTTGCCCCAGCAAGATTTCCCCCGGTGTTTTCCATCCCCACTGTGATATTTTGCTTCCTCCTTTCTCATTAAACCATTGTGCATCAAACCCCAGAGTTTTCCTGTGGTTTTTATCCCTAATTTTGGGGGGTTTCCCCCATTCTGGATGAGCGTAGCAGTGTTTGCTGCCTTTCCACACCTGGAAGGTGCCCAGGTCCCTTGGGCAGGAGGAAGTGCGGTGACACAAAGTCATTCCATGAGGGATAAAGACGTTTTGCAACCCTTCCAATTCCATTTGGGTCTTCCCTCAGGACAGGCGTGGCTGTTCCCTGTTCCCAAAGAAAGTTAAACACGGGTGACTCGGATTATTGGTGTCTCAATCCCTGCCCCAGGCTGCAATTTAATTCCATCCCCACACGGCCATTTAATGTTTTTTTTTTTTTTTCATTGTTTAAAAATAGCCTGGAATGATCTGTGGGGAAAAACTTCCCTTGGAAAACTTCCCTTGGAAATTCCCACAGGAATTTTTAACCGAACGGCAAAACTTTTGCTGGAATTCTGTGAGTTCCTTGAACTTGCCCATTTATCTGCCTGAATGAAATGAAATGAAATTAGAGTTGTTACGTGTTCCCTGCAGAGCAACCCCCTCTTCCCTGGGAGGGTGGGGAGGCCCTGGCACAGCTTTTCTAGGAAATTTCTGGCTGCCCCATCCCTGGAAGTCTCCAAGGCCAGGCTGGAGCGACCTGGGATTGTGGAAGGAGTCGCTGCCCATAAATGAAAGATCTTTAAGGTCCCTTCCAACCCAAACGATTTTCTGGTTCTATGGAACCCCAAAGGCCAATTCTTTACCCTTTAATTCCTTAATTCTCCCTGGGCTTGGACGAAAAAGAAAGAAAGACAGGAAAAAGATCAGGAAGCGGCTCAAAGTTTGGGGGTTTTTCTCCTCCTTTTTTCCATCTTCTGCTGCCCTTCTCTGCTCTAGAGCAGCCTCTGTTCCTTTGACTCCTGATTATGGAGCCAATTTGATACAAAAATCACCATTTTCTGGCCACTTCAACAGAGGAATGTGTCTGACTGTGACATTTCCTGCAGTTCTTGGGCAGAATTTGAAGAAGAACGGGACAGAAAAATTCCATTGGGAGTTTGCACCTTCAGCTGAGACTCCTGATCCATCTGCCAGCTGCACAGGGAATTCCCAGGAGCGGGAAGAAAACTCTCAGGAGGAGAAAAACTCTCCTCCTGAACCCCAGAGGTCACTGCACTCTTGTCTTACCCCGTGTTCAGGTCCCAGCACGAGGGCAGTGCTGTTAATTGAGATGCAATCAGCAGCTGACTCATTAAAGGCGTTGCAAAACCCAGCTCGGGGCAGATCCCGGTGCCAATTAATCCTCTCCTGTTTGATTTCAATACTGTATTTAATGGGTTTTGGGTGCTCCAGGCTAGCAAATTCCCTGCAGGCACAAAGGCCCAGGGATGGATTCCACCTTTCTTCCAGGGCCAGATTCTGGTGGGATTGGCAAAGGGAGGATTTGATTTTTCTTGGTTTTGTGATTGGAGGAGCTGCACTTCAATTTTTCAGGTGTTTTGTATGAAATTCTCCATCAGACACACCAAAGAAAAGTTTCTTTTTTATCTCATTCCCTCTTTTTTTACTTAAAACCCAAATAATTTAATAGGAATGTCTGGAATCTTTTAATTTTTGCAGTGTTCAAGGGGCTTTGAGCGATCTGACCTAGTGAGAGAACAGCCCGTGGCAGAGGGGTGGGACTGGATGACCTTTGGAGGTCCTTCCCAATCCAAACCATTCCTCGATTCCAGAATTCCTTGTTAAATAAAATAACAGATTAATTCTACCTGTTAAATTCCCTATGTCCCATCAATTTTGCCCACACAGGGGGTCAAAGTTTGGACTCGATGGCCTTTTCCAACCTTAATGACTCTGGAATTCTGTTATTTTAATGTTTTTGGGGTTTTTTTACCTTCAAAGAATGGAAAACTGCTACCGAGGGGTTTCATTATGGAAACATTTGGGACACCTTGGAAAATCAGGCCGTGGTCCTCCTCAGGGAGCAGCCTGGACCTGCCTGTGGGGAGATCACCCAGGCCAGGCTGTGGGTGAAGGGAAAAAAGGGGGGAAAAAGGGAAACCAGGAGGCTGCTGTGTGATGCAACGAAGTTTTAATGAGCAAGAAATGTCCCTTTGCAAAGCCAGAGATCACAGAACGTGGAAAATCCATTCCTGGACAATTTCGGGCAAAGTCCAACCAAAGTCCTGCTCCGAGACGTCCTCAGCTGGCTCCTCCTGGCTGTTGTGCAGCTGGTGCTGAGGATATTGGTCATTGTGGGTGATATCCATAGGGAATGGGCTGTCCCACGCTGGTCCAATAAACCGGGAATGCCAGTACAGGCAGTGAGAGCAAACAACGAGGAGATGCCGAACAAGAAGTAGGAGAAAGATGGGGAATGCGAAGGGGCTGTGGGAACTCCGACCCCTCACCCTCGTGGCCGTGGATTTGGGCATTCCTGGGATTCCCTGGAGGCTCCCGTGCCCTCAGCAGGGCCCGCAGGAGCCGCGGAAGAGGCGGCTGAAGCGGCGGGATGAGGAGGGGCCGCAGGGGCTGCAGGAGCCGCTGCCCAGCGCTGAGATCCCATATCCGGAGCGAGCACCATATCCCAGGAAAGCCCCGGTGCCGTAGAGACCCCCATAGCCCAGGGAGCCTCCAAAGGCCGGTGCTCCTGCAGATCCCACCACGGCTTGCTGCGGGAAGGAGCTGAGGATGGGGCCGGGGAAGGTGACCACCACGGGGGGCGGCTGGATGAGGGCGGTGGAGTCCGGACACTGCCGGACACACGGCTCGTTGCAGCTGTTGGCCACGGGCTGGGGGCAGGCGATGCTGCCGGTGGTGGGGCACAGGTCGTAGCAGGACATTTTCTGGCAGGGGTGGAGGCGGTCCTGGAATACAGAGAAGGAGCTGCTGAAAACTGGGAAAGGGCAGGTGGAGCTTAGGGGGAGTTGGGGAATGGGGGAAAACATCCCCAGGTGAAAAATTGGGATGGGACAGAAGCACGCTTGGTGTTGGGAGAGGTGGGATGGCCAAATTTCCCTAATTCAGTCATGAAATGAAATGCAGGAAAATTCAATGTTTTAAAGCTTGTGACTTCCTACATTTTCACTCTGCTGTCGATCCAAGAATGGCCAAATACAAATTACAGGGAAATAAATCCTTCCTAAATAAAAGATGTCTCAAACCCTGGGTTTGGGTCCTAAAGCCTTGCAGTAAAACACTTGCCAGGATACTACAAGAATGAAAATTTAAAGAATAAAAAGAAGAACAAAGGTAAAATAAAGTCCTGAAAATTAATGTAATAGTTGTGAACTGGAATAAAAAAATCAAAAAGCGAAGGCATTCTGGAGCTGGGGAAGGAGTGAAGAGGCATCAGACTTACCTGATGGAGAAGAAGAAAGCAGGAGAAGGATGGAGAAGCTCCATCGAGCTGCTGCTTTTATACAAATCCTGGGATGCCCCGGGGCTGAACCACACCGAGCTCCGGAGTCGCCACCTCCAACGAGCCCAAATCACTCCCCAAAGTGACGAAACTCTTCTCGCTTGCAGTTTGCAAAACCACCCTAAATCTCTGCCCAGCACAATCGGCACATTCCAGTTCTCGGCTCCCTTTCATCTCGGAGCCTGATGGAGCAGCTTCCCGCCAGGATCATCCCACCCAGCGGGAATTAAACTCCCATTTATTGGGCACTTCCTTCATTACCTTTCCCTAATGATTTTAATCGGAGTCAGAACCTGCTGCCGTGGACAGGTTTGGGTATAAGGGCTCCAGGTCTCGACTCTCGTCACTTCTGCTCCCACATTTTGCAATGGAATGCTTGGAGTGGTGGAAGGAATGCTCCTGACGCTTTTCACACCTGCAGCCACAAACCTCAGGTCGTTGTGGGAATCGTGGATTTGCCCACCAGGATTGGGAAATTCCTGATTTCCCTCGATGCAGAAAATACAGTATTTCAGTGCGTAAAACGGGGCTTAAATCAAAGCTTTTTTTCTGGACGGATGTCAGTGTGTTTTTCACAGAACTCCAGAATCTTTGAGGTTGGAAAAGAGGAAAAAGGTTGGAAAAGAGTTGGAAACCTCACCACCCTCACAGAGAACAATTCCTTCCCAATATCCAACCTCAATTCCCCTTCTGTCAGCCTGAACCCATTCCCTGGGTCCTGTCCCTGCAGTTCCTGAGGAAAAGTCCCTCTCCAGCTTCTCTGGAGCCCCTGTAGATCCTGGAAGGGTCTCCACACAACCTTCTCCACAAAACACAAGAAAAAAGGTGGATTCGGGCAAATTCCTCAGTCCTTTTGGACTGAGATCAAACATTTCCCTTCACCACCTGGAATTACTCAGCCTTCCCCAATCCTCAGTGGGGAGGGACAGGAATTTCTGCAGGACACTTCACCCTATCTCCGGTGTTTACCCGGCCCGAGTTGGGATCACACCCAAAACACCCCAATTTTGCTTTCATTGGCTGGGGAGACACAGAACCAGCTCAGCCAAAAGGCCCAGCTCGTAAACAGGGAATGTTTGATGAGGTGTCCCACCCTTATTCCCATATTCCCAAATTCTGGGTGATGAACAGAGCCAAACCCCTCATTTGCTGTGGATGCGTTGTTAAATAAACACATTTCTACCAAAGTTACACTGAAATTGGGAGGTTCTTTCCCCCAAACTTTGAGATGTCCCCAGGGGATTACAGGAGTAACTCCCCCCCCCCCCCCCCCAAAAGGTGTCCAAATATTTTTTGGGTGTGTTTTTAAGCACTTCCCAAACCCTCCTTAATGGTTTATCCACGAAATGGGGTGTGATTATTGCAATATAAATATGTGGTTGTGTTCTAACAGCCCAGCATTTTGAAATGCAATTAGAATTAGTTTTTAAATTAATATTAAAAATAAAATGTAAAAAAATAAATGATTTGCCCAAGTGAACTCTTCCTGTTGCCTTCACCAGCTCATGGTTTCTCACCTCAGAATTTCAGTGTTATCTTCTCGTATCATTTAAATTTTCATTTATTTGGGTTTCTCCTTCAGTGCTGATGTTTTAATTCACATTTCATTTCTCTTTATAGCCCAAACATCTGGGAGACAAAACATGGATCTGGATGGTTTAAAAAATTATTGATATTTCCTTTGAAAGGTGCAGGATGACTTTGTCCAAATTTGAATTCCAACTTCACGTAAAAGTTGCTGATTTCACACAGAAGACACTGAGGTTTTAATCAATTTTTTTATCTACCACTGGTGAAGAAGAAAGAAAAAAATCTTGCACCTTCAAGCAGATGAAAATGATGATTAACACCTGAGCCAGCATCATTATGCCAGCTAATGAGAGGTGAATAAATGAAGCAGCAGAATCCGTGCTGTCATTCCAAATGTATTTCATGGAACATTACCAGGCGTGAATCTTGGCCAATTAAGTGCTGAGATGAAAGAAATCTTTGGGTTGTAATTTGCATTTCGTGCAGCGTCAGAATTTGAATCAACTCATAAACAGAAATATTGAGCAAAACTCTTTCGTCACCGTGAGGTGACCCAGGTGTGATAAATGCATTAATGGGAGCCTTGGGCTCCTCAGGCAGCTTAAAGGATGTATCAAAAGCCCCTCCTCGAAACTGCCTGGAGGTTCACAGAATCCCAGAATTATTTAAGTTGGAAAAGAGCTCCAAGGTCACCGAGTCCAAGCTGTGCCTGGTCCCCACCTGGTCAGCCAGACCAGTGTCCAGGGATCCCTCAGCCACCTCCAGGGATGGCCACTCCAACCCTCCCTGGGCAGCCCCTCCCAAGGCCTGGCCACCCTTTCCGGGAGGGATTTTCCCAAATATCCACCCTGAGCCTCCCCTGGCACAGCTCGAGGCCGTTCCCTCTTGTGCTGGCCCCGTTCCCTGCGATCAGATCCCAAATCCCCCCTGGAAGAGCCCAAATTCCCCCTGAATCCCCCTTTTCTCAAGGCTGAATTCCCCCAGCTCCCTCAGGATGCTCCAGACCCTTCCTCTGCTGCTCCAGCTCCATTCTCATCCCTGGACATTCTCCAGCCCCTCAATGCCCCCCTTGCCATGAGGGACCCAGAACTGGACACCGGATTTTCCCACTTCCGTGACATTTCCAGGCTTTTCCCCTTGTCCCACAGAAGGCTCTGCTGGGTGACAGCCACACTCAGTCACGTTTCCTGATGACCAACTCGAGGATTGCCCTGACCCGAGGGTGGTGGCTCAGCCACCATCCCGTGTCATCACCCAGATCCTTTGTCCCTTCCCTCCGGAAGCACATTGGGATCTCCGTTAGAGCCTGGCTTAAACCCTGCTTAAGGGCTCCTTTTGTAATCTGATCTTTTCTTACTGATCTCTTTACCACCACAGATTTTCTAGCAGATTTTTCAGGTCCTGGCAGGAGGTAGACAGATTTTCTGACTGATTTTTCAGGTCCTGGCAGGAGGTAGAACATCCCCTCTGGCTGTAACTTGGATACCACTGGGGAAGCTCTGGGTTTTGCTGGGAGTCATTCCATTTTCCAGAAACAATGAAATAAAACCAAATAAAAACCTGATTTTTCACTGCTTTTTTAGGTAATCAAAACACTAAGAAATTTGCTGTTCCATTACAGAGAGGGGAGCTGGGCACTGCAGAAGCTTTTGCCTTTTTTAAGTCACATTTTTCCTTCAGTTTCTGGTCAGAAGTTCTCTAAAGACGGTGATGTTCAACAATTCCTTTTGCTGTCGGAAAATACGTACCCTGAGATCTTTTGGCCGCTGAACCAGATAAGGAAAACTCCTTGTGAGATAAGGATCAGCCTGACTCAGGAGGTAGTTTTGTGCTTTGCTGATAACATAAAAAGATAATGACGTATATGATGCAGTGCTTTTCTTGGGTTTTAGGCTACTTATAAAATATGGACCCAACTTCTATTTCTATTTAATATATAAATAACAAACAGAACCAAAGTTGTCCCAGATGTAGGGGGTGCAAAGTGAAAGGCTGAGGGAATTGGGATTTTTCAGCCTGGAGAAGGTTCTGGGGTGGCCTAAATGTGGCCTTCCTGGACCTGAGGGGCCACAAGGAACATGGGGAGAGACTTTTTCTGTCTGGAGACTTTTTCTGTCTGGGTCTGGAGCAACAGGAGAAGGAGGAAGGGATTAAAACTGAAAGAAGGGAGGTTTAGATGGAATACTGGGATGAAATTCCTCCGTTTGAGAGTGGAGACACCCTGGCATGGGTGATTCCACGGCTGCCCCGTCCCTGGAATTTCCCAAGGCCAGGTTGGAGCAACCTGGGATGGTGGAAGGTGTCCCTGCCCTGCCCATGGTCTTGATGATCTTCAAGGTTCTTCCAACCCAATTCTATGATTCCATGACCACTCATGAGGTCCTTGCTGAGGATTTAAAGAAGCCCCCTCTGCACACCGAGCTCAACATGTAGAGGAAACTCCTGCTCATCTTTTGCCACCACGATGTGACCACACTGTAATTCAGTGGGAAAACAGCCCCATGGAAGGCTCTCCATGGAGACTCTCCCCCTCTGGGCAGGGTTTGCTCAATGTTTTTGCAGCCTCATGCAGAGCAGGGAGCTTCACCCAGCGAGGCTGGCAAACGTGGGGTGGGTGAGAACACAAAAGCCTGACACGAGGATTTTCAGTGATGCAACAGAGTTTTAATGAGAATGAAAAGAACACAAACAACATTGTAACATCGGGATTGTAAATGCAAGACGGCAGAGCTTGAAAGGCACTTCAGTCTGTCACCGCATTCAGTCACAGGGGTGATAAAGCAGGAGATAAAAAGGAATTAAACCCATGGAGCTATCAGGGAAGAATTTAAAGGCAAGAAGAATCTGTGTTTTGCTTTGCCCTTCTACATCACCTAGAGGGTTTTCCGCAGGGTTTAGCAGGACCCCCAGTAGCCACGGCCGTAGCGGCCGTACCAGGAGGAGTAGGGGCTGCAATAGCCAGAGCCAAAGGCTCTGCCAGAGCCGTACAGGCCCCGGTAACCCCCACAGCCCCACAGACCCCCATAGCCCAGGGAGGAACCCCCATAGCCCCACAGACCCCCGTAGCCCAGGGATCCATAGCCCCCATATCCATAGAGACCACCATAACTCCCAGAGCCATAGCCCCCATAGCCCCACAGGCCCCCATAGCCCAGGGAGGACCCTGAGGCTCCAAGGACGGGCGCTCCAGCAGATCCCACCACGGAATCCTGCGGGAAGGAGCTGAGGATGGGGCCGGGGAAGGTGACCACCACGGCGGGAGGCTGGATGACGGTGGTGGAGTCGGGGCACTGGCGCACGCACGGCTCATTCCCGCTGTCGGCGATGGGCTGGGGCCGGAGGACACCGCAGGCAGAGGAGGGGTACAGGTCGTAGCAGGACATTTTGCAGGGATTGGAGGTCAACAGACACTGAGGAGTGAACAAAAAAGAAATTCAATGGTTAAAAGGTTTGATATTTGGACGTGTGGATGGAAATAATTGTGATCTCTCTGATCACTCCTTCTCGCCAGTGTTTTTGTAAATCACTTGCACTCTGAGCTGTCAGCTCTCCTGGGGTCTCATTCCTAATTTCTTGTACTTCGTTTCCACCAAAAAGCACTTCTTCATTCTACCCCACTGCCAGACCATGCAAAGATATCATCCAATTAAGCTTCTACCACTTCTTGATAGACAAATATCAAGAACTTTCATGATATAACCCATGAAAAAATTCCCATGGACTGAACAAACCTTCTGTAAGGTTTTGGAAGCTGCTTTGGTAATTTTTCTAATTTCTACTCTCCAGAAACAATGGTTTTATCATTTCAAGCTCATGAATGTCCAACACCAAGTAAAAATAAAACCATGGCAAAATAATCCAATTATTAAGAATCTTAGAATCTGTATGGCTGATTCCAACCTTAATTAAAACCAGCAGAGAAGAGACCGGAATTTTAGAGAAGAGATCCCATAGAATGGTGCTTACCTTTCTCACCGAGGTGGTTGAAGCAAGGAAGGCGAAGTGAAGAGCCCTGGGCTGGGAGAGCTTTTATACCATTCCCAAGATCCCAGGGATCATCTAAGGTGCAATTTGGGGATGTGCATAATTGGGGCAAACCCCAAATGAATGCGACACGTAGGTCCTCAAAGTTCTGCTGACTCTTTGTTTGTTTGCTGGTCCGAAGTCTCGTGAAATGTGATAAGTGCATTTCATCACAGAGCCCTCTTTCATCTCCACTGGGGACAAGTCATCTTCATTCCTCTTATCATTCCACTCACAGCCCTGGCGTTACAGCAGGAATTATCCCAACGCTCTTCCAGAGCTTCTCCATCATTAATGGCAAAACCCATCTGCTCACTTGGGGTCACCTGATGTGCAGAGCTTTTTTTCCATTTCAAAAAATACCTGGAGATAAAATGATTTAGAGCAACTTTGGGGTCATAATTTTTATCTTTATCATCATCAGTCTCAGCTGCTTAATACAAGGACAATATGGAACCTGAAGGAAGGCATGGAAAGCATCCTGTGGTGCTTAAGTGGTTTCTGCTACAGAATCTTGGAATTATTTGGGTTGGAAAAGCCCTCCAAGACCATCGAGTCCAAGCTGTGCCCGATCCTCACCTGGCCACCCAGACCAATGTCCAGGAATTCCTCAGACACCTCCAAGGGTAGCAGCTCCATAGATCCCTGGGCAGCCCCTTCCAAGGTCTGACCACCCTTTCCAGGAGGAAATTCCTCCTCATGTCCAACCTGACCCTCCCCTGGTACAGCTAGAGGCCATTCCCTGTTTTCCTGTCCCTTGTTCCCTGGGAGCAGACCCTGTGGTTGTCCCATCCCTGGAAGTGTTTAGAATAAAATACAGCTCATGAAATTCCAGGTTTTATACAGAATTTTTTATTTCTAATTCTTTTTCATTGTGAAAAAACCCAAAAGTGCAAACACCCCCAGTATTTGGCCTTGAACTGATGATACCAAGGATACCAAGGACACAAATATCTTGACTGAGGTGTTTGAATAATTGTGAGGCACCTAAATCCAGCTCCATGCCTTTAATCTACTGGATCATCTACAGGATTTGCATGGACTTGTTCCTTGGAAGCTTGAAAAGATTATTGTTCAAAACCCCCCACCCCACAAAGGCTGAGAACCCCACCTCAGCATTTAGGGATAATTTCTGGTGTGGAGTCTGCATATTAAAATGGTCCATCCATAAACGAGGTAAGAAGGAGCCTTTGTGTCCCACATTACAAATTCCTGATTGTTCCCTCATCCCAGAAACTTCCAGCTCAGCCCTATTTGGGATTTATGACTTGTGTATCACAGGAGCTCATGAATTCCTAAGAATCCGAGGCAATAATTCAAAGCAATTCCATCACATTTCGACTTCTGCACCGGAGGACCCATTTTTCCTAAAATATCCCACGTTTCCTCAGGCCTGTTCAGTGTTCTCAGGTACCGTCTTTGTCTGGACAACATCGGACCATCGACACCTGGGAAAAGTCTCTTCAGGACCTCCAATCCCATTGTGGCTTTAGTTAACTTTGTGAATTCATTCCTTGTTTATCTCCAAAACCAAGACAACCCTCAGGAAGACAAAGGTTCCCCTCTGTCTCCTCCATGGAATTCTGTGGACTTGGCCAAAATTAAGGATTTCACTGTTCTTCCTGCTCAAGACAAAATTCCAGCACCCACATAAGACATTGAAGCACATGTTGGAGGTCCCTTGAGTTGCTACTGCTCTTCTGGGCCTGCCAGAGGTCAAGAAGAGTTTGGACAATGCTCCCAGGCCCATGGTGGGATTCCTGGAGCTTTCCCATGCCTGGCCAGGAGTCGGACTTTGATGATTCTTGTGGATCCCTTTAAACTGAGGACATTCCATGATTCTCTGGTTCTGAATGGAATTGTCCCCATTACAGCCCTCGTCAAATCCCACTGGAAACATCACCCCTTCCCAAGGGTGCTGTGACTTCCAGCTGCAGGTGGGGAAGCCAAACAAGAAGAAACCTCCCCCAGACTTGCTGTGTATGCCACTGACAGTCTTTAACTTCCATCCTGTACAGGCACTTAGACAAATATCCCACTCATGACGTTGCACTTTGTAATTCCAATAAACCCATGAGCCCCCTCCAGGTGTTCAGTTAATACCGAGAGGAGCTGGCTTGGCAATTCCTGATGTGATTCCAAGGAAGTGACAGGAATAATGCTGGGTGTTAATTTCCTCCCAAGTCGTCACAAGATGAAAGAATTCTCTATGATCTCAAGTGATGTTTAGATCATTATTACAAACAAATTTGAAAGGCCTTGTAAACCCCAATAATAAACCCAACAATTTCATCATCCTGATGGTTGCATGAATTTGAAACTGGGGCGGGCAAGAGATGCTGATCTGGTACCTCCAGCTGATATA
The DNA here is from genome assembly GCF_965178545.1 of Coloeus monedula. Lineage (NCBI taxonomy): Eukaryota > Metazoa > Chordata > Aves > Passeriformes > Corvidae > Coloeus > Coloeus monedula. The sequence goes on along the minus strand of NC_138809.1, from coordinate 3,203,960 downwards.
AAAGGTCCTCTGTCTCCTCTCTCCTCCAAACACTTCCCTTGACTTCTTGGAGACTTGGGTAAGTCTGAATCTTCTCGGTTGCTCTCTGTGTATTTTTCATTGTTGGTTTCAACTTGAGTTGATGTTCACCATCCTTTCTGTTGGCTCTGTCTGCATGGACTTGTGAAAGATCAAGCATCTTTCTGTCTCTGGGGTGGCAGATACAACTTTTTGGTGTGTGGGACCCTGTGGAGTTCTTGGTGTCAGGAACACCAGACCTTGGAGCAATTGGACAATGCTCTGAGACAACTGAGGTGACTGAAGCACCTCCCCTCTGGAGACAGGCTGGGAGAGCTGGGAATGTTCAGCCTGGAGGAGAGAAGGTTGTGTGGAGACCTCACAGCACCTTCCAGGATCTGCAGGGGTTCCAGGGAAGCTGGAGAGGGACTTTTCCTCAGGAACTGCAGGGACGGGACACAGGGAATGGGGTCAGAGTGACAGAGGGGAAATTTCGGTTGGATATTGAGAAGGAATTGTTCTCTGTGAGGCTGGAGAGGCCTTGGCACAGGTCACTCCATGGATTCCACATCCCTGGAAGTGTCCAGGTTGGACAGGGCTTGGAGCAATCTGGGGTAGTGGAAGGTGTCCCCACGCATGGCAGGGGGTGGGACTGGATGATCTTTAGGATCTCTTCCAACCCCGGGTAATTCCAAGGTTCTCTGGTTTAGTTCTAAGTAATCCTGCAAAAAAGCAGGGAGTTGGACCTGATTCTTATGAGTCACTTCCAACTTGAGAAAGTCTATGATTCTCTGATCCTCATTTTTGATACATTTAACCCATCCCAACATTTGCATAAAAGGTTCAAGGTTTGATGAGGTTGTCACCCCTGCAGCCGTTCACACGTGATAAAGTCATTTGTGTCCTGCTACCTCAAATCTTCAGGCTCTCCTTCACCTTCTTGCTTTCAAGTTCCTCCTCAAAACTCTGTTAAGGATTTATCAAACATGGTTAGAGATTTGTCCTTTATTGTTTTGTCAAATGCCTTTCTGGGAAACCCAGGCTCTCACAATCCTATAATCTGTTGTTCCCTTGACTCTCAGCAAAATTGGGATGAGTGGGAAGATCAAGCTACTGTAATTAAGTTCTATATAAGCTCCATCTCACGTAAACCAGCTAAACCCAAATCTGTGTTTTCCTAATGACTCATCCAATGACCTTGGACAAAGTCACTTTGCTCTTGCTGCTTTTGCTTCCCAGTTTTCAATTTAATGTGGAGAAATAAGTTGTAGTTCTTTTCAGGGTGTTATGAGGGACAAGATTTTCAGAACATTTCCCACTTGCTCTTGTGTGTGAACACCTTCTAGAGAATTTTGGAAAAGACACTTTTTGGAAAAGGAGAGCACTGAGATAGCAAAGTGAGGAATACTCGGAATACTGTACTTGTTATTTTAATGTAAATTGCTGAATTTTAAAGTCCTTGTCTTCTTTTTTAGCCTGTGTTGACCTCCAATCCCTGCAAAATGTCCTGCTACGACCTGTACCCCACCTCTGCCTGCGGTGTCCTCCGGCCCCAGCCCATCGCCGACAGCGGGAATGAGCCGTGTGTGCGCCAGTGCCCCGACTCCACCACCGTCATCCAGCCTCCCGCCGTGGTGGTCACCTTCCCTGGCCCCATCCTCAGCTCCTTCCCGCAGGATTCCGTGGTGGGATCTGCTGGAGCGCCCGTCCTTGGAGCCTCAGGGTCCTCCCTGGGCTATGGGGGCCTGTGGGGCTATGGGGGCTATGGCTCTGGGGGTTATGGTGGTCTCTATGGATATGGGGGCTATGGATCCCTGGGCTACGGGGGTCTGTGGGGCTATGGGGGTTCCTCCCTGGGCTATGGGGGTCTGTGGGGCTGTGGGGGTTACCGGGGCCTGTACGGCTCTGGCAGAGCCTTTGGCTCTGGCTATTGCAGCCCCTACTCCTCCTGGTACGGCCGCTACGGCCGTGGCTACTGGGGGTCCTGCTAAACCCTGCGGAAATATCCCAGAGTAAGGAAACCGACAACTGAGAGATACAGTCCTGGCCCCAAAGGAGATGTTGTGACCACGGCCACCCCACTCTGGTGGAGCTGGAAGGACACAACTCCTCCTTGATTCATTCACCTTCTACTTGCCATCTTCTGGGCTTTTTTTTCCATCTCTGTGTGTGTGTAATGTGTGGGATAAAACAACAATTTATATTCTCCTAAAATGCAACTTCACTGTCCAGCTGGAGAAGAACAACCATGGAAGGAGTTGCCTGTGATCTGATATTCTTCATATTCTGAAATGCTTTTCTGTGAATGCTTTTTTCTCATTAAAGTGATTCTGTTCTGCAAAAAACAAATGAAGTTTTAGTTTTAATTTCTCTGGCTGTGGGAGACTTCTCTCCGCACAGGGGGAAAATTCATATCCTTACAACAGGATGAGGTTCAGACTTCGAAATCCCCAGGGATGGCCCAGCTGGGAGTGAAGTCAGTCACTGTTCCTTGATCCAGTATTTGGGAGCAGGGATCCTCCCTCCCTACCTTTCCTGCACTACAATAAAACCATTACAGAGCCATGGACTCACAGAATGGGTTGGGTTGAAAGGACCCTAAAGATCTTCTCATTCCACCCCTCACCATGGGCAGGAACACTTCCCACTAGACCAGGTTGCTCCAACCTACCCTTGGACACCTCCAGGGATGGGGCATCCAGAAATTCCCTAGAAAATCTGAGCCAGGACCTCACCACCCTCACAGGGAAAGACTTCTTCCCAATATCCAACCTAAATTTGCCCTCTGTCAGTTTGAATCCATTCCCCCTTGTCCTGTCACTCCAGTTCTTGAGGAAAAGTCCCTCTCCAGCTTCCCTGTAGATCCTGGAAGGTCGAATATCACCATAGCAGAGTAGAAGGGGGAGATTTGCTCACAGGTTAAGACATTTTCTACTTTTTAATTTTTCCAGGTTCTGTCTATTCCAGCTTTTCTTGCTGGTGTGGATGAACCCTTGAAGGAGCTGTTTTTCTGTCAAAAACCATCCAACACTTTACATTTCATGATTACACAGAAAGATTTCAGATTTCAAAGTTCCACTCTGTGGCCCAGAAAACTTTACTTAAAATTTTGACAGGAAATTGATTTAACTTCCTGCCGAGGTTATTCCTGAAGACAGAGCTTAAATATTTGGGTGAGAAAATATTTGAGTGAAAACCTGAAACTCAGAGAGATAAAAGTTTTACCTGGAAGAAATTCATACTGAAGTCTAATCTTCCCTGATTTTTTGGGCAGGACATTCATCTCCATAGTTTAGGGACAGGTTGGATGAAGCTCTGGGCAACCTGGGCCAGTGGGAGGTGTCCCCACCCATAGCAGGGGGTGGAACGAGATGAGATTAGAAGTCCCTCCCAACCCACACCATTCCATGATTCCAGGATATTTTATGCTGTTACTGACACCTGCACAGGTGAAGCTTGTCCAAAGGCAAATAATGGTGAAAACAGGAGAAAAGAACACCAGAACATGTCAACTTTGATGCAACAAACTTTTAATGATAGCAAGCAAAGCAATGCATTTTCAGAGTCTCCAAGAAGTACAAAACTCTTCTCCAGCCAGAGGCACATTCACATGTGTTTGATTTGGGTTCTCTTCCAAATCCCAGCTGTTGATGGGAACAACCAGGACCCATTTTGAGCCCTTTTGTTCCATATTTCCCCCAGGCAACACAGAAATGGGGCAGGAGAAGCTTTACGGCAGAAGCTGAAAGAGGAGAAATTCAAAAGGGGCTGAACAGCTACAAATCCGTGGTCTTGGGATAGAGCAGCAGTGGTTCCGAGCTCGTTGGCTGTGAAACCATCACATTTCATCTGTTGGTGAGACCTCACTTGGGATTTTTCCATCAGGTTTAGCAGGAGCCGCAGCTGCCGCGGCTGTAGCGGCCGTAGCGGGAGGACCAAGGGCTCCAGGAGCCAAAGGATCCAAAGGATCTCCCAGAGCCGTACAGTCCCCGGTAACCCCCACAGGACCCCAAACCCCCATAGCCCAGGGAGGAGCCCCCATAGCCCCACAGACCCCCATAGCCCTGGGATCCGTAACCCCCATATCCACAGAGACCACCATAACCCCCAGAGCCATAGCCCCCATAGCCAAGGGATCCATAGCCCCCGTAGCCAAGGGATCCATAGCCCCCGTAGCCCAGGGATCCATAGCCCCCGTAACCCAGGGATCCATAGCCCCCATAGCCCAGGGAGCCCCCAGAGGCTCCAAGGACGGGCGCTCCAGCAGATCCCACCACGGAATCCTGCGGGAAGGAGCTGAGGATGGGGCCGGGGAAGGTGACCACCACAGCGGGAGGCTGGATGACGGTGGTGGAGTCGGGGCACTGGCGCACGCACGGCTCATTCCCGCTGTCGGCGATGGGCTGGGGCCGGATGAGGCCGGAGCCAGAGGTGGAGCACAGGTCGTAGCAGGACATTTTGCAGGGATTGGAGGTTAATCTGTAAAAGATGTCAATTTATGTTAATTTTAAAGGAATAGCAAACTTTAGGCTGTGCTGGAGCAGTCCAAGGGTGTCAGTAATAAATCTGGGAAGTAAATACATTTCCTATTCCTATTTTTCCCATGACTGTGATCTCCAGGTTACTCCTGACTTTGGTCCAACACACTCTGTACACTTCAGTTGCATCTTTAATTTCCAGATCAGATAATTTCTTCAGTATTACATCACTCTTAGTTGATGATCTCTACTTGGATTTGATCTTTCCTGTTACAAAGTCAGCAAAGCCCTACCAAATACAGCCACATATACAGGTTATTCTTTATGTCCTAAAACACAGCCAAGGAATCCTTTGGAGTGCTAAAATAATACAAGTTTGGCGTTCAAAACCACTTGAGGAACCCCTCTCCTACAAGACCTTGACATGAATGAGAAATTAAACGCCAAATATCCCACAGAGCAGTGGCAGCCTGACTGCAACCGGAGGGCACTTGGTTAAAATCCGGATTTCTTGACAGGAAGTTCAATTTAGAGAAGTTTGAGAGAAAAGCGACTTACCTGGTTCACGAAGGCTGAACAGGTGAGAGAAGTGGATGGAAGGACCTGATGCAGACACCTTTTATAGAGCTCCCTGCTTGCCCAGAGGGCACCAGGCACCTGATGCGTGAGTTCGTAATTAGGTCCCAACCCCAAATTGCAGGACACATAATTCCTCAAAGTGCTGAAATTGTCTTTGCTTATTGCTGGTGCACTTCAAACCCACACATAGCATGAGCTGCACATTCCACCCCAGACCTCTATTGTCTCCGGGCTTATGTGGGGAATTATTTTTTATGATCCTGGTGCTCTCCTTAGCGTTAGGGGAGGAAATAAAGCTGACTTGATTTATTTATGAGTCCTTCTTAATTAGGATGATTGAAGGACACTCATTTTTTGTCCAGGTACAGGTCCTTGAGTGTGATCAACAGGAGACCTGAAGCCAATGGAATTTCTTTTAGGAACTTGAATGAGGACTGGGGAAAAATAACAAAGGGAAAAACATTGGTTCTGCAGGCTCAGCATTTCTCCCTCCACCTACACAAGGCACGGCAAACACAATCATCAGGAGCATCTTTGAATGGATTTTATATCATAAAATCATATCTTGGAATGGTTTGGGTTGAAAAGGTCCTTAAGGATCATCCAGTGACACCCCCTGCCATGAGCAGGGACACCTTCTATATTCCAGGTTGCTCCAAGCCTCATCCATCCCGGCCTTGGACACTTCCAGGGACTGGGAATTCAGGGAATAACCTGTGCCACGGCCTCACCACCCTCAGAGGGAAAAATTCCTTCCCAATATCCCATCTAAACCCCTTCTCTGTCAGTTTTAGTCCATTCCCTCTTTTCCCGCCACTTCAGCCCTTGGAAAAAGTCTCTCTCCATGTTCCTTGTTAAACTCATTTCTCTTCTAGTTCTCTTTCAGTCCCTGGAAACAGAGAAATATTTTACCTGGCAGCCACAATTCCATGGAAATTGAGATTTTGAGTTGTTTCATCGAGCTTTGCTTTCCTTTCTCATGTTTTCCCTCCTATTTTTACGTGTTAAAGACACAACATTCTGTGTTTTAAATAAAAAAGAAAAATAGATTTTATTCTTAAGGTCAAAGACAGAAAGGTCAATGTTATAAACCATGAGCTGATTATGGGAAAAACTCAAGTGGCCTCAATTTATATCTTTTAATATGATAATCTCTTATAATTGTGAGTTGTTTACACCCAGGCACAGGTTTTATGTAACTCTGACACAGTAGGAACAAGTCAGTAATGGGTGTTCAGGAGGTATTTGAAAATCCCTTGGAATGTTCTTGTAAAACTTCGACATGGCTTTTTTTTTCCAGGACAATGGCTCAGGAAATCCTCATATGTATCTCCAGATTTGAAAAGCTCATAATTTATAAATAATTCATGGTGTGAAGATAACCACATGGGTGATTATGATAACGATGATAATGATAGAGTAGGACAATCATGGTGTAAACAGAGAAAGAAACCTCAGCAAATCCAACATTTGCTTTTCCCAGCAGATTCCCACCTTGTAATTGCTCTGTGCTGAAAGACGCCATCAAGGATGGGATTAGCTGCAAGATCCTCTCTAAAAACAAAGAATTTTTATTTCCACTACAGCTAAATTTGGGATTTCTCCTATACAGAATCATGGAATGATTTAAAGTTCAGAGGGACCTCAAAGACCATCTTGTTCCAACTCCTGCCATGGGCAGGGACACCTTCCACTATCCCAGGTTGATCCAAACTGGCCTTGAACACTTCCAGAGATGGAGCCATCTCAATAAAACATAAATTCAATTATTAATTCAATGTACACTCTGATTATTTTGAGCTTTCCATTCTAATCCTTAAAATCACAAATCTCTCCCCATTCAGAACTAAACTCAGGTTTGAGCTGTGGTTTGAGGGTCAGGTAAAACCTAAGGCTTTTCTGGATATTTGTGTCCCCAAACCATTCCATGATTTTGTAATTTCTGTAAATGTCTGAGCATAATTTTCTTATAAGACAGGACAAGAATATTGATGTATAAACAGCTCAGTATGTGGTGCCACTCCAGAAAACCAATACTAATTCGTGAATCATGTTTTAGGATGAGAGATGCACTAATTTCACCCATCAACCTTTTAGATGAAAGGACCTCGTGTGACGTAACGCGATAATTGAAATCAAGAATAAACACAGAAAGAGCAATAATTTCATCACTTTGAGGTGCAATCAATACAAAAAATGTTCTGTGTCAACTAATGAGCTCCTCTGAGCCCTCAGGCAAGTCTGAACTGTATAAAAGGTGTCTCCACTTGGGGTTCTCCCAACATCTTCCCTTCACTCGTTCTTCTCAACGGCTTGGTAAGTCCGGAGCTGCTCTTCGCTACTTCTGGAACTGCTCTTTGGTACTTTTGGAATCTCTCTTTGATATACAATTACTCTGGGGTGGTCTCTTCCATTGGGAACTCTTAGGCAAAATTTTAGGTGAAGAGATAAACCTTACAAAAACCTTAGGGACGGCTGCTCTTTGCTTTCAAGGTTGGTGTTTGATTCCAAATCAAACTGAAAGTTTCTTGTCAGAAAATTCGGTTGGATGTTGGGTTGCCTTCACCAGTTCTATCCATGATGTGACTGGTTCAGCGTTTATTCCTATTTTCTGTTTGGTTAAATGGGTGACTGGAAATTATTTGGAAAGTTTAAATCCTGGGAACAGGGGATGTTGAGCCTAGAGGCAAACCTGCCATTAGATCTAGTTTATTCTATTACAAATCACCCAAAATGCTTTTAGTTCAAGATAAATGGTCATGAACACCCCCAAAGATCAGGCACTGTCTTGGAGTAGGGCACAGAGAAGAACTGAGAACTGTTTAAAACACCCTGTAAGACATTTATTTAAGATTAAAAGGGATCCTGGACAGAATTCAGGGAGCTGAAATGTGAAGCACTGGATTCTTCTGAGTTAATGAGGGCAAGGGGTTTGGTGTGAGAATTTTTCAGAGTTCAGAGCTCAAAATCAAAATGCTGGGTGTTAAGCTCGTTGTAAGGATCTCAAAGCCCTGATTCAATGTTTGGAGATTTGGGACAATCATCTTTGTAATTCCCTTGTAATGGTCTCATCCAATGAGCTACAGAGTGAATCTGAAAAGACAATGAGTTATAATCCCTCTTTTGACAAGGATCAGCATAAAGGAGATCAGTGGGAATGAAGAGCCAGACTCATGAAATCCAAAATAACAACACACTCAACTTTCGGAGCAGAGTCCCATTCCTTGTTGATCCGCTGACTCACCAAAGCACCCGAACAAATCATTTGGCTGTTCTTATTCAATTCTCATCTTTAATAGACGTGGGGAAATTCCGGTGCTTCAAAGCGCTCCTGAGTGGGGAAAGGCAGCCAACACCAGAGCCCAATTCTGTCGGTAAATAACATCTTGTACTTGCTCAAACCAACTCTTTTACAGATTAACCTCCAATCCCTGCAAAATGTCCTGCTACGACCTGTGCTCCACTTCTGGCTCCGGCCTCATCCGGCCCCAGCCCATCGCCGACAGCGGGAATGAGCCGTGCGTGCGCCAGTGCCCCGACTCCACCACCGTCATCCAGCCTCCCGCTGTGGTGGTCACCTTCCCCGGCCCCATCCTCAGCTCCTTCCCGCAGGATTCCGTGGTGGGATCTGCTGGAGCGCCCGTCCTTGGAGCCTCTGGGGGCTCCCTGGGCTATGGGGGCTATGGATCCCTGGGTTACGGGGGCTATGGATCCCTGGGCTACGGGGGCTATGGATCCCTTGGCTACGGGGGCTATGGATCCCTTGGCTATGGGGGCTATGGCTCTGGGGGTTATGGTGGTCTCTGTGGATATGGGGGTTACGGATCCCAGGGCTATGGGGGTCTGTGGGGCTATGGGGGCTCCTCCCTGGGCTATGGGGGTTTGGGGTCCTGTGGGGGTTACCGGGGCCTGTATGGCTCTGGGAGATCCTTTGGATCCTTTGGCTCCTGGAGCCCTTGGTCCTCCCGCTACAGCCGCTACGGCCGCGGCAGCTGCGGCTCCTGCTAAACCTGATGGAAAAATTCCTCAACTCAGTAAATGACACCACTGGATCCTCACCTGAGCTCCTGAGGAAGGGGCACAGCGTCAGACTTCACTTCACACTGTGGAGTCAGAACCCCTCCAGAAATCCCTCTTCTCCCTTCCTCCTTCCTTTGCTTGATCTCCTCTTCCCCACTCCTGCCAGTGGCCAAATGTGGGGCTCCACCATCCACTGGCTTCTCCCTTGAACTGCTGCCTCCTGGGACAAGGCTGAGGGAGCAGCTCTCGTGATGCAGGGAGGGACAACCTGCCTGTCTTTGCCTCACATGTTCTTGTCCAACGGAGCCTTCCCTGCCTTTGCAATAAAAAAATCCAGCATCCAACACCTGCCTTTGTTTTTCCTGTTAAGCCCCAGAGTGGTGTTCAGGGCTCCCTCTCATCACCATCAGAACCAGGCTGAGAGGCCTTTGGTCAGACATGCACCTGAGAATCCTCTCTGCCTTAGACTAATTATTCCAGTTGTCAGACTTCCAGTAGTTATTCCAATTATTTCCATCCAGTTTGGAACTGGAATAGGGAATAGTCACAGCCCCAAGGTTGCCAGAGCTCAAGGACAATGCTCTCAGGCACAGGGTGGGTTTTTTGGGGTGCCTGTGCAGGGCCAGGAGTTGGACTCAATCCCTGTGGGGCCCTTCAAACTTAGGATGTTCCATGATTCTATCTTTAAGTGGTTAATTCAGTGCTGGAATTCCTTTTAATTTTACATCTTCCAGGAGATGTCTTAGAAATCACCCAACTGCCTTCAAAGACAAGGCTAAAAAATACTGCCTGAAGTTCTGCCAAAGCGTCTTCTGAAAAGGAATGATAGGAGGAAGGTGAACAAAAGGAAACAATTTTTGAGATAGGTATCTGATGAGCAAAGATGAGGCATTACCTTCTCTTTTTTCGTTAATCACTGCCATGATAAAGTTGCCTCAGGGAAGGTTTGCTTGAACCTGTCAGCAGGTGAGGTAAAAAGAACATTAACTGATGCATTAGAGAGGATTTACCTCTTCCTTCACTGGGACTCTTTCAAAGAAAATATCTTGAGTGTCAAAGAAGAGCAAATCTTATTTTTCACAGGTAATTTCAATATTCTTCCTCATATGGGACTGGATCTGTCAGAGGGCTGTAAGTAATAAATTGAAGTGGAAATTAGTCCATGGTACCCATGAATGCTGCTTAAGAAAACAAGATTTTGTTTCTATGGGTAAACAAACACTTACTGAGAATATTTTGTCCAAAAATCACAGAATTATTTAGGTTGGAAAAAACCTTTGAGATATTCAAGCTGTGCCTGATCCCCACCTGGTCACCCAGCCCAACATCCAGGAATTCCTTGGACATCTCCAGGGATGGGAACTCCAAACCTCCCTGAGCCCCTTCCAAGGCCTGACCACCCCTTCCAGGAGGAAATTCTTATGTCCAACCTGACACTCCCCTGGTGCAGCTCAAAAAGCTCTTCCCTGATGGGTTCTCCTCTCTGTCCCTGCTTCATCCTCCCTGTCCCCTCCTTCCTCTCATCCAGGGCAGTTCCTGGGACAATTTTACAAAACGCGAATGCTTTTCTCTCTGTTTCTCTTCTGTTCTTTGCTTCCACACGCAGCCTCCAAGAGGTGCTTGGGTGTCAGTCGTGAGCCCAGCCGAACACCTGAGCTGCGACTGCCAAATTTCACCTGATCCTCTCAGCGAGGCTGTGCCAGGCAGGTACCAGCCTAATTAGGTGTTGTGTCAGACAAGTGCTCAGCCCAAGATAACACCCTTGGAGAGAGCCATTAACACCCAGGGAACAACGATTACACAGCTTTAATTTGGGCTGGATGCCTGCTCAGAGTGAGCTCATGTCTGATTGCAAAATCCTACACAGAGCTGACCTTTCTCTCAGTGTCTACACGGGAGTTACGGGGTGGAGGGAGTTTACTCCATTCGTTACTCAAGGATCCATCCCAAAAAACCTCTAATTATTCATTTGCGTTCCTGGCATTGGCACATCTTTTGGGAGCCCTGATAACAGAAAGAAAGCTGAGTGGCACGGAGCAGGAGGGAATCAGAGTTTCAGACTGGAAAAACGAGGTGGTTGAACTGCTGGGAGCAGCAGTAACGCGGTGATCATCATGGGACGGGGCAGAGTTGGGGACCTGCTGAATATGGGGAAAGGAGGTGGTGCAACGGCAAGGAAACTCTCCTGTCCCACCTCCCAGGAGCCACCCTCAGAATCCCAGGAACCAGGAAAACAACTCCAAGATCATTGAGTCCAACCTGGCACCAATCCCCACCTCGTCAACCAGACCAGAGCACTGAAGGTCATGTCCAGTAGAATCATCTGAGCCAAGACCACTGGTTCCAGTGACGTCTGCTTGAATCCTCACATCCCTCACACTCACAGTTACCAAAGGATTCCGCACTGCCTCAACCCCAGATTTTCCAAGCAGAGTGTCAGACCTCTGGATCCTTAAAATAATTTAATCATGGTGCAAAAACAGAATAACTGCTCAGGATGATGCGTCTGAGGAGGGACAAACAAAGGGCAGGTTGGGGTTTTACAACCTCAAAGCCTGGGGACATAAGCTTCTGCTGTGACTGGGAGTGTCCAGTCACCTGACTGGGCCAGAGGCCCCTGTGACCTCTACATGCTCTGGAGTGAATACAATGAAAATATAAAATACCAGAGTCATGGTAATATAAGCACAACCTGTAAAACCAAGGGAAAGAGCACAACCAATTTCCCTTTCACTGAAAACATGGCCTGACTTGTCAAACAGACATGGTGGATACAAGAAAAATGAATGGAATTTATCCTAATTAAGCCAAAATGCGGAACAGGAAGGAATACAATGAAAGCAGAAATTACCTGACCTCTCAAAGGAGTAAAAAGAAGATGATATGGCATGGTGAGATACGCAGAAATCAGAATCTACCATCCCACTGTGGTGGGAACAGAACTCCAGAAAAATATACAGAGAGACAGGAGTTGGATGCAGGAAAACTTTATTGTGAACAGAGGGTCAGGAGAGGCTGGGAGAGAGACGGCGGGCAGGCCGCAGCCAGGCCGGGTGTCAGGGGCTGCAGGAGGCCAGGGCGGCTTGTGCAGAGCTCAACTTCTCCATGCTGGGCCGAGGCCGCCGTGGGTGTTTGGGGTGCGGGGCTGTGGTGGGTCTAGCAGGGCCCGCAGGTGTCCCAGAGCTTCTTGCTGTAGCGGGGCAGGACGCAAGGGCTGCAGGCGGGAGCAGCGTAGGCTCTGCCAAAGGTGCAGAGGCCCCCCGAGGCCTGGGTGGCGCCGGCGCCGTAGAGGCCGCCCAGCCCCAGGGAGCCGCCAAAGGCCGGTGCTCCGGAGGAGCCCACCACGGCTTGCTGCGGGAAGGAGCTGAGGATGGGGCCGGGGAAGGTGACCACCACGGGGGGCGGCTGGATCAAGGCTGAGGAGTCGGGACACTGGCGGGCGCACAGCTCGTTGCAGCTCTCAGCGATGGGCTGGGGCACAGCCACGCTGGTTTTGGGTGGGCACAGGTCGTAGCAGGACATCTTGGCGTGGGGTGCGAGGGTGCTCTGCAAGAGAGGCCAGCAATGGTGGGAGAGCAGCAGAGGCCAGCGGCCGAGCCACAGAGGGTTCGGGGCTGGAGCAGGGAGCTGCGAGCTGAAGCGCTCGCACACTTACCCTTGTCCCCGAGGAGGAGAAGGTGGCCAGGGCAGTGCTTGGCCGAGTCTGGCCCCAGCAGGGCTTTTATAGCAGCCCCAGCATTGCTC